>NW_004567125.1:32281266-32284384 GCF_000260355.1 Condylura cristata | reverse complement strand
GAGAAGGCTAATGATGCAGTGAAAACAAACTTTTAAAAAATAAATTGTGAATGATATACTTTATTCAGTCATTTGTTTACAACTGAAACTGAGAATTCAAAGTTAACATCCTTACCTGTGAGCTTCTTATAGACACCAGAAAATGTTTCAATTTAAAAAATTTAATTTTTTGTTCAAGAACTGGGGGGAGGGGATGAGGATTCAACAAAGACAGAGTGGGGAGCAGAACAGGAGGATCCACTGAAATATACCATTGAGGGTAGTAACAGTGGGCGAGTCAGGAGATGATCTGTTGTTCCATAGGTGGGTTAGCTCCTTGGAAGCGGGGAATGGTTGAACTGACACCTTAGTGGTGAAAAGGCTGAGACTTAACCCCTGTGCCACAAGGGAAGCCCAGTTTCAGCTGGGTTCCACATTCTGCTACATTTTATCCAAATGTACCTTTATGAGGAAGCTGCTGTCCAGTTCTTGTGAAAGATCAGGTACCAGCATGGTGTGCACAACTGTCAGAGTGAGGCTTATGGGATGCTTCTGCTTATTTTTTGTATGGCTTTTCCAAGCTGGGTTAGGCAGAATTCTCCTTTTTTAAAAATTAAAGATTTAGGGCCCTCCCTGGTGGCGCAGCGGGTTGAGGCACTGCACTTAAGCTTAAGCCACTTCTGCATGAGTTCGATCCCCGCCTGCCCCGGAGGTGACCACATGGCGCGGCAGACCTCTCCTGACCCGCCCGCTGCTCCCCTCAGCAGTGTACTTCGTCGATCTGCCTGTTCTGCTCCCCCTCTGTCCCTGGTGAATCCTCTCACCCTCCACATCTCTGGCCTGTACCCCAGTTCTGTATGCATAATAAATAAATCTTTAAAAAAAATAAAGATTTATTGATAAGGGGCAGTGGGCAAGATAAGAGTGGTCTGCTGTGCCATATGTGAGTTAGCTCTCTGGCTGGGAATTGAACCAGGCTGTAGCAATGATAGTTCTAAGCCTTAACCCCTAGGCCACTAGGGAGGCCCCAGAATCCATTTCATGGCCACCATGATGTTCATCTCCCGCAGCTACTCTTGCTACGTCTTGAGGCCCAAATCTAGCTCCAGCTCCAGTGGAGTCTAAAGGATGCTGCACTTGAACTTGTGTGGCTTCTTGCCATTGGACTTCATAATCTTTGTGTTCAAGCTGGCATGCCCCTCTTGTTGAACACTAGCCCGGGAAAAACTTTTTTTTTTATTTTTTAGGGTTGAAACAGACAAACTTCTGAATAAAGTTTTTAAGACAGCTTATTGTTTAAGACTAATACTAAGGGTTGGTAATTTAACTAGTTAGAGGCTAAACATGGTTCAAATGTATGTTACTGTAAATTTTTGGTCTTGAGCCGCTCACAGTCCAGTGTCATTGGTTCAGTCTTCATGGGGTCAGAATGAGTGGCAGTGGACCTGCTCCAGTTGCTAAAAATTTCTCTCTGGCATATTTACTGAACAGAGCAGGCTTTCATACCTTGAAAGTTTCACCATAGTTAAAATCAGCCTATTTTGGAGAAAGGTTCTTGACAGCACATTTTTTTTAATCAGGGACCCTATGAGTAGAATAATTTTAAAGCTTTATAGGACTGACCCATTTATTGGCATATATATATTTATTTATTTCAGGGTTAAAAGCTCAAATCTCTTTTGTTGCTTTCATTTTCTTTTAAATATTTATTTTTATTTATTTATGCATACAAGAACTGGTGTGCAGGCCATAGTTGTGGGGTGGGGGTTAAAGGAGGCAGAATGGGGAGCAGAATGGTATATCTACTAAAATACACTGCTAAGGGGAGCAGTGGGCAACACAGGAGAAGTCTGCTGTGTCAAGTGTGTCAGCTCCTTGGCTGGGGGTCAAACTCATGCTATAGTGGCTGCCAGTAGCTTCATAGTGCTGACACTTAACCCCTTGTGCTATCAGGGAGGCCAGACCATAGCCTTTAACCTGTCTTTTAGTTTCAAACAAGGACCCTACTAACCCACACCTGGATTCCTGACTCAAAGAAATTGTGAGTAAATGTATTTTAAGTCATTAATTCTGAGAGTAATTGTTACTCCAAATATTTGATTCCAGGGCCCTCCCTTGTGGCGAGGGGGTTAAAGTACAGCACTATGAAGTTATCTACCACCACTGCAGCATGAGTTTGATCTCTGGCCAGGAAGGTTACACACATAGTGCAGCAGACATCTCCTGTCCTGCCTGCTGCTCCCCTCAGCAGCGGTCGAATTGTATTTCAGTCAATTTGCTTGTTTTGTCCCCCACTCTTAGTCTTCTCACTCTCCCCCACACCACTGGCTTGTACCCCAGTTCCTGCATGCATAAATGAATCTTGAAAAAAATTGGGTCCAAATATCCCATAAATGGGAAAGCATATTTCAGTCTTACTCAGGCTAATAGCAACAAGCAAATTCTTTCTATCATATAGAGAGAACCTAATCCTTAGCATCCTCTGGTTTTACCCCTAGTGAGCTAAACAAAGTATATTTCAAACCTGGGAATATTGTTGGGGTCTTAGTTCTTATGAGACCATCAGTATTATCAGTATTATTGTCTTCCAATGGAAGAACTAGGAATTTGTATTTCTCTATGGAAACTAGTTTTCCTTATGTGTAGACAATAATTCATACATTTTACTACTCTGAAGTTAGTTATTGGTCCTTGGGAATTATCTCTAAGGAGGCGGTTTAGGCCACGGGTGCAGTGGAGGAGGGAAAGGAAGGGGTTGGTGGGGTGGATCAGAAGATTCACCTCAGACAGAATGGGGAGCAGAACAGGCAGATTTACTAAGATACTACTGAGGGGAGCACAGGTGAGACAAGAGAGGTCTGCTGCACCGAGTTGGCTCCCTGGCCTGGGATCGAACTTGTGCTGCAGTGGCTGACATTAGCTTGATAGTGCTTGAGACATTAATTCTTGTGCTACCAGGGAGAACAAGAGGAGTTATTATTATTATTTTTAAAGATTTATTTATGCATACAGAACTGGGGTACAGGCCAGAGTTGCAGGGGCAGTGAGAGGATTCACCAGAGACAGAGTGGGGAGCAGAACAGGCAGATAGACGAGGTACACTGCTGAGGGGAGCAGCGGGCGGGTCAGGAGAGGTCTG
>NW_004567125.1:32217334-32280088 GCF_000260355.1 Condylura cristata | reverse complement strand
GGTCAGGAGAGGTCTGCCACGCCATGTGGTCACCTCCAGGGCAGGCGGGAATCGAACTCATGTGGAAGTGAGTTTAGCTTCTCAGTGCAGTGCTTTAACCCGCTGCGCCACCAGGGAGGGCCCCAATATATTTTAATGTGTAACTATTTTTACAACATCTTTTGTGCATTTTTCCAACCATGAGGATATTCTTTTAAAGAAAATGGGTGCAAGGATGCCAATATTGTACTGAAGTTCCATCCACAATGATTAGGCAGGAATAAAAAAATGAAATGCATCCAGAAAAAAATGAAAAAAGTTCTATTTACAAATGACCTGATCGTATATATAGGAAATCTTAAATAAAATCTGTTCCATCACAAAACCTATTCCAGCTAATAAATTAAGTTGTATGATTGCTGTAAGCTTACACAAACACAAATGAATAATCCAAAAATGAAATTAGGAAAACAATTCCATCTATAATATCAAAATAGTTAGAAATAGATTTAATGAAATACAGAAATTATATGCTGAAAACTATTATGTGTTACTTAAAAGAGTTAAAAAAAAGAAATTGGGGCTCCCTGTTGCTATAAGGGGTTAAAGCACAGCACTATGTTATCACCACTGCAGCATGAGTTCAATCCCCTGCCAGGGAGGTGATCCACATGGCACAGTAGACTTCTGTCTTGCCTGCTGCTCCCCTCAGAAGTTTATTATTTCAGTCGATCTGCCTGTTTTATTCCCCATTGTATCTCTGGCGAATCCTTTCAACCCCCTTCTCCCTGCATGCACACCTCTGGCCTGTACCCCAGTTCTTGTATGCATAAATAAATAAATCTTTAAAAGAAATCCATTTATTAATTGGAGCCCTTAATATTACACAGATGGCAGTATACTCTAAACTGATTTGAATGGTCAGTATAATCCCTATTGATATATAAATTGGATTCTTCATAGAAATTATTAATATGGAAAATCAAGGGATCAAGAATAACCAAAACACTTTTGAAAAAGATTGGCAAAGTTGGGTAATTCACCCTTCTTATTTCAACTCTTACCTGGCATATGCTGCAGGAATACTGGTATGGAATAGATTGACAGTTTGAAGTAAACCCATTTGGCTATGATCAACTGATTTAAAAAAAAGATTTATTTATTTATGCATACAAGAACTGGGGTGCAGGCCAGAGGTGTGTGTGGGGTGGTGGTGAGATGATTCACCACAGACAGAGCAAAAAAGGCAGTGCTACTGAAAAACACTGCTGAGGGGAGCGGCAGGCAAGACAGGAGAAGTCTGCTGTACTATTTGGGTCACCTCCCTGGCTGGGGATCAAGCTGTGATGCTGTGGCTGCCAACAGCTTCATACATAATGCTGAGACTTAACCCCTTGTGCCACCAGGGAAGCCATGATCAACCAATTTTTGACAAGGATACCAAGATCTTTCAATAGAGGAAAGAAGTATCTTCAACAAATGATGCTGAGACAACTGAATATTCATATAGAATAAGATCAACTCTTAACCTTATACCATATACAAGGATAAACTAAACTTGGGTTACAGATCTAAAAAAAGAACTGAAACCATAAAACCCTTAGAAAACATTGGAGCAAATGTTCATGACCTGGATTTGGCAATGGTTTACCTATAACACCAAAAGTAAAAGCAACAAAAGAAAAATTTGGGACCTCCTTGATGGCCTAGGGATTAAGTCTCTATTAAGCACTATTACCTTGATAGCCCACCCTGACAGTCTGAGTTCCATCCTGGCCAAGGAGCTACCCACATGGCACAGCAGACCTCTCTTTTTGCCCCCTGCTCCCTTTAGCAGTGTCTCTCTGTAAATCCACCTCTTCTGCTTCCCACCTTGTCTCTGGTGAATCCTCCCCCACACTTCTGGCCTGCACCACAGTTCCTATGAGTGGCTGAAGCCAAAGACTGTTAACAGGTGGTGCCCTCTAGAGGTGGGTGCTGGTGAGAATAGATGGACCTGGGAAATGCAAACAAAGTATCACATTTAGGGGTAGAAATTCTAAGGGGACCCTTCCTGGTGGCACAAGAAGTTAAAGCACAGCAGTACGAAGCCACCCGGAACCACTGCAGCAGAGTTTGAACTTCAGCCAGAGAGCTATCCACAGGGTGAGGCAGACCTCTCCTGTTTCTCATGCTGCTCCCCTCAACAGTGCATTTCAGGTCACCTGCCTATTCTCTCAGCACTGTTCCTTTCACTCTGCTCCAAGCACCTCTGGCCAGTACCCGAGTTCTTATATGTATAAATAAATCTGTAAAACAAAATAATGGACTACAGAAGCAGCCCCCAGCATTTGGTGTTCAGGATTTAGAGTTCTGAATATTCAGTTTTTGGATCTTCAGCAATTCCAGAGCGGGCCCCTACCATGCTGATCTTCCAGAAAGCTGTTGTGGGCCTCTGAAGAATGTGGAGGCTTCCAGCAGCCTATCTCGAGAGGGAAAGTTCAGAGGCTTTGCAGGTAGCTAAATGACTGAAACTGTTCCTGGTTTTGCTGCTCTAACATCCTGGCAGGGAAGGCAAAGGCCTGGAGCTGGGCGTCTTGCTGAGCTGCGTGAGTGGGGCCATTTATCAGGTTCTTCATACACTGCAACAATTGTATGAGTGTTGCTTGTCTTGTGCTCTGCTAGGGCATCTCAGCAGCTCCAGGAGCATCTCCTATTGTGTTCTCTGCTGTCTTTGAGTTGGATTCCAGCCTATAGTCTGACAGCCACATGCTTCAGGTCCACCGTGGCAGGAAGACACATCTTCAGAGTTTGGCTTATTGTTTGGGAGAAGAGCTCTGCATCTTCAGTGGCAGGAAGACACCATTGTTGGAATGTTTGTGTTTAGAACTTTAAACACTGCCTTGAGTGAGGTAAACAGCCATTTTTGGCCTCTGTAACTGTTTTTTTTCCTTGATAAATCAACCCCATTATTGTTCTCTGAACCTGAGTATTGCAGTTGTTTGCATAGGTGAAAAACTGCAGTGCCCTTTGCAGTGTTAGTGTCCCTTGCTGCCCTGTGCAAAACTAAGTGTAAGTGTGAAAAGACAAATCCGAGTGTGGAAAAATACAAATCTTATACATGTGTAGTGTTAGACATGTACAAAGAACTCCAACTCAACAAGAGATAACCCAGTTATAAGGGTAAAGAATTTGAAAGAATATTATCTCCAAAAATAAATTATCAGCAGTTACTAGAAAATGCAGGTAAAAGCACAATGAGATAGCACTTCATACCCAGATGGCCAGATTTGAAAAAAATGTAAATAAGTATTGGTCAGGATGTTACATATTAGAACTCTTGTACAATGCTGATGCGAATGTAAAATGGTACAACTCTAGTGAAAGAGTTTGTAGTTTTCAAAAATTTAAACAGAGGCATCCGTGATGGTGCAGGAGTTAATGTCAGACCTATCAAGCCACTGTGGCATGGATTCCATCTATGGTCAGGGAGCTGACCCACACAGCACAGACCTCTCCTGTCTGGCTTGCTGCTCCCCTCAGCAGTGTATTTCAGTCTATCTTTCTCTTCTGCTCCCAACTCGTCTCTGGTGAATCCTCTCACCGCCCCTGCACCTCTGGCCTGTAGCCCAGGTCTGTATGCATAAATCTTTTAAAAAAAGGTTAAAATTTTAAAAAGCTAAAATGTAAACAGAATGACCCAATTCATTCTTAGTAAATTACCCAAATACTTGTTCAAGAACGTTGCTGGAGCCCTCCCTAGTGGTACAACAGGTTAAATAAAGCTCAGCATTATGAAGCTATCCACAGGGACTGTAGCATCACAGCCATGAATTTGATCTCCAGCCAGGGAGGTGACCCACGAGGCGTGGCAGACTTCTCCTGACCTGCCTACTGCTCCCTTCAGCAGGTATTTCAGTACACCTGCCTGTTCTGCTCTCCACTGTGTCTCTGGTATATTTTCTTACCTCCCACACCTCTGACCTGTACTCCAGTTCTTGTATGCATACATAAATTTTTCAAAGCTAAATCTTTGCTAGTAGGATCTTCACAACACCCAACAGGTAGAAACAAACCAAATACCATTATTGGATGGATGTTTTTCCACAGATGTCTTTGTATTGAGCTTGCCAAGGTGGTTTCTGTAAAAATTGCTAAAAAGCTTTTCTCTGCTACTCTGGTTGTTCTAAAATCCCATGAAAAATTAAAATTACAGTCCGTAACTACTGGCCATATTTCTAGTAAGCAAGGACCACTTTCAGTCAGGTTACCAGGCAATGAAAACCAATTTTTATTGTCCAAAATCAAATCAGAAAGGATTTACTAATACCAATGACCACATACCCTTGAATGAGTCTTCTGCCCATTACATGACATTGTTTCCCCTTTAACAACTATTTCCTAGAAACCCAATCAAATCACAGGCCCCAGTGATTATATAAACTTGAAATTAAGCTCCTGTTCTTAAGAATTTTTTTCTGCCTGCAAATAACAACAGATTGCCAACTTCTTTAAACCTACCTGCCTTTAATCAGGGTAATTTGGGGGGCCTCCCTGGTGGCGTAGGGGTTAAGTCTTAGTGCTATCACCACTACGGCCTGAGGTTGAGCCCCAGAAAGGGAGTGAACCCCCATTTGGTACAGGAGACCTGTTTTGTCTCACCTGCTGCTTCCCTCAGCGTGTATTTCAGTAGATCTGCCTGTTCTGCTCCCCACTATATCTCTAGTGAGTCCTCTCACACACACACCCACACCTCTGGACTGTACCCCAGTTCTTGTATGCATAAATAAATCCTTAAAAAAATTACTCTCCCTTTTGGGAGGTAAGGGCCGGGTTTACTCTAAGTTTAGGAATAAAATTCATGTCATTTCACAAGGGATGGAAGGTGGAAAAGCCTAATTTATGACTTTTTGTGTTAACATTTTTGGGGGGATGGAATTGGGGTTTAGGGCTGAGATGGAGAGTGAGAGGATCCACCAGAGACAGAATGGCAAGCAGAACAGGTGGATCTACTAAAATATGCTGCTCACAGGAGCAGTGGGCAAGATAGGTCTGTTGTATTGTGTGACTGTGTGGGTCAGCTACCTGGCTAGGGAGTAAACTTAGGCTGTAGCGGTGACAGCACTGACACTTAACCCCTACTTCACCAGGGAGGACCTAAAAGAAAAACAATTTGATTTTTGCTATCCTTTTTCAGACTACTGATGTTTAACACCAACATTTTTCCATTAAGAGAACAATCTTCCAGGGTCGTTCTCAAGTTGTGAATAAG
The DNA here is from genome assembly GCF_000260355.1 of Condylura cristata. Lineage (NCBI taxonomy): Eukaryota > Metazoa > Chordata > Mammalia > Eulipotyphla > Talpidae > Condylura > Condylura cristata. Next base: position 32,274,858 of record NW_004567125.1, on the reverse strand, counting down.
CCAGGTCTAAGTAGAATTGAGTTACGATGAGCAGAAATGATTCAGAGGCACCTTTTATTTTTCCTTTTGTTTCACTACTTATTTATTTGGTTTTAGTTCTAATATTGATTTTTTTCATAAATATTTGTTTCACATCTCCAAGAAGACTCCTCGAGAGCAGTGCACACATCTTCTTTGCATCATGAATTAGCACCTGGTACACAGTAGATGCTCATCGAATACTTTAACCACATTTTTCTAATCCCACAAGCAGTGCTTCCCAAAATGTGACAGTTAAGGTTTAAAGGGATAATAGACCCAGCAACAAACATCATTTCAAATGGGAGGTTTCTTTTTATTCTTTTGATTATGTGCATGTATAAATGTTGCCCGCTATCCTTTTACACATGCTAGCTTTCCCTTCTCACAGATTCAGAAACCTCCAAAGGAACAGTATTTATCTAAAATGTTTATTTCATTATATTTATTTTTTACAGCTAGTGTCTATGGCAATTTATATTGGTTTTCCACTTAGGGGAGTAACATCAAGTTTTCTTAAATACATTTAAGTAGAAATAGTAAATCAATTTAAAGGAAAAAAAAAAAACCTGAAGCAATGTAAAGGTGGAAGACAAATGAGGTAAAAAAAAAAAAAATTATAAAGGTGATTCACTAAAGGCTAAAGATTGGGAAACAAAGCCCTAGGCAGTTTCCTCATTTGTGAGGGTCAAGTGGGTGTGCTTCCAGTGGCCAGGTGTATCAGATGCATCGGTCTCTGAATTCACGGATATGACAAAGCTAGTATCACATGTTAACAAGAATCTGCTACATTTTGTGAGTATCACACACCATACAGTATGCTACAAAAACAGAAATCAAATATTAAAGCCAAAGCAAATTCTTGAAACTTAAAAAACAGAAGTCTTTTATAAAGCAAGGTATGTTCTAGTACTGAGCTGCTCCCAGAAATCCCCCCACCCCAAAGTGGTGGAGGGAAGTTAGTGGCTGTATTTAACAAGCAAAGTATCATCAAAATTGAATTACCCAACTTTTATTATTCCAACTGCAGTGTAAAGAGATGTCACATTCATCACAGTTGCTTTGGGGAATGTACAACTTCTGCAGCCTTCAAACCAAGGTAGAAAGCCACACAACTCTGTAAGACAAGCCCATGAGGTACACTTTTATGAAGGAAAGGCTGGGTCTCTTTACTAAAATAAGTTTTCAGTATATTCCAGTAACACACACCCTAGTACTGCTTACAAACCAAAGAGCAATACATTATATAACACACCCCTTGAAATGGAGAAGTGGCTCATTCTGTGGGAATAACATCTTTGGACTCTGCATCCATTTGTTCCACTTCAGCTTCCAGAGCAGCTTGTGGAGCAGCATTGACTGTTACAGTGCTTTCTGCCTCTGCTGCAGTCAGGGCCTCCACTTCACATCCAACTTCAGCAGATTCACCTTCAACCTGGGCAGCTTTACTTCCAGCCTGGGCTGTTTCATCATCCCCTGCCTTACCTCCTTCCTCTGCTTCAATGTTCCCCTTCTCAGATGCCACTTCACAGGGTGTCTCTGCTTCTAGTAGCTGTTCAGGGTGGGGGCCACTAGTGGCTTCCACTGTGTCCATGGTGTCTTCCCCTTTAGTTGGTGCTTCACTATTCTCTGGAGTAGGTGCTCCTTCCCCATCTACTGCTCTCACTGCTGCTGTAATCACCTCAGCTAAGACTTCGGCAGCCACCTCTTCAGGTGTCTCTTCCTTATCATCGCCTCCTAAATTTTCATCTCCTTCAATTTCTGGATCAACGACTTCACTGGTGAAAGGGTCTTCACCCTGGCCAAAGAATGGGAAACACAGGTGAGTGGTCTAAAAACTGTCCAAAGGAGGTGGCCCAGGTTGCTGGGAATGACAGTCAATAAGAGAAAATTAATTTAAACTACACCAGGTGAGTTAACCCTACAGAACTTTAGAGCTTATAAATGCAGGAGAGAAATCTCAGAAAAGCTTCACAGAAATACTTTACATTTCTCTTTTTAGAAGATTTATTGCTTGTATGCATATAAGAACTGGGCCAGAGGTGTGGTGAGTGAAAGGATTCACCAGAGACAGAGTGGGGCTCAGAATAGGCAGACCTACTGAAAATACACTGCCGAGGGGAGCAGCAGGAGAAACAGGCAAGCTCTGCTGTGCATGTGGGTCACCTCCCTGTCCGGGGATCAAAGTTGAGCTGCAGTGGCTGTGGATGGCTTCACAGTGCTTAGCTTTAACCCCCTATACCACCAGGGAGGCCCTCAAATCTCTTTAATATCTTTCTTTGATTAAGTATTTACCTTGTATTAAAAAAAAAAAAGAAAAGTATCCTGGGCTTACCTGGTGGCCTGAATTCAATCCCCGCCAAGGGGCCTGCATGGTACAGTAGACCTCTCTTACATCACCTGCTGCTCCTCTTAGCAGTGTTTTTCAGTAGATCAACCTGTTTTGTTCCCTACTTTGTCTCCAGTGAATCCTCGCACACCCTCCATACTTCTGGCATACCCTGGTTCTTCTAAGAAAATAACTGTTATGTTACCATCATTTGGTCAGTATTTTATGAAAAATCAATGTTTCTCGTAATGTTGGCACCACTGCACATATTAATTAAGCAGTACCATATCCCAGAGTTCCCAGGCAAGGAGTCTCAGGAAACCAGCAATTGTGACTTCCCAAGCCTGATATATTACAATCTACTTGACTTCTTCAAAAGACTCGGAAATGTACTTACAATACAATTTATCTTCATTTACTACTTCAAAAGCTTTTCCCAGCCACTGGGCTTTTTTTTTTTTTTTTTAAAGTTTACTTAGTTATACATACAAGAACTGAGGTGTAGGCCAGAAATGGGGATAGAGGGGGAGAAGATTCACCACAGACAGAAGAGCAGAAGAAGTCGATCTACTGAAATACATTGCTGAGGGGAGCAGAGGTGAGGTCTGCTGTGCTAGGTAGGTCAGCTCCCTGGCTAGGGATAGCTTGATCTCTGAGACTTGAACACCTGTGCCTCCAGACAGGTCCCCATCACTGGACTTCTGAACACAAACCTTGAGGTATTTTTCCAGCATCTTCACTATATGTCTGTTGTTCAAAACACTCTTCGCCACATGGAGGCTTGTTTTCTTGAACTGTTCAGCAGCCAACTGGGGGTAACCAAACACAAATTTTGTCAATTTAAAAAATGGCACACACAGATTTAAGGTGACAGTCAGCCAGGCTACATAAGCTGCCCTGAAATCACCCCTTTGCATACAGATGTCTAACATCTTTCTTTACAAAGCGAATCTCAAAACACTAGATTCCAAGGACGAGAGGAAAAAGGCACTACAGAGATACTGGAACTAAGTCTATGAAACAAAAAGCCTGATCCTAAAAGATAAATGAAAACAAAGACACCATTAATGCCTACTACAAAGCAAGGATGAAACAAGACTGTACACAGATCAGAAGCTATATGGATTCAGTAGGGGTAAAGGGCAATTTCCCCCCCCAGTTTTAGTTGTTACATAAATTGCTCCCTGGTGGCGCAATGTGTTAAAGTGAAGCACTGAAAGATAGCTCCAAGTGCCTCGGCACCCGTTCGATCTACATGGCGCAGTAGACCTCTCCTGTCCCATTTGCTCGTCCCCTCAGCAGCATACTTCATCAGTCTCCCTGCTCTGCTCCCCACTCTATCTCTGGTGAATCCTCTCACCGCCCCTGCACCTCTGGCCTGTATGCTAGTTCTGTGTGCATAAAATAAAAAAGTTCATGCAACACTTCCTTATTTGTTGTGTGTGTGCATTTTAAATGATCTTGAATAATAATTCTGGGAAATGGGTAGGCAGATAGTGATATCCCTGCTTAATAGCTTGGTAAACATAGAAAAAAGATGCTAGCCAGCAATTAGCAAACTAGTCTGTGGACAAAATATAGCTGCACTCACTCCTATACTTACTGTTTGTGGCTGTTTCTGCCCCTAACTGGCAGACTGTGCACTGGACAGAGACCCTATGGCCTGAAAATCTGAAAGTATTTATGATTTGAACCTTTAAAAATAGGCCAAAACTTTGAGTTAAAAATTCAGCCACAGGCCCCATCAGTTAGTAAGGACCAAACTAAGGTCAATAATCCTAGCTGCATCAAGCCATTTTGAAATTACCCTCAGCTCAACTTAAAGGAAATTTAGTTTTCAGCAACTAGGGAATTTACACATGTGATTTGCAGGAATATTCTCAAACTGGATTTCAGCTAGTGTATTATTAATACAGCTACACGTTTTATTTTTTAAAAGATTTATTTATTTACGCAAATATTAAGAACAGGGTATATAGAGTGAGATAATTCACCAGAGACAGAGTGGGCGGAGCAGAGCAGATGGATCTACTGAAATATACTGATGAGGGGAGCAGCGGGCGAGAGAGGAGAGGTCTCTGGTGGGCCATGTGGGTCACCACCCTGGCCAGGAATCAAACTTGTATTTCAGGGCACTCCCTGTTGGCACAATGAGTTGGAATGGAGCGCAGCCAGAGAGGTGACCCACATGGCACGTCAGACTTCTCCTGTCTCACTTGCTGCTCCCCTCAGCAGTGTACTTCGTAAGTCGGCTTGTCTTGCTCCCCACTCTGTCTCTGGTGGATCCTCTCACTGCTCCTGCACTTCTGGCCTATACCTCAGTTCAGTATGCATGATATATATATTGCAAAAACAAACTCATTCTGCAGTGGCTACTTCACAGTGCTGCACTTTAACCCCTAGTGCCACCAGGGAGGCCTCACAGCTACACATTTTAATAGAAATGGAGAATCATTTTACAACAAAATGATATGATAGCCTTGATGGGATACAGCAAGAATCCCTAAAAATGTTCCCATTGCCCATATGACTTAGAGGTTTCTGAATGCCACCTGCTTGCAGCCAAGGAATGCATACCCCACCCGAAGTTAAGAGGAACTCACACGACGGTTGTGATTGTGGTCAACAGAGTGCAGGTGCCGCTGGAGGAGCTGGGGCTGGGCAGGAATCAGCATGTCACAAGCCAGGCAGTGAGCAGCCTCTATCTTCTTGAAGAAGTGCTCTTGGCCAATCCCTATTGGTAAAATTTAAGTCTTGCGCAATTTGGGACAGCATACAAGTGATGCTAACCTCTACTCTCCAACAAAGCCATATTTTCTCTCTAAGCATTCAGGTCAGAATCTGAGACAAGCATAACCTGCTTTCATGCATAACCTGCTTTCACTGCAGAAGTGAGCCAGCCTCTAAATCTGTACTTCATCTTTTCATCGTCTGGTTCATTCCTATTTATACCACAGAGGAAAAAATCCTCAGCATTTTAACATCACTCTGAAGAACTGGGATTTACAATGGGACAATGAAGGTTGGGGTTCTTATTGCTAAATGCCCATCCCATTGTTATTCACACACGTTCTCAGCAGCCCTGTGCTGATTTTGCACTGAATCATATGTGGTAATATCACCTGGAGCTGAAGCACATTCTCTAGGATCAAAACTCACCTTTGAAAGGATCTGATTTTGGCTTCATGCTTTCCTTCTCCATCAATTCCTGACGCCGCTTCTCAATTTTCTTATTCCTGTTTACAATGTATTCCTAGAGGATTTGGGAGATGGCACCAAATGAAACAGAAGGTGGCACGTGTGGTTATTTCATAACTGTACCAATGGCAGCTCACCAAGGATGGCTGCCAGCTCCTCTACAGACAGCTTTCTCAGCTTCCCCAAGGTTGGGAAAATAGCTATCACAGCTGCTGAACTAGTGGGAACTATGATGGCTGGAGCTCTCAACTGTAGCACTCATTTGGGGACTTGTACACTATTATTTGGGAGAAAGGAACTCTGAGCAAATTTAGGTCTTTCATTCCACGCGCCCCCCCCCGACCCCCCCAGGTGACAGAGGCAAGTGTGTATTACCTGAAGGAACTCCACAGTCTTATCGGGCAATTTGGTACTTATAAACCTTAGTGTCTCTTTGTGAAATTTACTTTGCAGATGTTTCTGAATTTCTTCATCTTCAAAACTACGAAACTTGCACACGGAACAGGCAAACTGAATCCTGGAGGAGGGAGATAAAAAGGAGTAATAAAGGGATAATTACATAATTTCTGATGGAGCTGAAATGGAAACCAGAAAGCAATTTTTGAACCAAGACTTATAGACTTTTCAAAAGTACTAGTTCCCACTGTTCCCAGGAATGTAAACACAATTTAGCAAATATTTCAGGAACATGACTTACATAGTAACTGACTACTCTACCAGTCTCTTTGGTCTAAAGGCTACTGTGTTTCCAGTCAATTGCTCAGAGGTCTAATATGTAACACCATCACTATTTAGATGTGTTTCTCTTTTCAGTCACCTGGATGATATAAGACAATCTTTTTAAAAAGATTTATTTATTTACCCATACAAGAACTGGGGTATAGGCCAGAAGTGTGGGGTGGTGGGGTGGGTGTTAATAGGATTCACCAGAGACAGAGTAGGGAACAGAATAGGCAGACTGAGTGAAATATACGGTTGAGGGGAGCGTGGAGGTTAGGAGAGGTCTGCCATGCCACATGGGTCACCTCCCTGGCTGAGGACTGAACTTGTGCTGCAGTGGCTGATGATAGCTTGATAGTGCTGAGATCTAACTCCTGTGCCACCAGGGAGGCTCTTACAACACCCTCATTTTATATACAGGACAAGTTCCTTAAGACCTGGCACAATTCAAAATTCTCTCTGGCAAGACTCAAGATAAAGATAAATCTTATTCAAAATCTAGAGTCAAGAACCAAGGTTTCCCTGTTATGTGCTTTCATAGTCTCACCAAATGCAAACATGTAAGGCAGAGGATTGTAAACTACAGGCCTCTAACTCCTATACCCCCCACTGTCGGGCACTGACTGTTTTGGTTCTTCTCAGCACTCTTTTAGAGGCAGGGGCACAGGACCTGTGCCAATAAGGAGTCCTCTGATGACTTAGCTTCTGCCAGCATCAGATACCTGACTTTTGATGTCTGGACAGGCACCTCCACCAAATATCTTTGCATTTGTAGATGTTCCCAGAGGTGCGAAGAGGAAACTTTCACAGGCCCTATGTGCAAGACTTCAGGAAGCTACTACAGGAATGTGGGGTTCTTGCTTTCTTGCTCCGTCTTTGTTTCCTGTGACAATTTCTCCAAGTCTCTGTGAGGACTGTTAGTCACTAATGTGTTGTCTAAATAGTTTTCTTAAATGTCAGGTCAGTTCCCATGTGGCATGAAAATGAACCTAGTCATTTTTTTTTTTTTTAAAAGCAGTTCAAGGAATTTCTGTAGTAGCTCCAAGCCTTTAGTTTTCAGCCCCTGGCTTCCAGGCTCTACTGTTAGCGCTTCTGCTATGCATTTCTTTGCATAGGAAAACCATTATTCCACCTGGGCCTTAAAGGGCAGATTCCCCCTCAAATCAGAAAGAACCTGTGCAGAGAAGCAGTGGTGAGTGGTCAATGCCTTAGCAACATGTGCTCACATGACCTCCAGTGATTTACATTTCCAGTCAGAAGCACTTAAATATATTGAACAGGGAGAAAAGTGAATGGTGTGGCCCCACCAACACTCTTTGAGATTTCCATCTTGCATTTTGGTTTTCTGCTTAATGGTGCATCTTGACTGTAGAACAACCTACTCATCTATTATTATTCTCAAGTTTCAGAGGCTGTTCAGATTTGAAAACCTGAAATACATTCTTTTCCAAAGAAAAGTCAGGGGACAAAGGACTCACAACAGGTCTGCTAGAGGGCGAGAGAGGCCCCTGCTGGACACATGAGGGCCACAGAGACCCACTATGGAGGCTTTGATTGCACGTGTTTTCCAAATTTTCATCTCCCAATAATCGATTTCTATCTGCTGGAAAATAGCAACAAACCCCTGAAGACAGACCAAGTGTCCCTTCTCTCCTATGTTTCAGAGTAAGGATGGAGTTGCTCAGGAAAGCCCCAGTCAGCCCACACCCCGCCTTGTCTGTCTCCTTACCTGTCAGCTGCACGGTCTCTCATCCTGTCTCTCCTCCTTTGCTTTTCCCTTCTCTTTTTCACTTCATCATCCTCCTCATCCTTCTCTCCTGCAACAGAGAAGTAGACACTTCCACACTCTGAGTTGCTCGCAGAGAAGCTGAGTGTTGGGGCCTTGATGGTAGGGCCAAAGCTTGGCTACTGTATCCCATGCCCTGCTGCTGCTTCCATGCACAGCAAGTTCTGGGACACCCTGAGACACCAAGGGTTCGTCAAAGGCTCCCAGTAAGGACAGGCATTTGATGAGAACCCTGGGCAGTTCCCAAGGGAGTCACCTTTCATGTCCCCCCATGGTGCGGTAGGCTTGGATGGGCCAGGGACACACAGCCCACCCATCCCACACACATGCTGCCCACCTGCTCTTTACCTCTCCCTATCCTGCCTTTGCAATCCTGCCCTACCATTGGGTCTTTCCCCAATGTCATGTAGTTAGATTTAAAAAGGGAATTCTCCCCCAGAAAGAGGTAGCAGCTGGGAGGCCTAGGAAACAAAGCAAGCTGCTCTTCCACCCTCCGTCCCACCTCTGGGTGGACCATACCAATTGTCTGTCCCGTCAGCCTCCTCTGAACTAGGGTCTCAGCAGGTCTGACAGTCCTTGCTGGCCCGAACTCTATCATCCATTCACAAAAAACCATATTATTCTAGGGCTACATGGGAAGCAACCCTAGAAACAAAAATGGGTAGAGACCAACTGGTCCTCCGCCTGCCACCTGGGGCCAGTGCAAGAGCTCCTCTGAGCGCTGTACTGTCTGGCGTCCCAGTGAGGCCAGGTAAGGTCACCGCAGCTCAAGGCCAGGGCCAGACACTGAAAAAAGGTTGGATAAGCATCTGAACTGTAACCCCTACCCCTGATGCCAGTCACGAGACTGTCCCACGAAGATGGCGACCGGCGTGCGCTGCTCAGAAGCCTCTCAAAAGGGCGTGTGGGATTTTTGGCAAGAGGTCACTGCCTGAAACTATTACTGCTGTTTAATAGCAAAGTCATCCCGGGTAGGAAGCAGGACCTGCACGCAATAAACATGTCACCTTTGCTTTAGCATTCACCCCACTGCAAAGATGCTAAATGCTGTGTGGTCTCATGCTATAGAAACAACTGCTTCAATAAACAGGGTGGGAGATCTCAGAGGGTCAGTTAAATCTGAGAATATTTTAAGAGGAACTTCTACCACAGGAACTTAGAATTTTGGGGAGTAGAGCCACACAGGAGCTATTCTGTGATTCTTTGGGAGAACCAGCTATAGCCAAACCCATGGGAACAGGAATGGAAAGTGGCTTCTGGGTGAGTTCAAGGTCACCACTCAGGATGCTTCTTCATGTTCCTCTAAGGGTATAACCTGAGTTTGCTCTTGCTACTTACTTTGGACTCTTAAGTGTCTTGCAATAGAACTAAGGAGATCTGCTGAGCAAGGACAGCTTCTGGTCCTGAGGATCTGGACTTGGGTGCAGCCAACAGCTTCTCCTCCTGCCCCCAATGCCCAACCCAAGCAATTGTCCACACTCTGACCAATGCAATGACATATGCTGCTTTGGTGGCATCCCCACCAGAGGCTGGGAGGACAGCCCTTCGTTGGTCACTGGAGAATTATGGACATAGTGAAACCAGAGAAAGCAGTATGGGCCCTGCACTGGCCAAGGGGAGGCAGGAAACATAGACTGGGGGTAGGGGTACCCTTTCTGTCATGTTTTTGAGAACCCTATCCTACCACTTTGAGATGTCATAGACACCCAGAGGTGAGTGTCCCCCTCTCCACAGCCTGCCCAAAGTGAGGCTAACATCCATTTCCAGCAAGTCCTGCTGCAGATATTCAAGCAAAGTCTGTGGTGATACCATGGCCAAGGACTAGGCTGCTGGCATGGCCCCTCCATCCAGGCCCTAGGTTTGCCCAGAAGCCCAGTCTGGCTGGGTGCTGGGTAGTAAGTAAAGGGCAAACACTGGAAAAGCTCAAAAGGACACTGAGTGATGCCTACCTCTCTGTCTCCCAGAGTCGCAGAATTCATCCTCCTGAAAAAGGGCACACACAAAGTCAGACACTAAGTAGTTTCCAGAACACTCCATAAGCAGCCCAGTTCCCAGCTAACATCTAGTACTGCTGTGCCATGAGTAAATAGTCACAGCATGTTAAGAACTGGTTTGTTTTCCAAAATTATGTGATAACCACTAATTTGCTTTTTTATTAGTCACTAACCCCATTTTAATGTTTTCTAAAGAACTCCTGGCAGTGCAGGACTGCACACAGTCCCACACAGTTCTACACACAGGGATGCAAAACGCCTAGCTACTAGTGTTATGTGAACTGAGCTGCAGGATGCTAATTTTAGCTTCTTTACTGAAAACGGGCTTATCATGTTCTCAGCAGTCTGTTCCAATTTACCAAGTTGAAACAAATGCATGTAATTTAAAGGAAAAAAAAAAAAAACCTGCCCCATCCTTCCACTTCTCTAAACTGATAGACCATGAGGAGCATCTAGGCAAGCCTTCAATTCCCAGACTGTCTAGGTCTAACTGGGAGACTTGGGTCAGAATTTCAGAGGGCAGCAGAGGCTTACTAGCTTTAAATATCATTTCCTATTACTGGTTTTAAGACGTGGATGACACAGACTCAACCCAACAACAGCACAAGGCTGTAGCAAATGAGTCAACTGTGCATGTAGGAAACCCCCAGCCTACATGGCTACTGCATCTCTCTTGTGCATCAATCTAAGGACACAAGAGCGGCTCTAAGAGAGGATGGGAATTTTTTAAGAAAGGAAGGATTATTGCAGGGGAAATTATAGAAACCTGGTTATTAAAGCCGCTCAAGAGGTAGAGTTCAGTCTACCATAGCAGTTATTCCTGCCTCTTTTTAATGGAAACCCTAAAGTGAGGAAGATAACCCCATTAAAGACAAAGGGCCAATAAAGACTGACTTACACCCCTGAATTCTTCATCTCCTGAACGGAAGTCGCCAACTCCATCATCTACCAGACACAAAGAAACAGGAAAAGTCAGCCCTTCAGCAGTTGGCCCGTTCCACTTTCACCCCCCAGGCTCTCTGTCAAGACAGACCATGCTTGTCCTAACTACAGCAGGAACACAGGTGCCCCACACCACCCATGAGTTTTCATGAGTCCAATACACTGACGGAACCGAGAAACTGGGGCATGCAACAGACTCATCTCAGTCTCTGGCACTCAGAGCATTACCGTTTTCAGAAAAATCTCCTTCGCTGTCAGCCCGGGCCTGTTTGGTGTCTGGTTCATCATAAATCTGCATCTGCTTCCGTTTCCTGCCCATTCCGTCTGGGCCAAAGCGGTCAAACCCTCTCCTCCTAGGCTACAGACACAAGCATATCCTAATGTATGGCTTACCCAGACCATTAAAAAAAAAAAACCCAGAAAAATGTAAAATGGAGAGGTTGTAACAGAAAACAGAGGCAAAAGAAGTCTAGAATTTTTAAAAAGCAAAGGAAGGGCTCTCTCTGGTGGCACAACAGGTTAAAATGCAGTGCTATGAAGTTCTCTGGAGCCACTGCAGCTTGAGTTCGATTCCTGGCCAGGAACTGACCCACGCAGTGTATTTTTTTTTTTAAAGATTTATTTATTTATGCATACAGAACTGGGGTACCGACCAGAGGTGCAGGGGCAGTGAGAGAGGTGAGGGGCAGGGAAGGACAGGCAAATTGATGAAGTACATTCCTCAGCAGTGTATTTCCTTCGACCTGCCTGCTCTGCTCCCTAGTCTCTCTCTGGTGAATCCTCTCACGTCTGGCCTGTACCCCAGTTCTTGTATGCATAACTACATCTTTTTTTTTTTAAAAAAAAGGTAAAAAGCAATGAAAGACAACATAGTGGAAACTTAAAAAAACCCAAAACATTATGTTGAAAGATGCAAACCCACAGAAAAAATAGACTGGTGATGACCAGCGGCTGGATGACTTAAAGGTAAAGTTTCTTTCTGAATTGAAATATTCTGAAATCAAATGATGGGTGAAGGTTGCACAAGTTGGTACATATTTACTAGAAGTTGAATTGTATGCTTAAAAGTGGGTGTTCAATGCATGTAGTTTTATCTCAATAAAGCTGCCTTGAAAAAAAAAAGCAGAGGATGAAGATTATAACTTTGCAAGGGCTTACCCGATCCCTCATCCGGGCCTGTGACCGGCCACATCCATAGGGCACAGAGTTGTCAAAACCACCAGTACTCTGCATGCCCATCAGGCCAAAATCCGGGGCCATGGACTGGGAGAAGAGGGAAGGTGGAGGTCTGCTAGGGGAGGGGCCTCCCAGGCCCCGTCCACCTACGTAATTCATCTCAGTCCAGGGAGCAGACAGGGGCTCAGAGGAGGCCACTGGTGGCATGAAGGGGTCGTTGCGCATGAAGGTGCCAGGGTTGCTCCGATCCTGGAAGCGGCCCTGGCCCTGGCCCCGGCCTCGAATAAAGCCATCAAGGGAACCCCGCTCTCGGGCTGCATCCCGGCAATCGCTGTACTGACCACCAAAGCCACCATTTCGGTCAGGCCCCAGATCGAAGTCATAATCATAGTTGTAGCTGGGGCGGTAAGGATTGTGTTCAGGCAGGCAAGGCCTGGAGTCATAGGAGTCGTAGGACTGGAATCGGAAAGAGCTGCAAAAAAGCACAAACCATCACTGTACTCCCTGGGTAAACTGCAGTGCTTTTTGTAAATTGACTTCCTTGCACTCAGAACATAAACCACACATCCCTCCCGAATACTCAAGAGGGCAACGCTCCCCTTGAAAGATTGACAAATGAAGGGGACAGGACCGTTGGCTAGGAGAATGCGGAAACAATCTGTTATGCACCTGAGGTATAAGTAAGAATCTGGGGAATTTAACAGTCACGCCTCCAGTTCCACCATTCCGGAAGCCAACTAAGTCTCACTATATCATACTTTTGTCTTAACTACCACCCAGCAAATCTACTCCATTTTCAAAAAGGAGTCAAGGGAGAGCCCACCCTCAAAGAGCAGGTGCCCATATTCTGCACAAATCTAGGGGTACAGCATCACTGGGGGAAGGGAGGGGTCCATAATCACCTCTCCCGGTCCTGCATGCCCTCCCCACCGCTGCTGCTCCCGCCCCTGCCTCCTTCCTTGGACATCATGTCCAAACGCTGGTTGATCTTGGCAATGAGGGAGTCGGAATTGTCGGTGCAGGACTCTGGGCCATAAGAAGCCATGTGCAAGGAAGGGCCCCCAGCTGCCAAGCCATCACTGGCCTTGGTGACCTCCCAGGAGGCTGGGCCATAACTATAGGTCGCTCCTGTGGTGACGCTGGTGTTCTGGGCATTGTAATAATTATAGTTTTCATAACCTGCCAGAAGAGAGAAAGAGCAAAATCAGACTTCAGCAACCACAAGGTTGGTCCATGGTGGACTTGCCTAGGGAGGAGCACCCACTGTACAGAGAAGAGGGATCAAGTGCTGCAGGCATCATGCCACATTGTGTAAGGGAGGCAGTGGGGAGTTGTGTAGGACACTAGCTCAAATTGAATGGAGAGGTTTCCACACCAGACCGCCATTCTGCCTGACTGATTTGGTGCTTGCAGTTTCTGGCACAACTCCTAAGATTCCTAGAATTTCCTAAGTGATGGGATTGGTAAAAAAAAATTTTTTTTTTAATTAAAAATAATAATAACTTTTGAAACATCTAAGGATGTACTTAGTCTCACCTGCGAAGCCTCCAGGGAGGGGAGAGGGCCAAAGGTTCATATAATCACCAATGGCCTACTAGTTAATTAACCACGCCTATGTAATAGCCTCCAAAAATCAAAAGGACAGACTTATGAGGGTTTTGTGGATTGGTGACCATATCAAGGTTCAGGGAGAGAGTAGGGTGCCGGAGAGGGCATAGAAATGCGGAACTCTTTCCCAATACCTTGCCCTATGCACCTCTTCCATGTGGTCATTCTTGTGTTAGATCTTTTAAAAACACTCCAGTGTTCTTCTAGTTAAAGTATTTCTGAGTTGTTCTATCAAAACAATCAAACGCAAGGAGGGGTTAATGGGAACCTTTGATCTACAGAGTTGTCAGAAACAGGTAACAAGTAACCTGAGACTGCATCTGTCATCTGCAGAGGGTTGACAAAGCAGGGCAGTCTTTTAAGACTGGGCCCTCAAATTGTGAGATAGGATGCAATCTCCAGTACATAGTATCAGATTTCAAATGAACTGTAGGATACCATATGGTGTTTGAAAACTGCCTGTTTTTGTGTGGAGAATCTTTCCCAATTACAACTGAAGTTGAATCTCTGAACCCAAAAGATGAACTCTAACATCAATTCCCTGTGAAGAAACTAGAGGTGGATGATCACAGAAGAGCATTTGGGGCTGTTGACAAACCTACTAAATTGCTGCTTTCAGAACTACAACTACAACCCTTCGCCTCAAGCTAGTTTCCCATAAGGGTGGCCCCCAACTTCCCAAGCACCCAGGTTAACTGGCTGAGCTTCCACGAGTGCTGTGAGCAAGGCTAGGTATGGGAGATTGGAGGAGAGTTGTCCCTGCATCCCAGGCCCTCAGGTAACTGATCAGAGGTCTATTCATCTAACCAGGTACCCCCTGGAAGGACCTACCTTGCCAGCTGGCCACACCAGTTCCATATGTACCTTAGAGGAAACAAAATACACAAGACCTTTGCTTGCAGATTGAAGATACCCAAGAGTACCTTTCAACCCAAGAGTACCTGCCGGAATGTTGAAGGACAGCCCTCACTTCACTACTACAGGGTCTGAGCTGCTGGTAGCTGTGGCAGTTCTTAGGGAGGCACCTTGTTTGTCCAGCAGCTGTAAAACTCAGTTCCTACAGAGCACTGACCTGAGTAATTGGGGATTCGCTCACAGGCAAGTCCCATTCCCCGACTAGGGCAACAAAATGGAAACCTGTTCAGTGTGGACTACCCACAAGGTCAGTCAGTCTTCTAGACTGACCTTGCTGAGTCCTTCTAGAATATTAGTTCTCGCCAGAATTTAGGATTATATCACCATCACCAATGGAGAATTGGTGAATGGAGAATGCACTGGTGGAGAAATCATGTCCCAGCTCAACAGAGCATGATATGGAAGGCTTTCTCTTGGGAAACTCAGTGATGGCAGACTATCTCCAACAATATTAGGCAAGCTCAGAAATCAAAATGTCCTGGTCCAATCCCCTGAACAGATGCTTGCTAAAAAAACACAACAACTTTGCCATCTAAAAGCACATTCTGGCCCTTCAAACAAACTAGGCATCATGCTCTCCATACAATGACTCCACAACAGGGTGAATAGGCCTCAAGGCCAAATGAAACCCATCATTTGGGTTTGTATATGACCCACCCAGAACAAAAATGGTTTTACATTTTTAAATGATGGGGGGGGGAATTAGAGTATCTCATGACAGGAATTTTGACATGAAACATCATTCATGTTAAAACTCACAGAATTACAGAAGTATCAATATATTGTGGGTTATAGAAAACAACATGTGAGCACCAGTTAACTGTAACAATTTATCTCATTCTTAATTGAGGCAAACTGGTGGGGTGAAAGTATGTTGGAAACTCGGATCTGCTAGACCCCATAAACCTAAAAACAGAAAAATGTATAGTGTATTAATTGTAACAAATCTTTAATTATCCTTTTAGAATAAAAGTCTGAATAAAATAACAGGAATTGCCGAAGACAACTTCACACACTCATAAAGATCACAACACACAAACTTCAGGATTTATAGATACCACTGACACATAATCGTAAATCGTGACCCTTTGACTATAAACTGTCTCTAGTGCATTTTGCACTAGAGATTCTGGCCTGCAAAGTCAAACATAATTTACTATATAGCTCATTACAGAAATGACTTGCCAGGCCTGTGGCAACCCCTAAGCCTGAACCACTCACCCACCAACCTTCCCCCAAAATAGGCCCCACTTACCCTGGCTGTTGGTGGGTCCAGCACTCCATGCCCCATAGCCTGAAAACAGAAGACTTGTGAATTAGGGTCCTATCTATCTGTTATACCGGGTATAGGTACTTCTGAGGAACCCTAGGAGAAGCACAACCATTACACTGTCCCCCTAAGAGTCATTAAATTGCTTGCTAATTCACCAATACTCCATTTGCTTGTGTCAAAAAAAGGAAGGAAAAAAAAAAGAGGGGAGGGGAAAGGGCTTCAAAATCAGCTCTAGCTCGCTGAAGGACTTTAGCCTAACAGTCCATATATGATAGCACAGGACAAGCCAGCCCAGCATTAGGAAATGGGTGGGTGCCATGACCCACTCCCCAGTTTGGCCCACCTACCTTGTAGCATTAAGTACTCCATAACGGGGAACAACTCATAACTGGAAGACAACTGTGTCTCTAGGTTTCACCTCCATAAATCTTTGAATTCTCCAAAGATTCTCCTCTGATCCTTCAAGCCCCAAGGTCTTTCTACTTGGCAGTAAGGCACGAGACTGACTCCTGTCTGGTGGCAGGCACCCTCTACCCTTCAGAAGCCCCATGGCCCCTCTTCATCTCTGTGTCCCTGAAGTCTGGAAGACCTTGTCGTTAAGTGTTTATTGATGCCTGTCAAAAACCTTCACCTTGTTGAAAAACATACTGATGTTTCCCTTTCCCTTACCAGAATCTGTTCACTGGTTCAATGCCTACTGCGAGCTGACATGAAAGCCACTTGAGAAATGTTATCTGCCCCAAATGCCATTCAAAGATGAGGGGACTAGGTTTCAGAGGTTAGGGACTTGACCCCAAATCCCAAAATCACACACGACACTGCTCAAGTTTGCTCCATTTGCCTCTACAGACTACACCATCCCATACCACACAGCCCTCCACATGTGTGCTGCAGAAAAACAGGAACAACTCTAACATAAGTGACCAACTATAGGACACAGATCTGGTTAGCATATTCTACTTATTCCCATAGTCTCCCAATGCCCTTTGAGCTAGATTCTGCTGTTACCAGGTTGTATAAAGAAATGGAGGCTCAGAGAGATTAAGTTACTTGCTCAGGTGCTGGAGCTGGAGCATGAGACCTGAACCCTGATCTAGGTACCTCCTATGACCAAAAAACAACTGTCAAGATTTAATGGGTCCTGAGAAATAAATCTAGGATGGAAATGCTACAGAAAACCTCGGGGAAGCTGTGGCATCTAAATGAAGCCCGGACTCAGCCTTAGAAAATAGGGTGGGTGGGGGGGAGGGGAGAAGGGATGTGGGAGGATGGTTGGTGGGGGAGAGGTAATAAAAACAGTATTATTAGCAGAGATCCAGTGAGAAAGCAGGCAAAGAATGGTGACATCCAGTCAAACTGCAGAAAAGACCTGGAGAGCCAGTCACCTCAGCACACCACACACAGGCTTCCCGTTTCTATATTTCCACTGCCTGGATCCTGCTAACCAGGCCTCTTGTCAAGATCCGCACCTTTCCGAGATGCTATAGCCAAGATTAAATGCTTCTTAAACCTCAGACACCTGCGCAGGGATCTGAGCCCTATCAAGGGCCACTGGGCTTATTGCTACCGTTTCCCGTATGTAAATTCGACAACCAGTTGGAGCAAAGACCTCCCTAAAAGCTGATTCTAGAAAACGGAGCCGGTAGCCAAGAAACCCAAGTAGAGAAAGGGTGCGCTTCCTCTTAACAAACCCCCATGGCGCCTCTAGGTCCACGCGTGACAGCACGGTGACCCTATTTGTCACCATCCCCGGGCACATCGGTTGTCCTGTTTGCACAAGGAACAAGAATCTGTCCCCAAAACCTCGTCCTAGGCCAGCACAGGTCGGAGACGCACGCAATTCGGTGAGGCCGACCGTGCAGAGGCCAAGCGGCGTGCGGCTGGCGACAGGTTCCGGGCAGGGCCACGTGGCCGCGCGGAGACCCAGACCGCCGCAGGAGACGCCGCAGACCACACTCGGCCTTGCGCCCCGCGAGCTCGCGCATAGCCCCGCCCCCCGCGCCGCCATCTTGTGGCGTCTTCGTAGAAGAAGGCGGGACAGCGGGCCGTAGGGTCGAAAGTCCGGGCCCGCTGGGCTCAGGGGCTGAGACGGCCCGCACAAGCCTAAGCGCCCCCCGAAGCCCGCCGCCAAATCGACCCGCCTCCTTAGCCCCGCCTGCCAATCCATACACAGAGCCCCAGGAGCGACGGCGCCAGGATCCAATGAACGGCGCATGGGATCCGGTCGCCTCCCCGCCAGGCCAGGCTGTGGTGACCTGCTCGGGACTAAGCAAGGCCGGCGGTCCTCTGCGCGCCTACGGCCGCGCTGCCTGCGCGCTCCATCTCGCGTTGAACTTACACTCACCTCCGTAGCCTTGCTCCATGTCTTCGACTCGGCCCGCCAGCAGCCCCTCTTTCTAGGTTGCCACAGACGCATGCGCTCAACGCACCTCCCGCCGCCCGCTACTGGATAACCAGGCGCATACGTCACCCCTCCCTCAGCCCACCATTGGCTAGCTTTCTCCGCGGATCCACCCGTCTCCCCAGAGGGCCTTCCGGTTGCTCGGGCTCGGCGTCCACAGCTTCTTGGGAGTTTCACAGGAACTCAAAGTGCGCAGGCGTAACCCAACCCCCCCACCCCCGCTACAGTGCGCAGGCGTACCCCGCCCCTCCCCAAGATTCAGTACGCAGGCGCGATCTCAAAACAATCACAGGAGGAAGGGTGGGAATCGCTTTATTGGGGTTGGCTTCCAGTGTAGGCCCTGCGGGCCTGGCCCGCCCCGAACCCCGGTTATGGGTGGCCTCCACCACCCTCCTCCTCATCGTCATCAGCGTCGACATCGAGACCCGGGATTCCGCGGATCTGGCGTTGGAGCGCGCCACCCAGCAGGGGAACGATCTCTTC
Organism: Condylura cristata; assembly: GCF_000260355.1. NCBI lineage: Eukaryota > Metazoa > Chordata > Mammalia > Eulipotyphla > Talpidae > Condylura > Condylura cristata. The sequence goes on along the minus strand of NW_004567125.1, from coordinate 32,256,015 downwards.
CTCTTCTGGAGGGGGTGGTGGTGGTGGCGGCGTAGCGGCCTCAGGGACCGGCTCTGGGGGTACTGGAGGCTGCACCGGCGCACCCTCTGCACTCTCTGCGCTCGCTGTCGCTTCGACCAGCGCCCTCTCCTCGAGAGTGCCCCCCTCGGCCTCCTCCTGTTCCTTCTCCTCCTCTGGGCTGTCTGTGAAGGGGTTCTCACCCTGAGGGAGAAGGGGCATAAATGCTTAAGGGAGGACCCACAATACCCGGAACAGAGTAGATATGCTAGAGGTCCCCCTCACCTTCAGGTACCGCTCCAGCTTCTTGCTGATGAGCTTATTGTTGAGAATGCTGCGAGCCACCATTAACGAGGACTTCTTAGACTGCTCCATCATCAGCTGTGGATAAGGCAGGCACAGCTGAAGTGGCATGCTCTAAGGCGGTGAGAAAGCACCCGCCCACAGCCCCACATCCATCCAGGTCCCATCACGTCAGCCCAGCCCGCCCGCACTTGTATACCTCCACCCAGGGCTCGGGGCACAAAGATTACACCGGATTTCGTATATCTTACGTGTACCTCAGGTACAAGAGTAGGGCTGTGGCATGATCTGATCACTGCTCATATATGTTCCATCCTTCTCACCATACTTACTGTATGTCATCAATTAAAGACATAGGTCTTTACAGCCAAACTGCAGAAAGCTGATTGCTTACAAAAAACTATAATGAAACTAAGACACCTATTAAAAGCCAAATGTGAAACCCATAAATAAGGACCCAACTGCTCATATGCAAACTTTTTAGGATCAACAGGAAGAAAACAGGAGTAAAAATGTCACGGTATACTTAAGGGATATATGTCCTTTTATGAAGGTAGACATGTCTGCCCAGCTGGTGAGGTCAACAATTTATTTTCCAGAAAGCGGTCTACAGAATGTATCAAAAGTAAAAATGAGACTCATTAATTCCTGGAATCTATCCTAATTATTAGGAACAAGCATGCACCACTGGTTTGTAGAACTGAAACAATGTTCTGTGAAATGGTTAGTTATATAAATCATAGTCAAAAGAATACGATGCAGACCTTAAAACGGAGGACCACTCTCTACCCTGGTATAGTAAAAAAGACCTGTGATGGACTGGATAGAGCATGCCAGGGCCTTTTAATCAGGGACGATTTATACCAAAATAAGAGTTTCTCAGTGGTGAGAGCACAAGCAACTCTCAGTTTTTTGCTGGAAAGGATTGGACAAGCCCACCCTTAGGGATCTTGCGGAGCACCAGCCAACTTGCTAACGTTCTATTTCAGAAAACCATCTCACTTGCTGTTTCTACTCCCTTATCCCATTTTCACCTCTTTACATTTTCTGTACTACCTGGAGAAGTACAGAATTACAAAATTAGTATACATCATGCATGCTCAAAATCAAACAAATATGCTATACTGGTCACTCACTTGCAAGACAATCCCCTGCCGCTCCCTTCAGGCACACAAATGGACATAACATACTTCTTCCAACGTTTACACTGTTTCAAATTTTGCTACAATACCACCACCAAAAAAACTAAAATATTTCTATGCTCCTGTTAATTCTGTCCTATCAGTTCTCCAAAGTAATGGTGCCTGAAAACTGTACAACTTTCTAACTGGTGCTTCCCCCACCTGTATTAAAACAAACATAGATGTCATGCTTTGTGTATTTCAGCTATCCCCCCTCCACCTCTGGTGTTCCTGGTTTGCTCAGGAAGGGTTCCTTTAACCTCAAGGTAAACAAATAAATATCTAAGTATTATTCTTTATTTTTCACATGTAAAATTTCTGTGATTTAATGTGATATAAGGTAGAGATCCACCTTTCCTTTTTAGAAATTAGTAGGATAAACTATTGTTTCCTTGTTAAATTGACACAGTTCTACGTTTCCTTAACCACAAACTTGAAGTCAAAAAGTAGTTTTTAAGGTACTCTTTTTTTAAAGATTTATTTATTTATTTGTATACAGAACTGGGGTATAGCCAGAGGTGCAGGGGTGGTGAGAGGCTTCACCAGAGACAGAATGGGAAGCAGAACAGGCAGATCAACAAAGTATACTGCTGAGGTGAGCAGCAGGTGAGACAGGAGAGTGCTGCCAAGCCATGTGGATCATGTCTGGGGCCTGGGATCAAACTCGCACTGAAGTGGCTGCAGCCACCTTGCAGTGCTGCATCTAAACCTATTGTGCCATCAGGGTACTTTTTTTGGGGAAAAGTTTACCCCTAAAACTCACTTGGTGAACAGAATGCGCAGACATTTTTTATCTTCAATCCCATTTATATAAGTTACTTGTTACTGATGGGTCAACTACAAAGCACGTTTCCCGAGCTTATCTGGGAGATTCATCATTGAACTATAAAGCTGTTCTCAAATTCAGAATTTCAGAATCATTAGATTACCTGTGATATACTAAGTCCCCAAACACATTATGATCTTTTACTGTATTATCTCACTATATTATTCTGGTCCCACTGTTTGACTGCTGTGCCAACAATTCTGTTTTTCAGTAATTCATGCTCTGTATTATTTTATCCTCACCCCTGAAAGAATTTCAGAAGTTTAAGTAGGAATAGTATAATGAATTACTACCCATGGTTCAGCTAGCTTCAACAACTTTCAGTTCATAGATAATTTGTTTCACAAAATTGTATCCAATGCCTACTTCAACTCCATCTCATATATTTCAAAGTCAATGCTGGAGTATTTCGCCCACCATTTCTTAGAAACCATTATTTCTCTGAGCGCAGACAGTTTGCAGCAACATGGCCAAATGCGCTAAGCTATCACATACAGGACACATTTACAGGACAAATGGTGAAGAAACTCAAATCAGCCAGCATGCCAAATATATTTGTTTCTTCTGTGGGAAAATAAGAGAGAAGCTGTGGAGATCCCGCACTCTGGTTCCTGCATAAAAGCTGGTGGAGGCCTGGACCTACACCACTACTTTTGCTGTCATAGCATAAGAGTGAAGGAATTTTAAGTCCTTCAAGCTCTACCATTTAAAGTCTGCTATCCTATATAACATATGGGTTGATTTAGGCAACAAAAAACTTAACCATCATCCAATTAAAACTAGTAAATCCTGCCTCTCCCTGGTGGCGCAGTGGGTTAAAGCACTGCACTAAGAAGCTTAAGCCAATTCCGAATGAGTTCTATCCCTGCTTGCCCCAGAGGAGCTCCACATGGCTGGCAGACCTCTCCTGACCCGCCCGCTGCTCCCCTCAGCAATGTACTTTGTCGATCTGCCTGTTCTGCTCCCCACTCTGTTCCTGGTGAATCCTCTCACCCTCCGCATCTCTGGCCTGTACCCCAGTTCTGTATGAATAAATCAATTTTTAAAAAAAGGAAAAAAGCTTAGTAAATCCTTAAGTCTCGTAACTCCTTAGAAAACAGTTTGGTCTCAGTAATATCTACATTATTCCAGGTGGTTGCTATCTTTTTACTTTTTTCTTGTTCAATTTAAAAACATTTAGGAGGGCCTCCCAGGTGGCCTGAGTTCAATCCCTGGCCAGTGAGTTAACCCACATATGGCACAGCACCTCTCCTGCCTGGTCTGTTGCTCCCCTCTGCAGTGTGGAGGATCCACCTGTTCAGCTCCCTTTTCTGTCCCTGATGAATCCGCTCATCCCCACACTTACGGCCTATGCCCCAGTTCTTCTAGAAGTAACTTTTAAAAGAAAATGAAAAATTAGAAAATTAGCAGCTGTTGTCATAAACTCACAATAAACAGCATCTTACAGTTCTTTTTAATTTATGCACACACCCTGGGATGTAGACCAGAGGTGCAGTGCTACTGATAGCTTTAAAGTGCTGAGACAATCCCTTGGGCCAGCAGAGAGGACCCCTTCTGTTATTCTTTATAAAACACTAGAATATTCTTCTGAATGATTTACTTGCTGAATAGTTAGAAAATATCAGTTTAAGGGAAAAGGTCCAAATGAATAAATGTCTTTTACTGTAGTTTACAGATAGGTCTAAGGAATCATCCAGTATTTTGCTCTTTCGGTAACTGGACAATTTAAATGTTACTGCTGAACTATTCCATTTTCAGAAATGCAGCTGCAATCCAAAAATTCCCTGATACCCTTTTTTAACCATTTTGGTTCACTGAATTTCATGCAAATTCAATGTTGTTTTCTTTAAGAATTAACTATCTTTCTGGGATTGACACAATGAGTAAGCAACTTCTGGCCTCATCTGAACCCTGCAATTTTTTTTCCCCAAGCAATTTTTATTTCAACGAGGGATCTAGTCTCTTGAATAACATTGATGGAGAACTAAGCACTCACAGATGTCACTTTGTAATGTCAAGTGAACAACACCCTTGACTGTGTTCTGTACATGACAGTTCAAACTGTGGATAGTTCCTTTCTAGTTCTCTATTGTCAACCTGCAGCCTCTTCTTTTTCTTTCTAAGAGGACTGAACTAGACACTGATATGACTCAAGTCCTTCTGCAGGGTGCCTCTCGTGCCCTTTATAATAAAACTTGTCCCTTCAGGAGAGATGTCAACATTTTCTGACAGTCGGCAGTCTGATTGCTGAGAATGGTCTACATTCTCACAGTAGATGCAGGCATATGAAATGTATTAAGTCCTCTAACTCACTACTGCCCTTTAGGTATTTTTTTTCTGGCTATCGTCAGACTTAATCTACAATATAAAACATAATTTCATCCAACCCCCTCCTGCCCTGATTTGGACTGGAACTGCACTAACCATGGGAAGAATGCTGTTTTGTTACTTAATCTCCCATCTAAAAACAGTCTATTAATTCCTACATTTGTTGAGGTCCTGTTTCATAAAATCTAATTTCTAGATATTTTATACATTTTATGGTTATTGTGAATATATCTTTTTCTCTGTATGTTTCAAACTGGTTATTACTAAACTGGAGAAAAATCACTTTTTGTATGTTATCTTAAATCCTGTATCTCCTTACCAAAGTCCATTAACTGGAAGAATCCTGCTGGAATACTTGGTTTTCCTGAGAAAAATCATCTCAACATTTGCATATAGCTTTTGGTTCAATACCTTACCCTGATAATTTTGCTAATTTCTTACTAATCCTCGTATTCCAGAAACACACTTGATTTAGTGAATTACACATTACTCACTACCAGGTAATTAATAACTAATCTACAGTTCTATTTTGGTATTATCCTTACCAGACTTTGGAATTAAGATTATAAAAGTGTTTTCCATGAACATGATTTAGTAAACAGATAGACTCCTGGCATGGCAGTCTCAGCAAATGCAGACTTAATCCTCAGTGAAACGGATGAAAATTAATACAAAAAATATAAATCTAAACTCTCTGGAATTAGCCCTAAGGACATACATAGCAAGTGAAGAAACATTTAGCAAGGAAAAGCCACTAAAATCCAGAAAGAAGAGCCCAAGTTGCGGTTTCTGTCTTCAGTAGTAAAAAGGAATAAAAGAAAAACAGATGCAAAACCAGTAATATCAATAACATTGAACATGAATGATTAAACAACCAGATCAAATGGCAGAGAATGGCTGAAATAATAAATAGTAAAACACAATGTGACCAAGAAGGGACACCTTAAAAGCTGCAGTGTGGAAGAAAAGAGGTATAGAGGAATGGAATAGAACTGACAGCCCTGAATAACCTAGCTATGGTCAACTGACTGCTGACAGGGTGCCAAGACAATTCAATTGGGAAACAATGTACTCTTCAAGTTGCGCTGATACAACTTTAGACTCAGGTGGAATAGTTGGACCCAATGTTGAAAAAAGTTGGGCCCTATCTCTCACAACACATACAAAAGTTAACTCAGGGGCCTCCCTGGTGGAATAGGGGTTAAAGTCTCAGTGCTATCAAGCTATCACCAGCCATTCCAGTAGGAGTTTGATTCCTGGCTAGGGAGCTTGTTCATATGGCACAGCAGACCTCTTTAGTCTCACCTGCTGCTCCCCTCAGCAGTGTTTTTCAGTACACCTGCCTGTTCTGATCCCCACTCTTGTCAATGGTGAATCCTCTATCTCCTGCACCTCTGGCCTACACCCCAGTTCTTGTATGCATCACTAAATAAAAATAAATTTAAAAAAATTTTTTTTCCCCAGAAATGGGGCCCTCCCTGATGGTGCAGCTGGTTAAAGCACAGGCACTGCAGTGTGAGTTTGATCCCCCGCCAGGGAGGTGACCAACACGGCGTGGCAGACCTCTCCTCATCTGCCCACTGCTCTGCTCCCTGCTCTGTCTCTGGTGAATCCTCTCACCTCCTGCACCTCTGGTCGTGTACCTCAATTCTTGTATGCATAACTAAAGAAATCTCTAAAAAATATTGTAGCCGGGCCCTCCCTGGTGGTGCAGCGGGTTAAAGCACTGCACTAAGAAGCTTAAGCCACTTCAGCATGAGTTCGATCTCCGCCTGCCCTGGAGGTGACCACATGGCGCGGCAGACCTCTCCTGACCTGCCCGCTGCTCCCCTCAGCAGTATACTTTGTCGATCTGCCTGTTCTGCTACCCACTCTGTCTCTGGTGAATCCTCTGAGCCTCCACATCTCTGGCCTGTACCCCAGTTCTGTATGAATAAATCTTAAAAAAAAAAAAAAAATTGTAGCCACTTTGGAATCTGTGCCAGTTCCTCAAGAAGAATATGTATTTTACCTGGACAGTCCACTCCTAGATACATACCTAAGAGAAATGAAAACACATGTCTACAATAAAATGTGCACAGGAACTTTTTAGGATTAATTTTCAGTTTATATTTTGCCAGTTACCAGTCATTTCCTCCAGATTTTCCAACTTTTAGTGCTAAGCACTGTTTTCTCCCTACCTTTTATCAGCTTCCAGTCCAAGAAACCTGGCAAGATTCTTATAGCTTCTCTGTTGTCAAAATCAATGAATGATAGAGCCCTAACCTTTCCAGATTCCTCAGAAGCATTTGCCAGGCTTGAACCTAACTACCCAAGACAGACTCTTAACCCCATTCACTGTTGAGAATGACTGCACCCTGAGAAAGACCAGAGATGAATATAAAGATGATGAAAGTGCTAAGGTTATTTCCTACACTTCAGCTAGCTCATTTGCTCATAAATTCCATGAGTTGGCCTCCAAAGTAATAGCAGCCAAGCTTCTCTCTAGCCCATTCCTGGTATTGGACCACTCATTTCTCCCTATTGCAAAGCCTATACCTAACTGCTAACTGCCCTCCTCCTAGCACCCTGCCCATTAGTTATCCAAGCCAAAAAGTTGAGACTTCCCAGATTCCTGGGCATGCACTCATGCCAACCTCTAATTCATTTTCCCAAACTGCTCTTTTATCTAGTCCTTTTTCCATCCCCAAGGTAATGGGTACTCTTCTGTCTTGAGACTGCAGCAGCCCCTCAGCAGTCCCCACCTCCTCCTCAGAACCAGGTACCTGGAGCCTATAATTCAACATCGATTCTACCCATGGCAGTTCTCCACTAAAATATCTTGCTGCCTACAGGACAAGCCTAGACTCCTCAACCTAGTCTCATGCGCTGATGAACCTCTTGAGGTCCAACACTGTACTGGCAACACTTGCCTAGATATTTCTCCATGTTTGGTTTCTGAACTTCTCTGGTCATTGGTCCTTAGGGACATGAAGGTCTTCACTTCCTGTAGGCTATTAAATCTCTTTAAGGTCCAGGTGTGACATCACCTTCTCCCAGGTAGAACCCCATTTCCCACCTCTTGCCTGTAACTATGTTGACTGCACTCTGTTATTCCCATACCCCCCTGCAGTCAGTTCTTCAGGGACAACAAGGTAAAACCCCAGTCAATCCAAAACACAGAAAAAGGGAAACTCACCCTGCGGTTCCGGTTATGATCCATGGTTTTGAGGTGCTTCTGGATGATCCCAAACTGCATGGGAATGAAGAGATCACAGGCTGCACAATGGGCAGCCTCCACCTTTTTCACAAAATGCTCCATGGCAATTTCTGTAGGGAAAAATACAGGTAGTTGTCACTGGTTCTCCAGTGCTTAAGACATACCAGACCAGTTTCTCACCTTACCCTGTCACTTCCATGTAAGACTGAGGCTGTTCTCACTGAGACTCTCTTGGGGGGGGAGGGGATGACAGAGAGGGGTGTTATAATCCCATTTTGAGAGGCAGAGGCCTCTGCCTGGTGTGATAGAGCCTCCTCACCTTGGGTCAGATCCTGGTCTCTGTAGATCTGCTGGATCAGACCATCAAGGTCCTCCACGGTTTTTCGAAGCTCCTCTGTCTTCTTGGTTTTGTTGGTAACATACTCCTGCCAAAGATACCAAAGTTTGTGTGGGTTCTCCATGTCCTGAGGAGCTAAGTGAGGTGTAGCTACGCCACTCCAAGGCTCACCTGCAGAAAGTCAGCTGTCTGCTTGGGAAGCTTGGTGCCTACATACTTAAAGTGCTCCTTGTGGAACTTACTGTCCAGGTGGCTGGTCATCTCATCCTCATAGAAGGTCCGGTATTTGCAGAGAGAACACACAAACTGTATCCTGTCATAGGAGGGAAATGGGGAACTGAGGTCATGAGGGTCTGGGGGGAAAAGTGCTGCCGCCTCACCCAACCCAGTTGTGAGCCCTGAACAGGCCCTGCTCACGGGTCTCTGAAGTGTGGTCCCAGCAGGGGGACAGGCTGGGATCAGTGGGGTTGGGAGTAGAAAGGGCAGAAGTCTGTAGGCTGCAATTACTGCAACGTGGGCAGGGAAGCTCTTCCTTCCCATGGCAGGAGGCTGAAGCCTGAGGCAGCATCTGCTGCAACAGGCAAGGAGTCGCTGGAAGGTTGCCGGAGGGCATCTCTACCAAGGCTGGGCAGGAGCATGTGCACTTGGCCCAGCTGGGGACCAGAAGGAAGGCTGCCCTGGCTTGAGCCAGGTAGCCCTGAGGTGCAGAGTGGAGTACGCAGTCCTGAGGCAGGGCCCGAAAAGGTGCTGCATCTTCCTTCTGGGGTCTGGGAAACTGAAAGGCCCAGCCCATCCTCTGCTCAGAATGCTTGGGGGTGGTGTCGGGAGGGATGGGAGGCAAGCAGGCCTGGGCACCTGCTGCCTCATCTTCCTCTTCTGAGAAGAGACCAGTCTGAGCTGGAAAGAGGGCGCCCGCCTGGCCTGCCAGAGGGCAGCCTGGAGTCACCTGGGCGAGGTGCTCTGTCTGGGCCTGGTGTCCACAGCAGAAGCCCGGGGTCTGGGGCCTGGGCTGGAGCAGGCCGCCGTGGCAAGGGGCGGAGGAGGCCAGCCGCCACCGAGGCCTCGGGGCGGGTCCCTACCTCTGCCGGACGTCCTTATCTGGGCCACGGGGTCAGCTTTGTCTGGAGAGCCCAGGGGCCAGGCGCCGGCGAGGCTGAGGAAGGTCCAGCAAGAGCAAGAGTCTGAGGCGGAGGAGGAGGAGGCAAGCGCCAGTGCGGGAGCCCTGAGGGCAGACAGACCCGACCAAGGGGCGTGAAGGGCTCAGCCGCAGACAGGCCCATCCTGACAGGGCAGGCGGGCAGGGCAGAGGGCAGGCCCACGGCTGCCACAGCCCACAGGTGCTGCCATCTCTCCTGGCACGGCGGCGGCGGCCTCTTGGCAGCTAGTTGGGGTGGCACAGGTGCCTTGGACCTCAAGTCTCTGATGAGCTGGCCCCCTCCCGCAGGGGCATCAGGCCCCCAGTGCACCTCAGGCTTGTGTGCCGAATGACCTAGCGCCGGAGCTTCTGGGCAACGGTGCTGAGAAGTGTCGGATCTCAGGTCAAAGACGCTAGCGGTCACCAGGCAGCCGCAGAGGGGCCGGGACGAGTCAGCCCTTGGGAGCTGGGCCTGGCGGGAAGCAGGGTCCATGCACGGCCGAGCAGGTGGCGGCTCCCAAGGGAGGCCAGAGGGCGGCGAGGCAGCAGAGCTATGGCCCTGCTCTCCTGGCAGTGGCCCCACAGCGAGGCAGAGGCAAAGGGGTGGAGGGAAGCTGGTTACCTTTCTACCATGCGGTCACGCTGCCGCTTTTTCTGCTTGTCCTGGCTCTTCTTGCCTGCCTGCAACTTGCGCTTGGCCTGGCAGTTCTCATCCTGGCTGCCCAATGCTCCTGAGGGAATAAATGGGCACAGTCCTGAGCTTGATTCTTCCAGGACAAGGTGGTCCTGTTGCCTCTGGCTGGATCATTTTCCATCTACTCCAGAGGATCCATTCTGAGAGCAGCAGTTCAAGCAAGGCCTCTGGTCAGGAGCAGAGCTAGGTACCCTGGACTGGCAAGGATCAATTTGGCCCTAATGGCCTAGACCCTGAAGAGGAGAGGACACGTGCTGACCCCCACTGGACACCCATACCCAGGACACCCATACTCTGTAGTGGGCCATTGGAAGCTGGAAGGGAAAGAAGCCACTTTGGTGGGGACACTGGCACAAGTTCAGAGGGGCCAAGTGGCAGGATGCAGGGAGACTAAGGCTGGGGCCTTCATGCAGCCCCCGGGGGGTAAAAGCTCCAAAGTTCACATGGCCTTGACCACCCCAAGTCAGAAGAATTGGGACTTCATGAAGGCTGGGGTGTGCCTGATTTGCCCAACTTTTGTTCCTTGCCTCCACCCGTAGAAAAAACCAACGCACAAGGCAGGGACCACTGCTGCACACAGACTGCATAGGAAAAGAGTCAAGAAATGGGCAGAGGAAGAACTTGTTGGGCCCAGGCCTGGCCTTGGGCCCACACAAGAGGTCCCAAGCTGGTTTTATATCTATTACAATCTTGCCTCCAGCAGGATCCCTCCCCACTGTGAAAAAGGCATTAGGAAGAGCCAGCTGGCACCAGGTCACTTTGAAGACTCACCCTTCTCTGCATCCTCTTTGCCTTCTTCTTTTCCCTCCTCTTTTCCATCATCATCTTCATCCTAAGATGAAGATTCCAAAACCCAATGTTAAATCGAGTGCAGCTGTTTACAATGATTTAAATGTCAAGACCCTGCTAGATGCCAGGCATTGGGCTAAGCCTCATGCCCTCCCAATAAGTCTTTGCACAGAGGGCTTATTCCACCATTTTCCAAAAAAGGAACCAAGCTTTTGGCCTGTAACCTGCATTCTCTCTCCCAAGACCTCCCTACTTATGCTGATCATACCTGCTTGCAGAGTTAATTCAGGATGGCCTGTGGCTCTATGGAGCGTCTGCTCTGAGGCATAGGGTTTCATTTAGCCCACCCAACATAAGGTCCTACTAATAGAGAAAAGTCAAGGACCATGGTCACTTACTGCTCTGGAGCCCTTTTCCATAGTCTCAGTGCCTTCAGGGCCCTCTGCAGCTTCCCCTTCAGTGCCCTCATCTGTAAGGAAAGAGATGAGCTCAATCCAGGAGTCCCACAGGCAGAGGGCAGAAGCCCAGGGTCCCCAGCTCACCATTATCTGAATCACTGTTATCTGAACAGTCAGTGCGGGTGGCTTTGTTATCTGGTTCATCAGAACTGCCACACTGCTTTCTCTTCTTCTTCTTGGTCTGGGTCAGAAAGGGGAAGCTGGGTCAGGGTAGGTGATTCTCAACCCCTAGCTTCACCCAATTAAGGGCCAGAATGGAAAGTCTTCTACACTCACCCGGAAGTCAGCTGTGGTCCAGGTCTTCCAGGTCCGCCTCATCTGCTTTATGCCATTGCCAAACCCAAAACCAAAGCGGGAGCTGCCTGGGAAGGCGCCCCCACCACGCATACCCTGGAACATGCCGTACTCAGGGATGATGTTCTGGGAGAAGAGGGAGGGCAGCCGGGAGGCACCAGGCATGCACTGGCCCCGGGCCCCCATGGGGTCTTCCCACATGCGCCCATAGCCGGAGGCCATTGGCCGGCCACTCCGAGCATCCCGGGCCCAGCCTGGGGCCCGAGGGCCGAAGGTGTCACCACCACGTATGCGGAACTGTTCACGGTAGGCATCATATTGGCCCTCATAGGCCATTTCCATCTCAGGGTCAAGCTCATTGTAGTCATAGCTTGACCGGTACAGATCTCGTTCATTCAGGACGGCCCTGGAGTCACAGGCCTCGTAGGAATCATATCTGTAGAGGCAGGTGTCAAATATCAGGGGAGCCCCAGGGCTCTTACTTTAAGCCTACTGCAGGTGCCCTCCCCAAAACCTCCCTTTCTAGGTACAGGAAATCCTGTAACAGCACCAATCCCACCCTATTAGAGACATGTTTAGAAATGCCAGTTAAAAGGCACCTCAGGAGCAGAGTTCTAGAAGCAGCTGATTCTACCCAGGCTACATGTGGCCACACACCAGCTAGGGGACCCTAAGAAGGCTGAGAGGTAGAATATATCTGCAGAAACAGAGACATTCCACAGCCCTTAGCCCATGTTTGAAAACATATGCTTGTGGCTGCAGTAGCCCCAAGGTCCAAGGTGGCTCTTCAGAAATAGTCGAGTATCCTAATATCCTGCAGTAAACACACAAATAAATGCTCATTTGATGGGCTGATAATGCCCATGAGAAATCCTGTACTGGTCTGGTATCTCACACTTGGAGTAACTTCCCCAAACCCTTCAAAGTCACTCACTAACCCAAAGGAAAAGGGGAATGTTTCCCAGGAAACTTGCAAGCTTGTCCAGGGACTAGAAACAGAGTTCTATACATCAATCCTGAGGTCTAGGATGGGAGTGAGGGTGTGTGAAACTCTACACAGCAACTGTGAAGAGTTCTAACCATTGCTGCAGCCCAGACCCCAAGTCTCAGACAAGGTTCGCTTCTTGCCAGAGGCTAGGCAGCTGAGGAACACCAGCAGCTGTGGAAGCAGCTGCAGCTACCCAACTGCCACTCCATTCCTCATCCCTGCTCCCCAGTTGTAGGATGTGGAACTCCTGTGACCAGGTAATGCACAGGCAGCCAGCACCAACAGCAACTGAGTTCAAGCCCCATATAATACAATCTCAGTTTCAAAGTCCTTCAAAGGTTCCACTTTAAATACCATGACTGCTAGATACGAGGCCTAGCCTAGCGATGTACTTGCTGATCCCCTCACATTTTTGCTTGCCACAGAGCCCAACTACACAAGTTCCTCTTGGTACCCTCTGCTTTTCAGTGGCCCTGGAGCCTCACTGGGCTTCACTAGTGCCTGGCCACACCCATTCTTATGCTCTACATTCTCAAGCATGTCAACTGGAGTTGTTAAGACCATTCCATGCCATCCTATGCTAGAAACACATATCCTCCTCACTAAAGTCTCTTGTTAGAGCACAAGAACTCCCAGGTGAGCACAAGTTTTGTCACTGACGAGCCGTGATGCTTTAAGTAGGCAGGGAGAGAGGATAGCTCTACTATTTAACCAATGGGGTCTTCAGGGAAGTGGTGTGACCTGGCTGTGGGTCACTTTCCTTATGTACACAGTGAAGCCCACAAAAGTTCTCCACAGCAGCAATTCAGAGACTCAACAGTGGTGCATTTATTTATCAGGCACCAGAGTGGCGGAGAAATGTCCACATCTGCCCTATTCCTTATGTGGGGGCAGCAAGAACATTATGGTTAGCCCAAAGGTTCATACCACCCTTCACACTCAACCTAATCTTTCCTATTCTGCTTTCACACTTTAGTGAACTCAAATTACCATGCAGATTACCCTCCAGAGACTATAAAAGCTGTCTCTAGAGAAAAATACTCTGCTCCTAAGAAGTACCACTTAGAGGGCACAGTGTGTCAGTCCAGGGTGTGGGCTTAATCTTCCCTCTATAAGCTGGGGGAGAGGCTTGCCACCAGGCAATTAGGTGGTAGGGGAGGAAGCACATGCCAAAGAAGGGAAATGCAACAGTCTCTGGGAAACCCAGGAGCAGAGTAAGGAGAAACGAAGCAGAAACAGGCAGCAGCTCAAAGTAGGAGATAGAAGCATGAGGGAAGCACCCCTGCAAAACATCAGTTACTAGGGAGATACCCACTCACCTTTCTCCACCTGAGCCATACATGCCTCCTTGCATCATTTCTGTCTCCAGATGAGGCACCATATCTAAACGCTGGTTAATTCTGGACAAAACGGAATCGGCACTGGCGCTACCAGCAGCACTGGGGTTTGTATTTGTGTCAGAGCTAGGCATTTCCCAAGAGTTTGAAGTGGCCATACCATACCCATAGTTGGTGGTGTTATCCTGGCCATAGCCATAGCCATAGCCATAGTTGTCGTAGCCTGCAATGAGCGAGACACAGATGGTGGAGGAAGGGAGAGGCCAATAGAGGGACAAACAAAGACACAAGAAAATTTTCTGTCAAAGAGACAAGCTAGGGAGCCTAATTACCAGGGGCTGGGTGGGCCCTAGTCACTCTGATAAGGATGTCATGTTAAGAAGTAGCTGGTTCCAGAAACCTTAGGGCCCCCAAAGGCACTCCCCTCTATCTTGGCCAAGATAGACAGTGGCAAAAACTCACACCAGTTCTAAGGGAAAGGAAACTAATCATGGGAATGATACTTGCCTCTGTTTGTCCCAGAGTTCCAAGTTCCATATCCTATTAAAAAAAAAAAAAAAAAAAAGGGAGGGGTAATTACATCTACAACTGTTTATAATACAACATATATTTCTCAAACAAAGACAGTGCTTCCTAGCATCTGACTGCTTACAGGTCCCCTAATAAGAAGTGGCCAGTCTGAGAACACTACATATTCATCCCAGACGACTCTGTCCTGGTGCTGAATTTCTGTGACTCTAACCACCAGCTATTTAATAAGCCTCCCATTCCCAACACTATTAGCTAAAGAATTTGGTTCCCATATTACTTCTGTAGAGAGTCAGAATTAGATAACTCCATGCCACCAGCCAAGTACTACTCAGGCAAAGAGAATGGTTTCTGGTGCCTTACATAAGCTCTGTGTTGTACAAGCAGGTTAGTAAAGAGCCTATGAAATCATGTCACTCAAATTACTCAAAGATGCCATCAAGAACAGAAACTGACAACACCAACCCCCCAAATTGTCTTAAAAAAATTATTTATGCATATAGAACTGGGGTACAGGCCAGAGGGGCAGGGGCAGTGAGAGGATTCACCAGAGACAAAGTAAGAAGCAGAACAGGCAGACCAATGAAGTACATTGCAGAGGGGAGCAGCAGGAGAGACAGGAGAGATCTGCTGTGCCATGTGGGTCACCTCTCTGGCTAGGGATCAAACTCATGCTGAGGTGGCTGCTGCTAGCTTCGTAGTGCTGTGCTATAACCCGCTATACCACCAGGGAGGACCCAAATGTCTATTTGAACAGAGAGGCCCACCTATACCTTGACTGAGTGTACTGTGCTGAAACATATCAACAAGTGAAAAACAAAGCACAACTCTCAGCTTGAGAAAATTGTTGAGTAAAGAATCTGAATTATAAAACTATATACTGAATTATTAAACTATATACTCTCTAGATTTTATCACAACAGCAGGAAAAAAATTCATCCCTCCAGAACACAAAGCCTCTGAGAACAAAGCGCAAAGTCAAGTAAAAACCAAGTAAAGGGGAAGCCACAAGAATAAGGCATCATGTTCCCAGATTCCAGTGGGACCCCAGGGTAACTTCTTATTTCCGACTGTCTCTGTCCTCCAGACAGACAGACAAACAGACCATCTTCATTCAGCCCAGGGCAGGGGACCAGAGGGCACATGATGAATGGCAGAATTCAATGACATGAAACTAAGAGTGCCCACTGTGAGATTATGGGGGACACCAGGACAGGACCCTGAACTTGGGTTCCTCCTCAATCTTATGCACAAACAGAACAGGGAGGTGTTTAATGACTGTGAACATAGAGAAGCCACTATTTGGGGGTGAGGCGGCAACTGGAGAAGCCAAAGTAAAGATTTCTCATTCGTTTACTTAACAACTATTATGCTCTGAGCACAAAGCAGAGGCTGGTCACCAAAGGCACTCAGGTTTGTAGCACAGTTTAAAGGGGCCACTACTAAGCAGAGAGCAGCCAGGAACAACGAGGAGCAGGAAATTATGCAAGGAAGCAGCAAAGAAGGCAGATGAAAGGCAAGAAAAGCTAGCAGTCACACACGGAATAGTGCACTTAGCCCTGGCATCTAACAAGGGCCTCATCAAATGGTTGTTTGCACAAAGGACAGAGGACACTAGCTACTATCTAAAAGAAGACAGGAGTGGGAGGCAAAGGCAGACTCATAAGGGCTCTGCTTGTGAGGCTAGAATATGTTCCTCCCAGTCTTTAGTTGCCAGGGAACCTGACAGAACGGGTGAAAAAAACATTAGGAAGAGAAACAGGAGTGGGCAGTAACTGTGAACAGAAGGGCAGGCAGGCCTAATGGTTGCTATGACAGGGCTCAAGCAAACACTCCCTATGTGCTACTTGCTATGTCTGGAGCAACTCAGACCCCCTGACAGGCTTCCAAGCTGCGTCCCTTTAGGGGAAGCCTAAGTCTATTATGGTTTTTTGGCACTTCTTCAGACCTGCTTCTTCCAAAAGAACACCTGAATTTACGTCCATCCTCAAGAGTGAAAGGAAACCATGGTTGACCAATGGAATTTAAGAACGATTGAAAAAAAAAAAAGAAAAAAGGAAACAAGAAAATGCAGTGACAGTAAAAAACAAAGCAATGTGTATGTTCAACTTTAAGGTTAAGAGCCTCGGTGTAGAAATCATAGACAATCAGAAAATAATCTACTAAACATCTTACTAAAAGAACTGTTTTTAACAGCAGGCATAAAGTAGGATATACAATTTGAGTCTATTATTAATTGTCCAACTACACAAAACAGGTACGCTGACAATGTTAAGTTTTGCTACATTGTTCTTACAAATAAAGGCAGAAAAAAAAAAGAAAAATTATCCCTATTCTTTCACAATATGCTTGTCCAAGTTAAAAATTAAAAAAAAAAATTACAAGATAATCAGAGTAAGTGAACTTAGCTAGTTCAATATATAAAGATCAACCAAACGTGTACTTATCAACAATGTATAACTGAAAACTCAATTTAAAAAAAGTATCTATTTTGGAACAATGGGGAGGAGGAAGTATTGCATGAAAGAGGCAACAAAATGGGAGGGACTGTGGTGACCATTCACAGGTGATATGGTAGTGGGAAATTTACAGGGACTGCAACCTGAGGGGAGAAATCAAATACTGTACAAAAATGAACAATGATGTAAGAAAATTTAAAAATTCAATTAAAAAAGAAAAAAGGTATTATTTACCATAATTTCATTTACCGAAAAAATAAAATACTTAGGTGTAAATAAAACAAAATATGTGCAGGATCTCTGTGTTGAAAACTACTAAACACTGATGCAAGAAATCAAAGATCAGAAAAAAATGGGGGGTGGGGGTGGGTGGGTGCCCTCCCTGGTGGCACAAGGGGTTAAAGCACAGCACTATGAAGCTATTGGCGGCCACTGCAGCACAAATTCAATCCCCAGCCAGGGAGCTGACCTCTCCTGTCCCGCCTGCTACTCCCCTCAGCAGTGTATTTCGAGTGATCTGCCTGTTCTGCTTCCCACTCTCTCTCTTGTGAATCCTCTTAACTCCCCACTCCCCTGGCCTTTACTCCAGTTCTTGTGTGAATAAATAAATCTTTAAAAAAAAATGAAATGGAGTGACACACTGTGTTCACTGACTAGAAGACAATACTCTCAAGATGTCAATACTCCTAAAATAATGTATAAATTCAAGGCCATCCCTTTCAAACTATCAGCAGGAATTTTTATAGAAATTGACAAACTGATTCTAAAACTTATCTACAAATGCAAAAGAAAAAGAATATCCCAGTTTATTATAAAAAAAGGGGCATACTTGGAGGACTCAGGTTAACTGATTCCAAGACTTACTAGTTATTGAGAGTGTGGTCATAGGAATCTCCCTAGAGGCCTGGGGGTTAAGTCTCAGTGCAATCACCATTACAGCCTGAGTTCAATCCCCAGCCAGGGCTAACCTACATATAGTGCAGACTATCTCTCCTGTCTTGCCTGCTGCTCCCCTTAGCAGTGTATTTTAGTAAATCTGCCTGTTCTGCTCCCCACCCCAATCCTTCGATGTGAAAAAAAAAGTGCTGTCATAGATGTACAGGTCAAGGAAAAAAGTTAGAGACCACATATATACAAATATGTGCAACTGATTTTCAAGATAAACAATCATAACCTATATTGCACATCTTACAGAAATATCAAATCAAAATATAACAGAATAAATGCAAAATTTAAAATTACACAGCATCTAAAGTGCTTATCAGAAGAAAGTCTTAAAAAGACAAAAGATATACCACCAAGATCACAATCTATTAAAAAAAGACTGAGGGCCTCTCAGGTTAAGTCTCATCACTATGAAGCCTGTTTTGCTCCCCATTATGTCTCTGATAAATCCGTAAACCCCATCCCCCCACCTCTGCAATGCATAAATAAATGAAATACATCTTAAAAAAAAAAAAAGAGCAACTGATTACATAGTTGCCATCAAAATGAAGAACTTGTGTTCCTCAAAAACCACTGACAAAAACAAACAAAAAAAACAAAAAACAAACAAACAAAAAACAACAACAGGCAAATCACAGCCTGGGATAAAAAATTGCCAAAGTCTCAGCAAATAAAATCCTGTACTTGGAATATATAAAACAGAGGGGAAAATAATTCCAAAAAGATGTGTAATTTGAGACTATGTTTGATTAAAAGGGTAAGAGGCAGGGAGGACAGTGTAACAGAAGCCATACTACCAAATTTCTCTTACTTTATGATCTGGTATCTCCTTAATCAATTTTAAAACAATGGTTCCCTGACTCCCTGAAACTACATGCTAATGTTTAGGGAACGTATTTATGTCCATTATTTATTCAGTTGACCCCTGAAGAAATGTTACTATATAGGCCCAGTCTTTCTCCAGGCCCTGGTGGTAAAACAAATGACTCATCCGAATAATCAAAACATTTTTCCTTATTAATTCTAAAGATGGTTCTCTCTCAACAGATACCTATGGGAAGACCAACTTTCAATAGTTCCTGAATGCTGAAGCACATCCACAGAATGTTTATGGACTTCACTTGATTATTTTAAGAATTTTAGAGTTAGTAAGTCTGTTCACATTTGAGAATTCTCTGAGAGATTCTTCTCTCAATTTTGAGTGGAGGAGCCAAATGGCCTGAGATGGTCCTAAAAGCCTACCAGAATCAGATAGGCAGCCTCCCTTAGTACTATGCAAGGGCTAGGGTATCATGGCTTGGTTTCTGCTCTGAAAAATCCTTTAGCTTCTAACTGGACACTTCCTTTCCCAGGCCCTCAGGGAAAGGCATTTGTTAGACTACAGGTACCTTAACAAATATAAAAGTCAAAGTCCCAATAATTTACAGTCTCAAGAATCTGAGCAAGAATTCCAGCTTGCTCAGCAACACAGACATCTTTCCCACAACTGCCCCAAAGGGAAGTATTAGCTATTCTAAGAATCTACCACACTGTTTTACACAAGTTTGCATTAAGAAAAGAAAAACAAGGTGACAGCAAAGCTATAGGTAACTTAAAAAAAAAAAGAGAGAGACATCAGACTTCTCTACCACTAGAAGGCAGAGTATTCACCCTTTAGTTCCCAAGGGGCCCACACTTACCATAATCACAGGTGGGCTGAGAGCTGGTGTCCGAGTATGTCGACTGCAAAGTGGTTTCAGATCCCTGCACAAAGCCTAAATATATACATAATATGGTTAGATTCCCCAAACAAACTGCATAAGAAAGACTAAAAGAACTTAACACTTGTTTGAGACTGGTTGGCAGGCCTTCACTGGAAAGTCACCAAAAATTCTAGCTTCTGAATATTTTAAATACAATCCCAAGCTATATTAATCATTGCAAAGGTTATGTTTAACTTGTGATATCAAAAGAGCTGGATAAAAATTTTCATACACTTTGAATGAGACCCCATTTTGATAAATAAGTGACTCTGGAGGTTACTCCATTAAATAAGGAAGATATTTATAGAAAAATCACTCAGGGAGTTGCCTCCAATTCAAACAAGTAGAGGTTAGTTTAGAATAGTAAAGTAACACCTCCTTCCTTTCCCCCAAATCTCAAATAGAAACTGCTTGTAATTTTTCAATTTTCTCCTAAAAAGTGTGTGCATTACAATTTACCTCTTAAAATGACTACTTTAGACTAACATGCTTATAGGGAATAAATATTTTATAATACATAATTTCTTATTTTTCTCAACTCTCAAAATAGGACAAATTAGTACCAGGAAAATGTGAAACTCTGTAAACTACTGCTCTTAAATGCTGATTGCAGCAGATTATGATGAATTCTGACACTTAAAAATACTTTAACAGGGCCCTCCCTGGTGGTACAATGGGTTAGGACGCAGCACTGTAAGCTAGCAGTAGCTACCTCAGAGTTTGATCAGCAGCCCCGGAAGTGATCCACATGGCATGGCAGACCTCACCTGACCCGCCCACTGCTCCCCTCAGCAGTGTACTTCATTGATCTGCCTGTTCTGCTCCCCAGTGTCTCTGGTAAAGCCTCTCATCAGCCCTGCACCTTTGGCTTTTACTCCAGTTCTGTATGAATAAATAAATCTTAAAAAAAAAAAATATTGCAACTGAGATGGAAAAATGAACAAAAATATGTAAAGATAAACTAATATAATAATAAATAAAATAAAAAATAGAAAAAGAAAAAAGGAAGATCCAAGTTATCCTAAAAACAAAACAAAACAAAACAAGGCTTCCATGGTGGCACAAATGGTTAAGCTCAGTACTATCAAGCTATCAGCAGCCACTGTAGCAGGAGTTTGCTCTCTCACCAGGGAGCTAACACACATGGTGCAGCAGACCTCTCCTCTTGCTCGCAGCTCCCCTCAGCAAGTGTGGTTAAGTAGATCTGCCTGTTCTGCTCCCCACTCAGTCTCTGATGAATCCCTCACCATCCTGACCCTGACACCTCTGGCCTACACCCCACCTCTTCTATGCATAAATTGAAACAAAACAAAGGGCCCTCCCTGGTGGTACAAAGGGCTAAAGCACAGCACTATGAAGCTATCGGCAGCCACTGAAGCACTAGTTCAATCCCTGGACAGGGAGGTGACCCATATGTGTGGCAGACCTCTCCTGTTCTGCCCCTTCTTCCCTCAGCAGTATATTTCAGTCCATCTGCCTGTTCTATTCCCCACTCTGGTGAATCCTCTCACCCCTGTACCTTTGATCTATACCCCCGTTCTTGTATGCATAAATAAATCTTAAAAAAAAAAAAATTCACCCGTGGCACTGAAATTATGGTAACACAAAAGGCTGTATTTCCCTATTTCTACCTGAGCCAACTCATGATCTAAAAGATAAAGCCAGAGTCTTGAATAGCTTACTCTTAACAAAGGTATCCCAAATACCTTTCCTCAGGATAGACATTCACATATTTGTTAATAGTCTCTGTAATTTATCTCCTAAGACCAGAGCAACAAGGTTAGCAGTAGCAGCCAGCACTGATTGTTTTCCCCCACAGGGTGCTAAGAGGTTTATATCTGCATTATTTCATTTCATTGCCACTACAGCCAACAAAGGGAACAGGGCCAAGATCCCTTACCCTGCAATTCCAAAGTCCTAAAAAGGTCTGAGAACCTAGTGTTCTCCTCAATTATGGTGACAAAACACACTTGGGGCAAGACTATCTTATGAGTACAATACCATTTTTCTTTACCCCACTTAATGCAAAAATGTGTTTACAGAGTGCTGCCCCAGATCCCAGTGGGGGTGTGGTAGAACACTGTTCTTTTAAAGCTAGTGTTCCAAAGCACACCAACCAGTTAGTAGATCCTCACTGATCTGTCTCAGAGTAAGAAAATGAGATTTGGCACTGAGGAAAGAAAAAGTCAAGAGTACGCAAGTTGATTATTTGTTTGGTTTTGTTTTACCTACCCTAAGAGAAGGCATTTAGAATAGATTTCTTCCAGGGACCCAGGACATTCCTGAGATGCCAGGGGGAATCCTCAGGCCATAAACCTGCCTTCTCTGCTGTTTAGACAAGTAGCTTCTAGAAAACTCTACAGCAGTAAGACCATCTGCAAGATGGTCCCAAACTGGTTAACATCATTTGTAGACATTGTAGAAGCAATTAGAACTTAACACAATTCAAATTCTGTTCAAAGGAATATGTACTGGAACATAGTGCAAATGTAGGGGTCCTGGTACTTACTGGGAAAAAGGAAATACAACCCATCAAGCCTTCAGAGCTCAATGGGAATGAACCTCTGCTCTGGTTCTGTCCTTCCCATAATACTGTGATTTCTGGAGGACTTTTTTTTTTTTTTTAAATCCAAAAGAGCAGGTTATGATATAAAAAAGGGAAAGGGGAGAAAAGGAGGCTTGCACATAAATGGACAGAAAGAACTCCCCTGAGGAAGAAAAAGAGGCACCTGTACAGTCACAGGTGGGCAGGAGAGCTGCCTGAACAGAATGCTTTAGCCAATTATGAACAAATTCTTGCCTAGCTCATACATCATTCTTCTCTTGGGTTTAATTTATCAACCTGAGCAGTTTTGGGTAGCAAATTAGCTTTTGGACCTATGGAACTAAAGGTCAGATCATGGACTTATGATAATTATGCATCACAGCCTCTTCCTGGTCAGCCTGTCAGATCCTTTTTTTGCTCAAACATACACAGAACTTTTCAGGTTTATTTAAAAAAAAATTTTTTTTAAAGGGACTTCTTTGAAGGAATGTTCTGTGACAAAAACAAAAGGCAATCAGAATTAGTTTTAGGTTGTGTGCCTCCAATGTCTGGTAACCAGCTTCCAAGATGGCTTCCCAATATTATGGAATCCCTTCCCAAACAAACGGGTAAGACACTACAGAAATTACTGAGTGTGACTTGAGGCCTCCACCTGACTCTTGGGTCATTCAATCCGGGAGAAATCAGTCACCAAACTGCAAGGACGCTCCAGCTTTGGTCCACAATAGCCATTATCAACATGCCAGCCATGTGATTTTCAGTCACCCTAGAAGTTAGATCCTCTAGTCTTGATCAAGCTTTCTAGTAACTATAACCCCAACTAACATCCTGTATGTAACTGCACGAGAAATCCCAAGCCAGGCCCAACCAATTATACCAGCTGTGCACTCCTAACACAGAAATTGTGTGATACTATTACTATAAAAA
This sequence comes from Condylura cristata, assembly GCF_000260355.1. Taxonomy (NCBI): domain Eukaryota; kingdom Metazoa; phylum Chordata; class Mammalia; order Eulipotyphla; family Talpidae; genus Condylura; species Condylura cristata. Next base: position 32,233,003 of record NW_004567125.1, on the reverse strand, counting down.
AGAGCGATAACATTTTGGACCTTTGAAGGATTTTTCTGTTCTGTTTTTTATTGCTGCCTTCTAACTCCTCAATGTTGGAGCTTCTTTCCCCAAGCATACAGAAAATAACTGGATTCAAAAGTTGGACAAGCTACTAAAGAACAAAAAATTATGACCATCTTATTTGCTTAATAACAATGGCAATATCTGCTTCAAAGTCTCCAGAACTTCTTTTTAAAAGCAAATATTATTTAGAAGTTATTTACTTTGTGTTCTGTTTTTTAAAAGTAAAGATAGTTACTATGGTTTTCAGTTGATTAAGATCAGGGAAAAAACTAATCATAAACCTCATTAATGTGGCTACTTCAGTGCCCATTCAAACTCAGAACTATAGCCTGTAAGATCTGGAGTTGATGGTCCTCCCTGGTGGCACAACGGTTAAAGCCCATCACTGCAAAGCTATCCGAAGCCACTGCTGCATGAATTCAATTTCTGTCCAGGGAGATGACCCACATGGCAAGGCAGACTTCTCCTGACTCACCTGCTGCTCTCCTCAGCAAGTGTATTTCAGTACATCTACCTGTTCTGCTGCCCACTCTGTCTCTGGTGAATCCTCTAGCCCTCCACAACTCTGGCCTGGACTGTACCCCAGTTCTTATTTGTATTTAAAAAAAAAAAAATCTGGAGTTGAAATCACACCTAGCCGTTTATGGACCTCTCTAATTCAGTTTTCTTAGCTATATAAATACATGCCTCATTTCCTGCAGCCCTGCCCCTAAAAACCATAGTGCTGTCTTCCAGTTCTTGAACAGGACTACTTTTTTCAATTTTAGAGATATTAACAACAACCCTAATGCCTATCCTCCTGAACCAGGAAAGCTACTGGAAAGGCTAGGGCAGGGCTGGCCAACTTTATTTAGCATTATTGATGTTTGGGATCAAATAACTTTTTGTAGTGGGAATCATCTTGTGCACTGTAGTATGTCTGGCAGCCATTTCAGGACCTATCTCCAGATGAAAACCAAAAATGTCTGAGACTAGGTTGGGGTGAAGGGGTGCAGAATGGCCTACGGTTGAGAACCACTGGGTGAAGGGATGGCTATTTGAAAAATTGAAGCTCCTGCCAAGTTCCTGATTTGGGAGTCAGAGGAGTGAGGAACGGCACCACCTTCTAGCCTAAGACAACACAAAGGAGTCCCAGGGGCTCAGGTTCCATTCTCGGGCCCTCAACATTCCGAGTAGAATACAGGTTACCCAGCAACCACACAAGTTCAAGCCTGTTATAACCATCCAAAGGGGAGATTCGTATAGTCTCTGGCTGAGACCCTTCAATGATTACTGTTAAGGGCAAACCAGGCCGCCTCTCGGAGTTCACCCAGAGATGATTCACAACTGTCAAAAGCATATCACAGGGTCCCCCTTTCTCTGACTTTGTTTCGTTATCCGTCTCTTCGCCCAAATCCCACTGGCTTCCCCGGTAGATCTAACAAGCCAGGTAGTTGCTGCCCATGGTCCGTTATGACAAGGGTTCCCTGTGCCAACTGCCTCATTCCATTCAGGTCTCCGCTTAAGTGTGACCTCCAAGGCCCGCCCTCCCGCCCCCCGAGAATACTAACCGCCCCAGAAAACACCCTAAAAACATCTATTTCCCTAAGGTTCGCCCTTGCCTACACGCTGCTGGAGAAATTTCCTGTCAGTCTTCCCAGTGCCTACTGGGCATCTAACACGATGGAATTGACAGGCGTTGAATGAATCCACGGGAAGCTTCATTATTCTGTAAAGTTCAAACTCAGACTGAGCACCCAAGGCACCCCACTCGATTCAAAGCCCTAAGACAAACTCTCCCTGAGGCCTTGGCGCCTCTCCGCGGCTGGCAAATGGGGGTGCGGTTGTGTGTGTGTGGGTGGGGGGGCGCTGCGCCATTCTGCAGGGAGACTGCACTGAGAGGGTGCCGCAGTGCGAGGACGGCCGAGCCTGCGGAGCGATCTAAATCGCTCCAGGAGCCCTGGGGTACGGAAATTTGAAGGGGCTAGGCCAGGGAAGCAAGTGGAGAGAGAGAAGGCCTCAGGCGACCGGGCCGCGATTCCCGGACTCGGGTCTCCGGCGGTCTGGAGCTAAGACGTGAGACTTCTAACACCGAGAATGGTGGCGCCACGGCGTGAGGGGCGCGAAGCTGAGGCAACCAGCCCCCGGCGCCATTTTGTGACCGCAAAGAGGGCAGAGTACCAACCCCGAAGTACCGGCGCGGGCGAACACAGAGCGGCCCCAGCAATTCTCTGTCCCTCCCTCCCCAAGCCCGCCACAGCCCACCCCGACGGGCCCACCTGTGTAGCTCATGGCGGCGGCCAACACAGCACCCGAAGGAACAGGCAGCTGCTACGCGTCCGAAGCCGCGAAAGCCGCGACAACCCCCCTCCTGGGCCCTTACTACTCACAACCGAGACCCGCCTCCCGACTGCATTGGCTCGCGCAAGGCCCAGGCTTCACACCTATTCGTCAACTGGACCGTTTGTCTCAGCTCTTTCTCACGCTAGTGGCTAAAGATGCTGCCAATCTAAATATAGCCACGCCCTCTCCCTCGCCTTCCGTTATCCCCAGCCCGTGATGATTGGCTGAGCGGTAGGAGTCGTTGTCGAATTCTAACGAACCCGACTTTGCAGTACGGAAAGACCTGAGGCCCAAGAATGGGCAGGCAGAAAGCGCTCCTGTGGCACGAAGGACCGCCAGAGGGAGCCGGATCTACAGGGAAGGGGGCACCACCACTTGGATCCCAGTTCTGCCAGAGTGCTGCGCAAAGCTGGCCAGGATGCTCTTAACTCTTTTGGCAGTCAGCTTCAAAACAAACGTGGTAAAGCCGAGCTGGAGTGAAAATTACAGCTGAGCGCCGAACAGGATGTTAAGCGTATATTTGAACAGATCATAACGTCTGTAATGAAATCATTCTGGTGCTGTTGCGCTGAGTATTCGTTATTAATCATGACGTGGTGACACACAATATATTTACATATATGTAATAAATGTCTGCATCTCAAATGTTTCCTCATACCTTTGAGGGCCATTTTTAAAAACCCCCTAAAGATAACTGAGACTTGTTCAAGGTCCTTGATACTCAAGTGTTACCTCTTAAGATCCTCCTTGGTTCATTCTGGACTTTGGATATCCTGCAGTAACAGGGCAATCTCCAGTCCTCTTCTGAGCACCCTTAGTGGAGTTGTGGAATCTAATGTCAGAGACCCCTCATCATTACTGAGAAAGCAGCAGACACTGGAAATGTCTTGACAATGTGAAAATTCACTAACCTGTACAATTATTGACACTTTGTTTTAAAGTTTGTTTCAAAATGCTGTTGCTGGGCTCTCCCTGGTGGCGCAACGGGTTAAAGCACCTTATTATGAAGCTCTCCTAAGCCACTGCAGCACGAGTTCAATACCCCGCAGGAAGCTGACCCATATGGTGTGGCAGACCTCTCCTGACCCACCTGCTGCTCCCCTTAGCAGTATGCTTCATCGATCTGCCTATTCTGCTCCCCACTGTGTCTCTGGTGAATCTTCTCACCCACCACTCCTCTGGCCTGTACCCCAGTTCTGTATCCATATATAAATAAATCTTTTTTAAAAATATGCTGTGCTGCATTTTTGATATTGAAATTGCCAATTTCCTTAGGTGCAATATTTTTTTTTAAAGATTTATTTATTTGTGCATACAGAACTGGGGTACAGGCCAGAGGCTCAGGGGCGGTGAGAAGCTTCACCAGAGACAGAGTGGGGAGCAGAACAGGCAGATCTACGAAGTACACTGCTGAGGGAAGCAGCGGGCGGGTCAGGAGAGGTCTGGCTCGCCATGTGGTCTCCTCCGGGCAGGCCGCAGGCGGGAATCGAACTCATGCGGAAGTGGCTTCAGATTCTCAGTGCTGTGCTTTAACCCGCTGCGCCACCAGGGAGGGCCTCTTAGGTGCAATATTTTAAAAAGGCCATATCCTTAAGGAAAACTTACTGAAATATTAAGAGATTTGAGACAATGTGATTTGCCCCAATGCAAATGAGGAAAGGTAAAAGAGCAACTTGAAATTATATCTGAATATTGGTGATAATTGTAGTAGATGAGGGTTCATCATACTTTTGTATAACGGGAATTCTATGATGAAATGTTTTGAAAAATCTTACCAAAAAGATAGGACTTATGCAGAACTGCTGCCAATATGGGACAAGGACTGTGACGCCTTAAGTGAGAAGTGCCATACATAAAGCAAAATGTGCACTCTGGCTTTTGGACTCATTTCAGTGTCAGTGTCAGGATGCTTGCTTGTCCTCCAAAGGCAAGAACCTGGGACACACATCCTGAGGTATGTACTGACAGCCATCATTTTATCCTCACTTGGTAATTTAACAACCAATGCACTACCTCTGAAGACGGGGTGTGCTTGGAGGTCTTAGGAAAAGATACCACTATGGCAAGAACTCTGTGTGACCCAAAGACCTTCACAACTTGCATGGCTATGGTGGGGAGAGGCTTCCCAAGTGACTTTATGAGCTATTGTATTGTTTGAATTCTTTTTACATCAGGTTCGTATCACTTTTATATTTTTCAAACTAACTTGTAAAAAGATGAAAGAGAAAATGTCTTTGAGTTAGCTTCATTCCACAAGATGCCTACCTGCATGGTAGGATGGGTTAGAAAGGTCAAATTCCTCCAGTGCTAGGCAAATGTATAATCTGACCTCTTATGAACAGAAAACCTAAGCTTGTCGACCAAGACCACTCTGTGGGTATGTTAGCACAGCTTGTGTTTCCCCACCCTCCCCCAACCCCAGACAGGGGCTAGTTGGGGGACCTGGAGTAATAAGGTTAGGGGTAGAGGAGGTCTCTACTAGCTATACCCCAAGAGGTCATTGCCACTTTCCAGCCCTTAGCCATAGAAGTAATAACGATGAGCTGAAAAATCACATGCAATAAACAAGGAGCAGCCAACAAAATCTCTTAAAAGCTCAGAAATGTTCAATAAACATTTGCAGAGTGAGAAAATAAATAACATCACAGAGGAACTAGCAGCTCCTTTTCCCCCTCGTATTACTGGGGTTTGGGATGTATGTATGTGGACAAGTCACATTTTGAATGCAGGCCAGTCCCATGAGCTATGTTTTCCCCTCCACCTGGAGGGTACCCACACCCTCACTGGATAGATCCTACTAAGCCTTCTAACCTGGGTTACTTCTCCATCTTGACTCCCTTCCCAGACCAGCTGCCTAAAGCCCTGGTTCTCTCCTCTGCTTACAAGAACCATGTCACTGGTTGGCTAGGGCTTCCCACCAGCTATGCCAGCCATTGAGGACCAACAGCTGGGAACTTGGGCTTGTCCCCAGAGGGGTCTGGCTGGCTAGGAGGAAAACCCAGGGCCTCCAGGGGTTCTGAGCAGACAGCTTGATCCCAGCCCTGGCTGCCAAACAATGCCAGCCTGTCCAGTTGACAGAAAAACACACGCTGGCCGCCTGCCCCGGGGTGTTTCCAGAAGAGAAATTTAATCTAATTTACATACTTCTAGGTACATCGATAACCAAAATGTGGCCACTGAAAAAAGTTAAAAGGTCAATCGACTCCCAGTTTCTAGCTGGCCCAGGGTTGCAAAATAAAAAGATTCACGTTCCTTATTCTCTACACAAAACGCGTTTTTAAAAAAGTGAAAGGTCTAGGGAGCTATACATAGAAAGCAACAGTGAAAAGAGGGAAGGGAATAGGGGTGGGGGGAGAAGAATCCCACCCCCACCCCTTCCTGGGCTCTGGAGTCCAGGGGCTCTGGGGGGCCTTGACATGGCAGGAGGCAGCTGTCAGCTCTGAGCTCTTCCCAGCCGGGAAGGCCCCTGGGGGGTCAACAGGATTTCCGTGGCATTGTGGACTCAGTGGGGAGCTCCCTGGCCCTATCAGGCCTGCAAAGGGAGTGTGCCTTCCCCTGAGCAAGCACCGTGGCATGACGTGTGGTTGTTCAACTCAGGAACTGGGGGGCTGGGGCAGATCCCGGGTCTCACGAGGTGTGTGCGTGTCTGTGTTCGCATGAGCGTGCATGTGAGAGGATATTAACCAGGGCAAAAGGGAACCAGGACAGGGGTCTTTGGGGTCTTTGCAAATGGCCACAGATGGCAAACATAGCCCTATCTGGCTGCTAGACATAGGGGCATGCTGGCCTGCCTCCCCTGTGACCAGAGACCTGGCCATTGCCCCTGCTGGAATGGGTGAGGGTGGGCTGGAGGAAGTTGCCCTGTGGCCCCAGTGTCCTCAGGCTGGGGTAAGGATGCCCCGGCTGTAGTGTGCCCGGCCCCAACAGGTGCCGGTTTGAGGTTCTGGCTTGCTCCTTTGGAAACGGAAAAGAAAGAGGGAACAGAGGGAGGAAGAGGAGACGAAGGTGGCACAAGAGGAGATCTGGAATGCTTCTGTGTTAGGGTGCCTCAGCTGCCGCTGTCTGTGCCTGCAGTGCCTGGGGCTCGTCGGGTTGGGGGTCCGTTTTGGAGAAATTCATCTCCAGGATGTGCCGCTGTAAGTGCCGCACCCATTCCTCTTGGATGGAGAGGGGCCCCTGGAATTCCACCTCACAGAACCTGTATGTGGGGGAGGGGGGAAAAGGGTAAATCAGAGGGAAGGAGAAACCTAAACCATGAGCAGAGGCAGATGCATAACCCTGCCCACATCTCTGCACCAGTGGTTGTACCCTGAATGTCAGGTGCAACTGCTGCTACTAAGTATGGATACATAAAGTCAAGATTTGAGGAAGGGTGGCCTAGAGGCCAATTGCTTCCCTATATATAGTCACCAACCTATCACTGGGTACGGTGGGGTCCCTTGAAGACCCGTCTTTATGATCAGGGAGGGCTGCTGTTTCAGAAGCTGGGGAAGAACCACTGAGCTTCCAGAGCACCTTCACCATCTGATTGAAGCATGTGATCTGGGACAGGAGAGGGCCCAAAGAAGAGTCTCACTTCTACTCAATGCCTGTCCTTGAGTACCACAGGCAGCCTCAGAGCCTTAGTTTGTGGCACTAAAGAATTGGTTCAAATGGAATTCTGACTTTGCCTGTGTGCCTTGAGGCAGACCCCCTCATGTCTCAGAGTCCTAGTTTCTTTGCTTTCTGATGAATGTGAGTAGTTTGGTAAGAATTAACTACAATCAATTTTTATTTTTTTCTTTCTCAATTGACACTTGCTCCAGGTGGTCTGCAGGCTCAGAAGCCGAGTGTTTTCAAAATATTCAACTCTTAATCCTTATAATAAATCTGTCAGATAGGATGTCCCCAGTAGTTTTACTGGTAGAGATACTAATGGCTAGAGCAAGAAGGAAGTCCTTGTTCTCAGTCACCAAAGTCTTAGGTCACCAAAGTATGGTATTTGAACCCAGGTCTCACTGGTAGTTATAAAACTCCAGATGAAGCCTGATGCCTTGAGAACTGCTTAGCGTGGGTCTGGCCATGCCTCAGGGCAGTCTTTGGGACTCAATCTTCTGAACCTCACCAACCCTGTCCTATTCTGAGGCTCTGGAAGGCTAAGCCCCAAGTGGATGGTGTCCCTACTCCCCTCTCTTCCTTCCTCTTTCCCCTCCTCCCCCAGAGACCTTGTACCTGCACTTCAGGGTGTAGATGTTGCCAACAAACTTGACAAGTGAAGTCTGGGGGGGTCGGGGTACCAGGGAGGGAACCGGCCGAACCCGGGGTGGGGGTTGCCGGACCTCCTCCAGCTTCTGCTGCAGGTCATTGGCCTCCTCACCTCCCCGGGCTGCAGAGGCATCTGGAGGGCGGGCTTGTCGGCGTTCAAACTCTGAGGTGGGAAAAGGCAGGGAGACAAACAGGAGATAAGCTGGAGTGCGAGGCCCCCTGGGGCGTTCCTGCCTTCAGCAAGCAAAGGGCAGATCCTGTGGTGCACTATAACACAGTACAGCTGGTGACAGAGTCAGCACAGGACTTTCCAAGGGCCCACTGCCCTCACAACCCTCTCCACCAGCACTCACTGTTGATATTTTGCCGTTGGTGCTCCTCAGCCTTCACTGTGCCTGGTGGACTGGCTGCTAGAGGCCGTTCACCACTGTCGGCTGCTCGGCCTGCCTCGGGCCCTGGCTCACCCCCGGCACTGCGGCCCACCATGGCCAGGCCCCCAGGTGCCAGCCCCAGGGGCGGCCGCCTGTCACCATCGCGGCCATGGCCAGCACTGCGGAACTTCTTGGTGAAGGGGCGGCCGCCCTGGATGTAGCTGCGGTAGGCGCCCACCTTCTGGGGCCTGTGCTTGATCCATTCGCTGAGTGTCTCAATGGGTGAGCCGTTCACACACCACTCTGTCACACCAAACTGCCGCAGGTGTGCCCTTGCGTGGCTGGCCAGGGCCTTGCGGTTTTCGAAGTAAAGGCCACACAACTCACAACAGGCCTCAGTGGCTGTGGGGCAGAGGGGTGCTGTTGAGCCCCAGCCCCAAGGGAGCAAGGGGCCCCAGAAAGCCCTGTCCAAGTCAGAAGCCCACATCCCACCAGAGCCTTGCCAAGGGACCCCTGCTGGGGGGTCGGAGTGAACAGGGTCATGCCCGGCCCTGCAGGCCCCAGCAAATGCCCTCCCAGGACCCTGCCACCCACTGCTTACAGGAGTGGGAGGTCTTCTCATGTAGGCTCTTTGCCTTGAAGGGCAGTTCAGTCTGGATGTATGTCTTGGCCTTGACCTCTGCCGGGAGGAGGCGGTCCTCCTGCAAGGGTCGCTTGGCTGCCACTGAGCCCAGGTAGCCGGTGGCTGAGGGCTTGGCACCAGTTATGGGTGCCAGGCTGAGCTCACGGGGAACCTGGGCTGGGCCAGCTCCTGGTTTACCCAGCCGGCCAGCCATAGGCGCCAGTGGCAGGGGCCCCTGCATGGGCCCTGGGGCCGCTGTGGGGGGGCCGTCCTCAGCCAAGGCAGGGGCCAAGTCTCCAGCAGGTGGCTCCTTCTTGATGAGGCATGGCTTGGACTTCTTTTTGAGGATCTCCCGTAGCGTATCAATGGGCGAGCCATTGACAGACCACTCGGTCACACCCATCTGCCGCAGGTGGGATCGCGCGTGGCTCGACAGACCCTTGCGGTTCTCGAAGAACTCGCCACAGAACTCACAGCGGATATCACGCACTGGCTCTGCCCGGGACGCTGCAGGGGGTCCAGGATGGGGAAAGGGGAGGAGAAGGAGGCGGCAGCTGCCGGCGGGAAGCCTCCAAGCTCAAGGCCCAAATTAAGTGCCAGCTGCCTGACTGCCTCATCCATGCACCCCAACTCTGAAAGACCCATTCCCTTGTCTGCTTCCAGAAGCCCTCATGTATGTCCCATTCTGCTTGTTCTGTCACCTCAAGTTCTAGCTGGCTTTACAATTACTTCTGTGACATTGTTAAGCACCGAGGAGCAAATGCTTCCTTCATCCTGGGCTCAGAGGTCAGCTTGGTTGGGATCCCAGGTGTAATGCTAGACAAGCCACTTCTCTCTGAGCCTCAGTTTCCTCCTCATAAAAATGTAAACGGAGACCTCCATCTCCCAGCATTACTGGAAGGGCCTAACACAGGAGCCATTCAAAGCACATGATACAGCATTGGCATGAAATATGTACTTCAGTGCTAAGGTGGAGATGTTGTCCAACCTCACCACTCAGCACATAGTTCAGCCAACCTGAGAATGAATACAGTGACAGTGGGAGAGGGAATCAAGTGACAGAGGTACAATCACTGCATACAGAGAACTTTTTAAATTGACACTGTGTTAAGTGCTTTTCAACACTTAAGTAACCCAAAAAGAGTTGGGACTGTGCTGATCTCTATTTTCCATAAGAGGAAACTTGCCCAGGGTCACGTGTTGCTACACATTGGAGCAGCTGAGATCCTGACTTGAATCTCCTCCAAATGCCAAGCTCTTAGTGACCAGAAACAGCAGAGACACAGTTCAGATACCTACTTCTGCCTATACTCCTGCCATGACAAACATCACTAGTTGATCCTTGTGGTCTTTCTTCCTAGAAGCTGGATGACAGCTGCTATCAACTGACTGAATTTACCATCCCTGAATGACACAATTCTGCCTCCCTCATGTAGGAAAATCAAGCAGGAGCTTAGTTGGGGGTCTGCACAGCAGGAATGTGCAGTTTGCTCCACAGCCTCTGGACCTGTGTATCCTCCCTTCCATTTCAACCCAGGGCACTCTGGGTACCCCCAAGGGGAGGTGGGGAGGAGGCCCCTCCACCTAATCTCCCTGCCCTTCCCCAGGGTCACACTTACATAGGTTCAGAGGGGTCAAGTCTTCCCGAGGTGCCGCCCAGGGACCCTCAGATGGGTGAGGTTCCCCATGAAGGGCCCCTGGCAGCATCTCCCGCTTGATCTCCACCCGCATTTGTTCAGGCTTCAGCTTCTTAGGCAGGGAGGGTGCAGCCAGGCCTGGGAACATCTTCCGGGCCGTAGGAGGAGAGGCAGTTGGTGAGTGGCCTAAGGGGCTGCCTGGTGGCGGTGGCAACTTCTTGGCCAGGGGTGAGATGTGAAGGTCTGCGGGACTGCGGGCTTCCAGTGAGCTGCCAGGACCTCCACTGCCCACCACCTTGGCCAGGGTTTTTGGGCTAGGCCCTGGTGGGTTGGGGTGTCCTCCAGGCCGGGACTGGGTCCGTCTCTTGAGGATCTCCCTCAGTGTGTCGATGGGTGAGCCATTGACGTACCATTCAGTCACACCCATCTGCCGCAGGTGGGAACGTGCATGGCTGGATAGGCCCTTGCGGTTCTCAAAGAACTCACCGCAGAACTCACAGCGGATGTCCCGGGCTGGCTCTGGGCCTGAGGCTGCAGCAGGAGGAGGAAAAAGAGGCAGTTAATATCATGGGCATTGTCAGCATTGTCACCTGTGGGTCTCCTGGTCGTCTGGGTGTGGGCAGCGCACACCCATGGGCTGGGGTGGCATTGGAGGGCAGGTATAAGCTAGGGAGCTGAGGAGTGGGATGGGAGGCCAGACACCTGGCAGGAGCAAGGTGAGGCTCCAGAGGGCACATGGGCCCTCAGTTCTGGTGGTGAAGAATGGAACCAAAACTCCAGGGCTCTGTGGGTCCCAATAAGGAAAGGGGCAAGAGGGCAGGAAGCAACCACCTAAGCAGCCACCCTAAGGGGCAACTGTGGGCATCTTCCACACTAAAAAGGCAGACTCAACCCTTGGCCTTGATTCTCAGGGAAGGTCACAGTCATAGAGGTCAAAGGCCAAGAGAGAGGGCCTAGTAGCCGACTGCCAGTGAGATCTCTTGGCAGATCAGGCCCACTGCCAAGGGCCCCTTGTCTACTCCCTGCCCAAGCAGGGAGGGAGTAGATTGGGGGCTGTGAACACCCCCCCGGGAGGGGCTCCAGGGCCCGCAGGGAGGAGGAGGCAGCTGAAGTGAGAACCTACAGAGGTTGAGAGGAGATGGCTCCACATCAGAGGCCCAGAAAATGCCAGCGGCTGCAGCGGCCGAGAGGTCCTGCTTCCCCCAGGGGTTGGCCATACCCGCGGCCTTCAGCTTGGCCTTCTTGGCCGGCGGTGGGGGGGGGAGCAAGAAGGCCGCGGAGGCCAGAGGAGGGCGACCCAGGTGGGCCAGGGCGCCGCGCCCTGTTGGGAGGCGGATCTGGACGCCGTCCCTCCTGATGAGCCCGTGGAGCACGTCTATGGGGGATCCCTTGGCGTCCGGGTCGCTGACGCCCAGGTGGCGCAGGTGGGCGCGGGCGTGGCTGGACAGGCCCTTGCGGGTCTCAAACCAGGCACCGCACAGCTGGCAGTCCAGCTCTCTGCCCCCGGCACTATCTAAAGCTGCGGAGACAAAACACAGGGGGGGGTTCACGGCCGCCACTTTGGCCGGCCCTGGGGACTGAGCAGGTGGGCCTGGTGTGATTCTCAGCTGCTCAGGCCATTGGGGGTTCAAGACTAGTGCCACAGATTTCTATTAAGAGGTTTGGGGAAGCAGGAAGTCCTGTTCCCTGCCTGAACTCTTGGCATCAAGGTGAGTATGGAGAGTGTGAAGATGTGGGGTGGAGAAATGGTGGCACTATCCGGTGCTTGAGGGCCTTATTCTCTGGGACCCCAGTTATGGGACTGTGCTAGGCAAGTGAGAGGTACAAAGCAGGGACCCACCCAGCTACTAAACATTACACAGCCAAGGGCACAGTTGTTCCTGGCAGCACAGCAGATATTGCAAGCAGCTTACTGGACCATTCAGTGCTGATTTGGAGTAGGGGAGGACAGACCCAGGACTTCCCCCAGACTAATATCCACAAACAGGAAATCAGGAAAGCCTGATTTCCTGAGGGATGCTTGGTTAAATTTGCTCACCACACCTGGGGATTTTCTTCCCAAACCCTATTTTGCTGTGCCCATAGGCAGCCCAGGGGGCATCCATTCCTGGGCACAGTCGGAGATGCCTTTGCACAGAATAGTCAGGCAGATGTGATGACAGGGCCAACTATGAAGTCTCCTGTTTGAAGGATCCACAATGCCCCACCAGGGAGCCAGGTCCATGGGAGTCCTGGTCACCTTTACTGCCCCAACCCTCAGATCCAGAGAAGGACAAGAGCTGCCTCTAAGTGGTGAGAATGAGGCTGGCAGGCTCAGCAGTCATGGCCAGGTATCCAGGGGAAAAACAGTGATGGAAAGGGAAAAGGGGATGATAATACGCAGCATGGACAGCCCAACAGGAGACGCAATGCCCAACCAATGCTCTGACCTGGCCAACCCAGGACATAGGAGCTGCAGTTCCCAATTTTCCCCACCCTGGGCCCTGAAGCCCAATCTGAGGCCCCATCCCTCCCAATGCCAGGACCTCCCTTGGCTCCCGGGGCCCGAACTCACTGAGGTTCAGAGGCCCCTCGTCCTCAGACTGGGGCCACTGTGCCTTTGGGGAAGCCGGCCGGGGGCTCAGGGACAGCTGGGGGCTCTTGTCTTCAGGATTCTTGGGGGTGGGGGAGCCTGCCAGGGCCAGCGGTGCTTTCTTGAGGAGTGGGGAACTTGGTGGGTGACCCAGACCCTTGGCTGAGAAGCCAGGAGGAGACTTGATGGCCTTGTTGACTGCAGGAGCATCCAGGGGTTTGGTCAAGGTGAGTAGGCCTGGCCGGGAGGCCCCAGCAACCACCTCCTTTGGAGAGCTGGTCTTCTTGGTCAGACCTGGGGGCAGCCCAAGGTGGGTGTCAGGCAGGCCTTTCTGCTTCACAAGCTCGTAGAGGAGGTCGATGGGGGCGCCACTGCTCTCTGACTCAGCAACCCCCAGCTGCCGCAGGTGGGAGCGTGCATGGCTAGACAGGCCTTTCCGTGTCTCAAAGCAGGCGCCGCAGACCTCACAGGTGGTCAGGCTCTGAGCTGAAGGGCAAGACGGAAGATAGGAGAGACCCTTGTGAAGTCACTCCCCCCACTTACCCTCCCCCCATTCATCCAGAACCCCTGCAAGTATTGTACTTCTGTAAAGGCCTCCTGATCCTCAAAATGACAATGAGCCTGTCCTGTTTGCAAATAAGGAAACTGAGTCAGAGAACGGTTATGCTAAAGGACACACAATAGGAGGCAGAACCTTTCTGTTGTCTAGTCAGTGGAACACCTGACTTTCTCCAAAGTATCAGGGTATCCTGGCAACAGATTTTTAAGCAAATGCTAACCTGCTAGGCATATGCTCACACAGTTAGCCAATCTCTACAGTCCTAGTCATCCCATGCAGGCCCCAAATTGGAGGCCCAGCCACAATCCATGGGATGCCCTGTTCTTCAGAGCCCTTACACGTGCCTGTCTGATCCTCTGCCTTGCTGCTTCCCAGATTCAACGACCCAAAGAATCAGGGAATGTTCTAGTTTGCTCCTCTCACATACTAGGGATCTAACACTGTACTGGACATGAAAATTAACAGACAAGTCTACATCATGCAGATGGTCACACAGCTAATGCGAGCCAAAGTTGGCACATGAACTGGGTCTGAGTGTGAGCTGAGGGCCATGCTCACTGTTTCTCTATATGCTTCTTCCTCTCCCAGTGAAGGTGTAGGTCAACATCAAACATGCATGCATACCCAGGGCAGCAGAAGCTCAAGACAGAAGACAGCTGTAGAGAATCCCAGGGCTACTCCCTTGGAGTAGGAGGGAATACTAATGTCAACTTCAAAGCCCCACATAATCCCAGGCCTAAAAGCTCCCTTGTGAATTTGGCTAGCCTGGCCAGCAACCCCACCATGCCACCTGGGTCACTCACCCTTGAGGTCCGGCAGCTCCTGCTTGCTGCCATGAGGAACCTCTGCAGCCACTTTGCTACTCAGCCGATTGGCCACCTGCTCCAGGGGCCCAGGGATAGGCAGGCTCTTCTTGGGGAGCGGGGGGGAACCCAAGTCCATGGCCACCATTGTGTTTTCCTCAGAACCTAGGCCTGTGAGGTTAGGAATACATGCTCAGCCCATGTAAGATTTAGGATGTGGGGATGGTGGTGCTTCTTCCACTTGGTGCCTGTTCTCATTTTGTGGGGGCAGCTCACCCCATGAAAGCTGAGGTTCCTCTCATAACCCACAGCAGAAGTACAATACAGGGATATCAAGGCTGCCTGCTGACAGCAAAGAATAGGATCAGCAGATAGCAAAGAATAGGGTCAGCTTCCAGGCAGGTCAGGGGATACAGTGCTAGTCTGACCAGAGACTCCCAAGCTATGGGATGTCACAGAAAATATTTCTGGGAAGAAATTGTGGAAAAGAAGATCTGTTCATCTTGGGAGTGTGAGAAGGAAGGGGTGGGGTTGGAGGTAGTTAGAAAGGATATTCCACAGGTCAAAGAGGCAATGCATAGGTGGGGAGTCAGACAATGAGGCAACGTAGGACAGGGAGGTGGCTCCATAGACAACTTGGGGTCTCCCAGTATGTCTACTTATCACCAAGTGAACACAACGTGGGTTAAGATGAAAAGTGGATGCCTGGATCAGCAGGGATCTGACTGTGGACAGAATGAACACAAATCACTGAACTTGTGAGAAGTTTCTGAGACCATCTATCCTGGGTCAGGAAGCTGGTGGGGGGGGGGTGTTGGTGGGGGGGAATAATAGGAATATCCATCCACCTTTGAGGACAGAGTGAAAAGGTGGGTTTTACTGTTCTAATTTTTCAGAGAAAGGGACATGAGAGGCCTGATGAATCCCGAGTTTAGCGTTCAGGGCGGAGGGGAGAGAACTCTGAAGATGAAGGAACTTGTCTCAGTTGAGGCCCTGGAAACGCTCAGTGCTATGAGAAGAGAGGCCAGCAGGTCCCGGCTCACTTTGAGTCCTGCGATGACAAGGAGAAGGCAGGCGGAGGGGGCCATCAGACCCCGGGACACCGAGGACTTTGTCAGTCTGAGTGGAGTGGGCGCGTCTGTCAGACAGGGCAGGGACGTGTCAGGGCTGAAGTGGCTGGGAGTGGGTTTCCGCGATGAAGGGCCCGGGACTGCCGCAAAGGACGATCCCGGGCTTCCAAGGGGCCAGGGGGGCATCTGTCAGACCCGGTGAGGGCTCTGCGGGGCAGCGGTGAGGAGTGTTTCTCAAGTCCGAGATCGTGCGAGCGGCGATTGGAGGCGCGGGGCCCGCTCGTCTAGAGGGCCTGGGGGTAGGGGGTCCCGGAGACCAGACGGTGGGCGGTGGGGGCGGCTGTGGCTGCGGGTGGGACGCCGACCCAGCCCTCCCCGCACCCTCCCCAGCGCGGGCTCTTACCCGGCGCGGGCCCGGGCCCCG
>NW_004567125.1:32202631-32217139 GCF_000260355.1 Condylura cristata | reverse complement strand
CTGGCTGCCTGTGGGGCTGCCCAGCGCCTCGAGCGGCACGCGGGGCGGCCGCCCCAGGCGGGAGCAGCCGAGCGCCGAGCGGCGCCACCAACCTCTCCGCTCCGCCCCGCCCCTAGGGGCGCACCCAGGGCAGTCGTGCGAGCGCCGAGCGCCGAAAGCTAAATGCCTATTCCCACCTTGCCCTAGTCCACTGGCTGGAAGGAAACATCAGGTAGCAGCTGGCGCCCAGACTTACAAATACAGGCACGCCACCCGGGCCCCGACGGGCCGGACGCTCACCTCTCCCACATCCTCCCGCTCCGGGATATCCCTAAAGTTAGGATGGGAATTCTCGGACCACACGTATTCAGGCTCCTGGAGCCCCGACGTGTGAAGCTCTAGGATCTCCCACGGAACCCAGCTCCATTTCCTTCTCTGGGAGTCGTCGCCTCGTTTCGGGAACCCTGGAAAACACCTAGTTCTCAATCACGAGTATTTTCCACTCCTCTTCCCCAAACATAATCCTGGTATTCAACTGTTCCCCAACAGCGCTGTTGGCAGCCATACGGACTTCCATGCACCGCCCGCACTTTTAGACACTACCAACTTCTCCCTTTCCAGTGCCAAAACCGTTATTCCTCAGCTGTTCTTTGACAGCTGGGTGTGGCCAGAGTCTGACCGTTGCTCCACCTCCTTTGGCCCTTTTAGGGAGGTAGGGTGGGTTGACGTTTCTAAAGACAGCCCTGAAGGGCTGCTGCCTACCTTTCTCTAATCTTGAGCATCCTTCCTCAAGGGGAAACTGGCAGGTTCTTCTCAACCGCTCTTTAACCTGCCGCTGCCCTCCCCTCCTGGTGTTCACTGAAAGGTTGACGATAGCTCCAGCTCCCAAGGACAAGGCCACCGCTACTTGAGGCTGCCTCCTCACATGCACAAGTGGCTCGGCCAACTCCCTCAACACTAGCTGGGGCTAGCACACTCCTCTCCTGCTGGAAACAACTTATTCAGAGCTGAACCTGGCTGCTGTGCACATGTTTGTATCCAGAGGTGCTAGATAGTGGGTGTAAGCCTGACACGCATGCCAGTACTGAAGTAACAGAGAAGGGGTGGGAATGGGGAAGTTAGGGGGTGGCGGAGGGCTGTCTCTTGTGCCTCTCAGACTCCCTCAAAGTAACTCTGCCTTCATACTACCTCAGAGACACCTAGCCACGTGTGTCAGTTGAATGCAAAGGCAAGTAAGCTTGAAGTCACGACTCCCTATCCCTTCCTCCTCAAGTGACCTCAACCAGACATTATCCTTTGTGCCTCAGACTCCTTGTCAAGAAGAGAGGACTTTGATAGCCCCAGCCACTCCTGTGCAGACCCTCAAGTCAGTGGGCTGGCTGATGGGTGCAGCCAAACCCAAGGCACAGATCTAAGTAGGACCTTGGAAGTTTCAGGAAGGAGAAACATAGAAGGAAGCTTCAGTCTAAAGCCTTTAGCCCATGGGCAATTCCCCATTCAGGCACCTTCCATTTCCCCAGATTCTGCCTACTTTCACTGCCAAATTCTTTGCCTTGAAGCTTATAGTAAAGACTCCCAAAAAGTCAGATTTTATCAGCTCTGGTCCTTTATCCTTCCACTCTCTTGAAGGTGTCTAGTCTTAAACTCCTCCACCAAATATTACTTCTAGGTTTCCCAGGCCACTCTCCCCTGATGAGACCATTACATATAGCAGTTCCACAGTCTAGCTTTGTAGTCTAGCAAAACAGGTGACTGACCCACAAACAACAATCCTTCTCCCACGGACTTATTTTGAGGTATAAATGAAACCTTAGAACACAGAAAACACTCAGTTATTGGAGGAGTTATCAATGCTACTTAACAAAGTAGGCACTCTTGAAAATCTGGAACACAGACCATAGATGTGCACTATCCAGTAGGATTACCATTACTAGGCACTAGGAACATTTCATATGCTCAAGAGCCACACATGCTCAGTGGTGACACTGCAGGATGGTACAGATATTAGAGAACATTTCCGCCAGCTCAGAAACTTCTATTGGACAACAGTATTGCTCTGATAGAAAATCCTTGCTTAGAGCAAGGATCTGGAATCTGACAGCCTGTGGTTACACATTACAGCTCCACCACTTCCAGCTGTGTGACCTCAGGCAAGTTAAGCTCTCTGGGCCTCAGTTTCCTCATCTGTAAAATGGGGCTAATAACACCCATGTAATAGGGTTGTTGTAAGGATGTAAATGAGTTGTCTGACTCCAAGTAAAAGGTCAAAAGGCATATGTTGAAAATCACTATCAGAAAGGGCAGAAAGAGGCGATCCCTAAGTGTCAGGGTAATTGTGAAGCAGGTGTCAACATAATTTGTAAAGTGACTTGAAATGCTTCTAGAAAAGCCAGTAACTGACCCTTCTCCATTCCATTTCTCTGAGCCCCTGGGGAGGGTCAGGGCTCCATCCCCACCCACCCTTTTTCCCCTTACCATCTCCATATGCTGGCCCAGGGTCCTCAGCCCAGGTAGGTGGAAAGGGCACTGTGAGAGATAAGCGGGGCCGGCGGGAAGTCAGGAAGCCACCAGGTGGCCCTTCAGGCTCATGGCCCAGGGGGCTGGGAGGCTGCTCAGCAGAGGAGGTGGCTAGCAGCTCCTGTAGGATGTTGATGGGTGAGACGGTGAGCTCCCAGTTGGTGATGCCGAAGTCCCGCAAGTGGGCCCGGGCATGGCTGGAGAGGCCAGCCCGGGTGTCAAAGCCAGCCCCACAGAAGTCACAGCGCATCAGACTGAAGGTGCCCGGGTCAAAGTTCGCCACTGCAGAGGGAGAGAACATAGACTGCCTTGGGGAGCAACTCTCTGGCTCCAGCCCTCCCATGCCTCCTGGGGAAGCCCTCCCTCTCTCCAAGGATGACACAGCTACTGCTGTTCCCCACTCCAGGAAGCCTTCTCTGCTTGACTTCCCCCAACCCCATTCAACAATGCCAACTCCCAGCACCAGCCTCAGAAACACTTCTTCAGGTATGAACTTCTAATCATTTGGATGAGTATTCAAGTAATACCCTTCTCACACCTAGAACTCTTCTATTTGTTTATTGTTTCATGTAGTTGTTATTGCCATCTATACCTTTACTGTATTAGTTGAACCATTTCAAGTAAATTCAAGTTCACAGATTTCCAATGGTATATACAGCCTAATACTTTCTCTATTTTTGCCCACGACCACCCCAGTGCCGTAAGTTAACCCTCTGTTGAATAAACAAATGGTCAAAAGGATAGGACACCTTTTCTGGGAGCCTACTTGGACCCTCCAGGACCTTCTCTTGATTTCCCTAGTCCTCAGCTTCTTCTATCACAGTCCTGTTCTCTCAACACATACCTGCATGACTTCATGACGATCCAACCCGTCCCATGCCCCCAGCGCACACAAAGGCACACACACATTCTTAAACACCTAATCACCACCCCCGGGGGGGCCCATTTTTGTCAGTCTCAGAGCCACCCACGGTATTAATGTTGGAGACAAACCTTGGTCTGGAGATCTGCATATCTCATGGGTTGCCCCGGGAGCTTCTGAAGCCAACCAGTATCCCACCATTCCTGTTTCTGGGCCATGAAGAGCAGGGACTGCTGTTTTGTCTACTGTTGTATCCCCAGTGCCCAGGACAGAGAGGACCTCATTCAATATTCATCATATGAAGGAATAAGTGACAATTCCCTGCCTGGGATGGAGGCCTTTTCCCATCCTCCTTTCTCCAGCTGCTGGAAGGGCCTGGGCATTGGGGCATCTCCATACCTTCACCGATGCCTTGGCCTTTGCTGTGGTTCCCAGGTCTTCTTGGAGGGAAGGCCCTGACTTCACCCTACCTGGCACTAAGGGAGGATCTAGAATGAGGATTGCTTAGTTCAGAACTCAGCTGCCCAGTTTTGCATGGGTCTCTGGGGCCTCAAATGGTGGTAGGCACTGGAACAATCTGCCCTACCTTTTTTCTTCTTCTTTTGGAAGGAGAACCTGCGTTCGATGGCCTTCACCTCCTCAGCAGAGATGAAATGTCGGACGTTGTAGCTGACTCCCACACGGTTCAGGTGGCCCCGAACATGGTTGGCCAAGCCGATGCCATTGTGGAAGCGATCTGGGCAATAAGGGCATTTCCGCTCCTCATGTTTCAGTACCACTGCTGGGTCCCCATCCAGGAGTGTGTCCAGTCCCAGTGGGCCACCTAGTGGTGCCTCCAGGAGTAGGAAGTCCAATGGGTGGGTAACCCCCAGCCCCAGTTCCTCAGGCTGCAGCCTTGGAGGCATCCTGGCTGTAGCAGCCATCACCTGTGACCCCAGCTTTGCAACCAGCACCACTGGCACCATTCTGCAGAGCTGCTGCTGCTGTTCCTGTGAGGCCTCAGCTGCCCTCAGGGCTTCTTGGAAAGTTTGCTTCAATGCCAAGGCTGGTTGGGGGATGAGGCCAGGGGCAAGTTGGGGTGGAAAGGTGCCATTTTCTGGGGAAAAGTCCATTTCTGATACCAGTGGTATGTCCTCTTCCTCTTCTTCACTCCAAGGGTATCTCCGGTCCTCCATTTGGGCTGGGAGACCCTGTGGGTGGACACTGCTTCTGCTTCTACTGGGCTGTAAGGAATAGGGGGAAGATGCTATTGGTGAGGAAAAGGCTGGGCTTCCTAGGGGCCTCTGGCCCAAGCCATGTGGAAGGAGAGGCTTTGACAGTGGGAAATCCCTCAAGCCCAGCTGCTGGCAGCCTGGGCCAAAGGCCAGACTGGGGTTGTATCCAGCAGGTTTCTCCCGCCACGTGGGGGCCAAGAGTGGCTCAGCTTTGCCAAAGTAGTCTTCAGTGGAGAAGCGGGCATACACATCCTGGCTGGTACCCGGCTGGCTGGCAGGGTCCTCATCCAAAGCCTCGCCATCCTCCTCCCAGCGGGGACGGGCATGTACAAGTCTCACATGCTCCCTGAGCAGGCTCTCACTGGGTGCGGGGAAGCCACAGAAAACACAGGCACTGAGGCCCGAGGAACCCTGGTAGGGTTGATAGGTGAGGGTGGTAACATCAGGGCCTGGGCTGCCTGTCCCACTGCTGCCCCCAAAAGGCTCCTTGGCTGCTTGGCCCTGCGGCTGGCGCACGTGCAGCTTGGCATGCTGTACAAAGGCCTTGGAGGAATTGGTGCCAAAGATGCACTTGGGGCACTGCAGCCTTGCCGCCCGGCCCTCATCTCCTGGAACTTGCTTCAGCTTCTGTATCTCCTCGATGATCTTCTCCCGGGATGCCTGATGCAGCTGCCGGTGCCGCTCAAGGGCTGCTGGGTCAGTGAAGGCCCAGCCACACTCTCCACAGGCCAATGGGGCTAGGTCAGTTTGGGGCTCCTGATCTGGGGTTCGGCGGTGCTGGCTCATATGCTCCAGCAGGTGCTCCTTCTGCTTGAAGTAGATACTACACTCAATACAGGGGAACACAGCAGGCTCCTCATCCTCATCCTCATCTTCACTGGCTGCCCCCTCCGCCACCTCTTCCAGCAGCTTGCATAGGTATGGTCCTGTTCGGACCAGGGGCAGCAGTGGCTGAAGTCGTTCCACAGATGCCTCTGAATTCACTGTCCAGGTCTGTGTGGCCACCTCTAAGGCTGACCTGGGAAGATCCCACTCATCAGATTGCTGGGCTAGCCCTTCAAGGTCCATCAGGTGCTCTCTGGTGCCAGCTGCCACTACATCCAGTGTCTTAGTGGAATCCTCTACTGGCACTAGCACAGTCCGGAAGGAGGTAAGGGGCTGTGGCTGAGATGGCAGGTCCAGGTGTAGCCCTATATCCTGAGGTGGAGGCTGCTCATCTCCATCTGGGAGCCAGTCCAACCTGGGGAGGCCCCGGGAGACCTTCTCCAAGATCTTCGGTTCACACTGGGGATGCAAGAACCTTCTAGAGCCCTCAAGCTCAGGATGGGTCTTCACAGTTCTTACAATGACTGAGTCCTCAAACCTCTGCTCAGATGGGATGCTCTCCCTGGCCTCCTGGACCAGAGGGTGCTCCCAGGGCCCCTGGCCATCAGGTGGACCAGAAAAGTGGCCCAGAAGATGGGGTAGTGGGGAGCCCGGCCGGAAGTCTAGGCTGCCTCCATCCCAGCAGCTGCAAGGAAGTGCCAATGGGGACAGGTTAGCCATGGCCTCAGTTTCCCTTCCTAAGGCAAGGGAGGGATCCTCCCAGGTAGTCTGAGACAAGTACCAGAAACCCAGTTTATGGGTAACTCAGAGGGGGCTGGGAATATGGGGATGAGTGTTGGGAGACACTTCCACAGCCACTGGTTCAATAACCAGGCTCAACTCCGAGGATGCACCTGTCCTATTGTCCAGCCCCACTGCATCATGGAGAGTGTAACTGGGGTCACAAGTGTCCCCAGGTCTGGTGTCACAGCCAACTCTCATCTGTCCCCCTGAAGGGCCCAATGTTCTAACCTGTGTTCCAGGCTGTTTCTGTCTTGTCCTCCCAAAGTGGGGTGCTTTTGTTAATTTTATCTTTCCACCAAATTTGGTGAGATGCTATAGCATAAACAACTCAAGGGAATGCAGTATTCCCCTGAATCTCTGTTCTTGTAAGGGCAGAGAGAGGAGAGGTTGAAGCCTCTGGATCCAGTTACCTCGTATGGAGGAAAGGGAAGGTGAGGCAACCTCACTGAGCCTCGGTTTTCCAATCCTAAAAATGGGGACAAGTTTTAGGAACCGCTGTGTCCTATGCAACAGCATCTAAGGAGCTGCTTCTCATACCTGTAACCAAAAACAACTCAACAAACAGCAGGTGCTTGTTTAAATGATCCCAACTACCTTACAATAGGTGACTCCTTGACCCTGAGAAGTATAAGGAGGAGATGGCACAATTTGTTGTGGTGCTGGAGAAACCCTTTGCTTCACCTAATGCCTAACTCCCAGAAAACCCATTACCAATGTGGTTTCTTATATTGACAGTTCCTGGTAGATCTCCCTTTGTCTTTTAAAATCTTGCCTTCATCAAAGGCCATAGATCCCCTCATGGAACAGATGCTAAAACAGGTTCCACTTAATGACAAAGTAGAAATCACAGGGCCACATCTCTAAGCCCCACAGTTGACAAGCAATACTAACAGGATAATCTCCCCTCCATTTCCGCCTCATTCTTTGGGCTGTGGCAAAGGTTCAGCACATTAAGATATGCCAAGAGTCTAAACACAGCAAGCATCAACAATTGAGAGTTATTAACCCTAATATGCCTTTTGATACCTATTAGCACCTGCCAAACCATTTAATAAAGAGTCACTGGTGTCAACATTGCTGTGAATTCCTGCTTCTACTGCAAGTCCCTTGCGTCCTGTAGGCAAGTTCATGAGATGCATCTTAAGGACCCCATTTTACAGATGAGGAAACTGAGGCTCAGAGAGGTCTAGCATCATTCTAAGGGTCTTCTGTCAGAGGCAGGACTCAAAAAGACCGATCTCCAGGCCCCTGCCTCTCTGATCTTGCTCATGACAGGGATAATGAGAGTTGTCTGTCTGTGTACATCCTGGGCCTCCCCTCCACCCCTTCACATACCCAGGGGCTTGCCTACCGGGAGTCACCTCTTCTTGCCTGGTTTCCTGATTTCCTTCTAGCCCCTTTTCTCTCCCAGGAGCCTCTCTTGGATCTACCTTCCCTCCCTGCCCTCCCTGAGGTCAGGGCCAGCATGGCACTCACCAGCTGCTGATCCGATGGGTGGCGGAGGTGGCACGGGGGAGGGCTTCGCTGAGGCCGGGATGGGGCTGCCCGTCTGCAACAGAGAGGGGAGACCCTGAGGGGCTGGGGCCCATTGCACCCCAGTTCCAGGATCCCTTCTGGGCACCTTGGAAGGGCCAGCTGGTTCCATATTCCTTTCCCCTCAGAGGCCTTTGGCCTCTGCATTCTTGAGCCCTAAAAGGAGTTTCTCTGGAGGAGGGGGACTCCAGGGTCTTGCTGCCTTCCACCCTCTTCTCTTTGCTCCCACTCTTCAAACAGGGTGATTTTTAAAAAAAATTATTTATTTGTTCATACAGAACTGGGGTACAGACCAGAGATGCGGAGGGTGAGAGGTTTCACCAGAGACAGAGTGGGGAGCAGAACAAGCAGATCTACAAAGTACACTGCTGAGGGGAGCAGCGGGCAGGTCAGGAGAGGTCTGCCTCGCCATGTGGTCACCTCCGGGGCAGGTGGGAATCGAACTCATGCGGAAGTGGCTTTAGCTTCTCAGTGCTGTGCTTTAACCTGCTGCGCCACCAGGGAGGGCCCCAAATAGGGTGATTTTTTTCCCCCCTGTCACAACCAGTAAGAACTCACCTGGCTTCTCATCATGTCTACAATGAAAGCCAGAATCCCAGTCCTCATCTACAAGTAAGTCCCTGTGAGGTCAGACCTTTGCAGTCTCTCCAGCTTCACATCCCTCCTCACTTAGCCCTGACTCCTAAGGAAACCTCAAGCTCTTTCTAACCTTAGAGTCTTTTCACTGGCCCTTCCCTCTGCCTGAAGAGCCCTTCCCTGACCTAGTGAGCTCCTGCAGTTTCTCTCTGCTCACCTGTTTCATTTTTAAGCATTCTCTGAAATTACCTGGTTCCTTCTCTAGATGACTGCTCACCCATGCAATGCTAGCACATGAATTCCTGAGGCCCAGTCCACAGCAGCATCTAAGGCCTGGCATGTAACTGGTAGTAAACCATTACCAGCCAGTTGAGCACATCTAGCCTGAACTGCAGAGTCTGTGCCTGCCTTCCTGGTCCCCTTTTCAGGTCTAAGTCCTAGAAGCAAATCCCCTCCTAGGACCCCACACACAGATAGAGCCAACTCTCTATTATCTGCCTGTGGAGCTAACTTTTGGAGCGACCACAGGAATCCTGGCCTGCATTTCCTTTGCCCACCACACCCGCCTAATGTGGCAAGTGTGCCAATTGGGGAGCAGGCCAATTGCCTGGGCCAAGGTTAACATGCTGGGAGAACTTGCATCTCATCCAGAGCCCAACAGATGCAATTGCTGGACTAGCCTCAATTTGAGGATGGTCCAGAGAGAGGGCTAGGACTGGGGATCTTTCTTTAACCAATCCCCACCATCCAATTTGCCCAGGAATTGAAAGCTGTCAGGAGCCAAGGAATTAGAAATGCAGGCATGAGTAAAGGCAGGGTTAGAAAACTCTGGTCACTGCCTGAAGACCCTTCCCTGTAGCCTGGGAAGAGATGTGATCACAGTGTGGTCTCCAGAATCAGAGGGTGGTGATAGGGATACACAAGTTGCACTGTCTAGTAGTTTCTCAACCTCAGCACTATTTGCATCTAAGACTGGAGCTTTTTCAGTGGTGTGGGTATCCTGTGCTACAGTGCTGAAGAGCAGTCCTCATCCCTACTCCCTTGATGCCAATAGCCCTGCTTCCTGTCTCTGGCTCTGCACTGATGACAGCAATATCTCTCCAGATATTGCCAGTGTCCCTTGGGGGAAGATTCACATTTTGGAATTCCTAGAGTAGACTGATGGGGGCAGAGCCAGACCAGAGGTACTCTTGGATTCAGGGTGGGAGGACAAGGTGGAGTGTTGGAGAGGATGTAAAAGTTGGGAAAAGCAAGATCTGGACCAACCAAGGGAGAAAGACCCCCAAGAAACTAGGTCTCTTGAAATGCAAGAATCACAGATATGAGCTTGCTGGGAGCAACCAGTTCACTGGAAACAAACCCCTAACACAGCAAAGGTGCAGGTCTGAGGTTCCAGGCGTCCTGCTTCTGACATTCTGAGATTTTGGGATCCCAAGCTCCTGAGATTCTAGGTGTCCCAGATTTGATGATTCTGCAATTGCGGTTGTCTACGAATTCCATGAGCCAGGGGGCTGTATTGGCCTCTTTGTTTGAGCAGCTCCAGTGAGGCTCCTATTTTTAGTGGCAGCAACTTTGGAGGAAGCAGGCCGAGCAGGGCCCCAAGTTTGAGACTGGGGGATAGGAGGCTTGCTTAGAGGCCCCCACAGCCAGCCAGTGAGGTTCCAGAAGAGATCCCTATGGGTCAGATGGATACAGCCTTCAGGCAATGGTCATGCCCAGGAGCCCTCAATGAGACTCCTGCAATCTGGGGTTCCCTGAGGTTTGAAAATGAGAGAGAGGAATGACAAAGGTGTCCATGAGAAGCTTGAACCCCAAAGCAGAAGACTTGGCATAGTGGCCAAGAATCTAGACCTGGAGCCAGACAGATGGCAAGTTCAAGGCCTGGAAGTGACCTGAAGGGTGTGCCTTTCCAGTTCCGAGCCTCAGTTTCCTCCTCTGGATAATGGGCATGGCCACCACCCCAGTCTAGAGGGCCAGAGACAGGTACCAAGGAGATCACAGTAAATTCTCCATCCACAGAGGTGCAGCTGGGGGAAGAGAGGGAGGTGTCCCTCTCTGGGAGTGTCCCAGTTTGGAGACATCCCAGGCAGGAAGTTGAAGGCTGGACCCAGAGCCTCACGCCTGCTTACTCCATGCTCTGATTTTTCTCCTCAGTCTTGGGCCCCATGAGGGCAGAAATGATGTGTTGTTTACCCCTGTTTCCCTGGTCCCAATGCCAGGCATGCAAAGACTCCATCAATCCATGTAGACTGTCTCAGCCCCCCTGCACACAGCAGGCCAAGCAGAGGGTCCAAACATTGGGTGGGGGGGAAGGGTTTAGGGAAGCTATGGGGATTCCAGGCACAAAGCCACACTGGAGGACAGAGAAAGCAGTAGATGTATTTGTTTCTAGGTAAAGCTGTTTGGTAGTAGAAGTGACTCCTGGAGAGGCTTTGAGGGGTTCCAAAGGCTGGGCAGACATAAGGGAGAGCACAGGCTTTGGAGTAGAATGGCAGCCCCATAGCTTGTTCCTATTTATAGGCATCACAAGACCCATAGGGCAGGTGTCCACACCAGGGAAGGGGGGTTGAGCAAGCTAAGAGGGCAGCAGGGGAGACACCACGTTGAAGCCCAGACCTTCCTCCAACCTCCAGGCCATGAGCATACTCTAAGTGAAACCAACCTTACCCCAAGTCAAGCCACCCCTGTCCCATACCCCATTTCTCAGGGAAACACTTCATAGTGACATTTCTCCTATTCTCCAAGGACATGCAAGGGGCCCTAGTTGACTTGCCAGTTGGGAAGAGGGTACACAACTTACCTACCTACCTACCATTCCCATCTGCCAGGTCAAGAAGTGCCCAATCTTCAGAACCAGAGTGGACCCTATATCTGCAGAGTCCTAGGTCTCTCATAAAGTAAAGGTCCTAAGTTGCCCTGGCTAACTGAGCGAGCTGGGACATGGTCCCTACCTTTGTCTGAGCCTGGGTTACTCATGGAGGGGATTACTAAGATTCCTTGAGTACTGACATTCTGCTCAGAGGGGTCTCATCCTGCCACTTCCCTATATCACATGACACCTTCTGGTGCCACCAGTCAGTGAGATCCCACAATACAGAGTCCCCTGCATTGATGCCCCCTGTCCTCTTTGCTTGACTCACCGTTCCTTGTCCAAAACTCCTGGATACTCTACAGACTGGGCCAGGTGCCTCATCTCTGGGGGGCCAGAGATGCCCC
The DNA here is from genome assembly GCF_000260355.1 of Condylura cristata. Taxonomy (NCBI): domain Eukaryota; kingdom Metazoa; phylum Chordata; class Mammalia; order Eulipotyphla; family Talpidae; genus Condylura; species Condylura cristata. The sequence continues at coordinate 32,205,634 of NW_004567125.1, read as the reverse complement.
AATCTCCCCCTCTGCTGCTGCAGCAGCTGTGTCAGAGTCCATGAGGGTGGGGATGGTGTGTGTGCTTTGTCACCTCTGTGCTATATAGTGCCCAGTCCAAGAAAGTGCTTTGTAAATGTCCACACATCATGAGTATCACTAAGGGTCACCAGAGCCTGGTCAAACCTGCCTTATTGCAGAGTGATTGTTGAGAATGAGGCTGACAAGCTACATTCCAGTCTGGTTGATTCACCTTGGGCAAGACCTCTCAGGGTCTTACTTTCCCCATCTTTCACATGGCATCATAATCACCAAGACCACCTCACAAGGTTCTTTTGAGAATGACATGACATGACCATGTCAAAGTGTGGCATAGAGGAAATCCCTGATGAGGGGTAGGGGGTACCTGGAAACCATGGTCTTTCAGGCAGACCAAGGAGGTGATGGGAAATGTCTGGTGCATCAGCCTGTGCCATTCCCTTTGCCCTCCAGCTACACTAGGCTCCTGCTTTGCCCTTGCGCCTGCTATTTTTTCACCTGAGTTGCCCTTCCAACCATTCATTCCATGCTCCACTCAAATACCAACGCCTGAGGAAGGTATCACCCATTCCTTCAGACCTGTCACTGTCCACCCTTGTGTTATTTATTTAATTGCTTGTTGTCTGTGGCCCCTATTAAGATGTCAGGTCCCTAAGGGAAGGCACTCTCCCCCCATCACTTAGAACAGAGCTTGGCACATAGCAGGTACTAAGTGTTTAATGAAAGACGAACAAGACTTGAGTTGGAAACAGTGTAAGAGCCCCTTTTTCTGGGTAAACCAAGGCACAGAGGTCTAACTTGAGTATCTGATTATCCAGTCTTTCCCAGCCACTAGAGGGCACAAGGTGCTCCGGCCCAGTCCAATCAGAGGGAGGGGGATAGCCTGGAGAACAGAGTTGGGGCAGAGAATGCCAGGCTAAGTTGGACACTTGGATCCAAGTGATGTGCCCTGAGGAGGGAGTCAGACAGACCTAAGTTCAAGTCCCAGCTCCTCACCACCCACTGGGCAACCTCTGTCAGATCATTGGTTCCTGGGGCTTCTGTTTTCACAACAGAAATGGAACTGTGAGCACACTACAAAGAGAAGGCTCTGGACCCAAGCACAATTAGAATCTCAACTTAGCACCTGCTGGACTGGATAACCTGACCCTCCCAGATCCTCAGGAACCAAGCTGGATGCTCCCCCAGGGTCACAGGCCCACCCACCCTCTTACCGGAAATGCCACCTCTGCCATCCAGAATTTCCTGGGGGTCCTCCTTGGTGACAGGCAGGTAGTAGGTGGATCGAAAGATGCCACCTTCCCCCTCAGCAGCCTCAGCTCCACCTTTAATGTCTTCCCTTGGTGCTGGGCCAGGCAGTCTCTCAGGGCCACGAGGACGATCAGGGGCAGCCAGGCCACCTGCCAGGGGTCCATCCATGGGTGCTCTTTGCTTGGCTCCACTCAGCTACGAGGTAGGCTCAGTGAGGCATAGTAGATCTGAGGGGAAAGAGAAGTTCTTAGGGGAGGTAGGAGAGGAAACTGTTTCAGTTTCTCCTTCTTGCAAGCCTCAGTCCTTACCCTTATAATTCTTTCTCAGTTTACATCTGAGCTCAGGTGAGCTAATTAATGGTTCTGAATTCCTATTCATACATATTATATCCAGGATGGTCATCACTCTCAATAAGCCTCAGTCTTCCAATCAAAAACTCTTTTTAGGTCCTCCCTGGTGGCGCAGCGGGTTAAAGCACAGCACTAAGAAGCTTAAGCCACTTCCACATGAGTTCGATCCCCACTGCCCCAAGGAGATCCACATGGTGAGGCAGACCTCTCCTGACCCGCCCGCTGCTCCCCTCAGCAGTGTACTTCATTGATCTGCCTGTTCTTCTCCCCACTCTGTCCCTGGTGAATCCTCTCATGCTCCGCATCTCTGGCCTGTACCCCAGTTCTGTATGAATAAATAAAATCTTTAAAAAAAAAAAAAAACAACCCTTTTTACACAGAACCTAACTGCCTCAGTTTACCTCATCTTTACACATGCACTCAGCACCCTGCTTTCTTCCACCATGAATGCTATAATTTCTTCCAGTGCCTCCCTTCATTCACACAAAGCTGCACTTTCCCCAACTGTCCCCACATTTCCATGCACATGCATATGGTCCACTTATGCCCATGCTTCAGCATGAATCCAGCCACTTTTACCCTCTGATCCTATACACTGTCCTGAGACACTCCCTCCCCCCCCCCATGCCTCAAAGATTACCAGGGCACCTTTCCCACATTCCAACCCCCCTGCCACATGACCTTAGGGTTCTCTAGCATTAACCCCTTCACCCTCACATACAACCTCAAGTGACCCCAGAATTAAGCCCTGCTCTTTTCCCAACATTACCCCTCATGCACACCCAGCCTGGGTTTCTTTATCCACCCTTCCCTCCCAAGGTCTAGTTTGTGGGCAAAAGGGACTGATTGGGCTCCTGGTCCAGAAATGAGGACCCTAGGGAGGCCGGGGAGATTGGGGGTGGGGGGGGCTGTTCTCTCCACCTATAAATACCTTCAAGGTAACGGCAAAGTGAAGGGCAGGAATGAGGCGCCCTCCCCAGGGAGATGGAGGGGAGGCCGGGCCCAGGCAACCGGGGCGGGGTCGGGGCTCCAGGCCCGGCTGCAGGCGCTGCCCTCCGCGGCTGGGGGGGCCCTGGTGCTCCCTGGGGGCCCGTCCGTGGGCTGGCAGTCGTGGCGGAGGGTCCCTGCTCAGGCCCGGAGGAAGCACCTGCGGGTGCCCTCGGGGAACAGGCGGGACCGTAACTTCGGAGCACTTTGGCAGCGTGGGGAAGGGGGTTCCCACCTGGACGACCCCCCCCCCCCCGAGGGTCGCAGGGATGGGAGTGTCGCCGTGCTACCAAAGCCCACCAGGGGGCCAGAGTCTGGTAGATGAGCCCTCCACCCGTGCACCTCGGAGCGGGAGACCCCGCGGGAAGCACGGGGGGGGGCAAGCACCTGCCCCAAG
>NW_004567125.1:32195803-32202492 GCF_000260355.1 Condylura cristata | reverse complement strand
GCCTCCCCCTCCCAGAGCCGGCTCCGCCCCGCCCGCGAGCTCCTCAGGCCGGGCCGAGCCTCACCGGGGAAGCGGTACCACCGGCCGGGCGCCGGGGCACGGAGCTCCCTTCCTTGGTACGGCCGTCGCTGCTGCTACCGCCGCCGTTGCTCCCGGTGCCGGTGCCGCGGCCTCCACAGCCACCGCCGCCTCCACAGCTCGGGGGACATTGTCCCTTTAAATTGCTCCCCCCGCTGCCCCGCCCCCCCGGCGCGCCGCCGTGACCTCAGCGCGACAGCCCCGCCGCACCGCCATGATGGGGAGGTCCGGGCCATTCTCTCTACCCCCCCCCCACCCACACTCTTCTTTCTACCCCCCTCTACCAGCTTGCCGCACTGGGGGGGCCGAAGGGATGGGAGGGCTGCCAGTGGGCGCGCCGCCATGTTGGGAGTGGCCTGGCAGGTCACCTTAAAGGAGCCGTGCGGCCAAAGCGTCCAAGGAGAGACTGTTACTATGACAACACTCATGTCCTCCTACCGCCCCCTCTAATGGGTTCCTCATCACCCCACAATGTTAAATAGCCCTCTTGCTAATTGCACCTGAAGAGTTGGGGCCCGGGGGCTGCGGGGGGAGGCAGAAACATTCCCCCATGGATCATTCATAGGTCTTCCTGGATTTCACTCTGGCAGTCCTTAACCTTCAGTGTCCTGCCATCAGCTACTGTCCAACCACGAAGTCACTCCTTTCTTCCCTGTTATCCATATTGGACTTAAGAAACTCATAGCTTTAGAGTTGATCTAGTTCCCTTGTCCACCCAATCCCCAGGATCACAGCACAGCCCCATCACCCATCCACATGTTCAACCAACTATGCATGCACACAGTCTCTCAATTAACTAACCACCTAATAGGTAGTTACCCATTTAACTACTCATCCACCCAAACACACACTCATCTATTCATATTCTATCTACCTGGCTGTCCATCCACCACCCAAGCAAATACATACCTATGCGACAAACTAAGTGCCTACACATCTCTACACACCTTTTCCCCAGCCACCCAAACATTCATCAATTGCATTTTGACTTATCTCCCTCACTACAGTGTAAGCTCTGAGGACAGCAGCGATGTCTGATAAGTTTATTGTTTCCCCACTATACCACTGAAGAATCTCTAGATAAATATGTAAATATGTAGCCATAGCCATGTGCTCAATTCAAATATTTCCTAGTACAATCCAGGCCTCTTCGAGGCAGAAATGCCTATACCAACTAACCACCTACTTAATTACCCACTTAACTGGACAAATATTCAGCAAATGCTGACACAATCATCTGCCTATTATCCTATCCACACTACTCCTCACCTATCCACCCACCCATGGTTCAAATGCCCACTCATTTGCCCAACCATTTCTATACCTACCCAATCATTCCTTCATCTGTCCCTCAGATCTATGTCCTTGAAATGGTGTGGGATTTGAGGGACCTAGGAAAGTACTTTCATCTGGGGTCTGGGGATTAGTGGAGGTGGAATTTTTGGCTTCGTTTGAGAAGTCAGTGCTACCGTTAACTACACATAGTTTTTATGGAACACTAAGCTATGGGTCTTCTACTGTGTAAAGAACTTTAGATCCTCATTATAGATGAAGGAAGTTGAAGCTCAGAAAGTGAAGGCTATTGACACTCCTCTTACATTGTTCCCTTCATGAGACTTCTAATTAGGGGAGCAGAATGGACAGGGAAGATTTTTTTTTGATTGGTAACACTTAGGGGGAAAAAACACATGTTGTTCTTACTGTAACCAAGATTTTACTGGGCAACCTAGCTGGCACCAACAACTCTACTCTCCATTGAGGTCACTTGAGGGCTGAGGACAAAGTGAAACATGCCCCCTACCCCCAAGCTATTTTCTCTTGCACCCAGACCATGTGGAGAGGAATGAGAGGGCAGCTCATGTGGTGTCTCCGTTGAGGCAGGGTGATTTGAGGGGCGTGGGCTGGGTCCAGGACGACTCTGGGGTCCTTAGACGAGACTGCAGGCTCTGGACAACATCCTTCAGCTGGGTCTGAGCATTTTCCATCTCAATCAGGCGGCGCTCCTAGGGAGGCAGGGGCAGTGACCTCGAGGTCAGAGAAGGGATGCGCACAAATTCTCTCTTCCCCAAATACTCAGACCTGTCATAGGTCAGGCAGGGAGGGATCTCACCAGAATTTTCAGCCTGTGGACATCACTGCTTGGAGGGTAGCGTTCTGCATACAACTGCGAGGTCCTGTAGGGATAAAGGGGCAGGCAAGGCGGGTAAGAGGCTGACAAATTCCCGTCCAGCTCCAGGTCGGACAGTCAGGAATTCGGGGGGTGGGGCTTGGAGTAAAGGCGGGTTTATCCAGGCTGGTGGGCGGGGCCTACATAAACTTGAAGGCACGACTGAATTTAGAGCCTGGAAGGCTGGGGAGGAGAGGATCTAACTAGGATGAGAACGTGCCCAGACTGAGATATCAGCCAGGCCCAACCTGTTTGGGAGTGGCTCATTTGAGGAGAGGGGTCCGGACAAAAGTACAGAATAAGTACCTGGACCTAGGGGCTAGCAAACCTGGGGGCTGGTGGCGGGTACTAGAACGGGGTTTGGAGGAGGGGCTAGAAGAGGGGCGTGGCCATTCTAGGTGTGGCTTGGGTGGGACAGACAGAAAGGTAAGACCTAAATGAAACTGGGGCAGGGTCAGTCTGACTATCTTGGGCCCTCATGAGTCAGAACTAATGCAGCAGGTGGCGCTCACCCTTCACGGAGCCTGGAGTCCAAGTCCTGCAGGTGGCCTTGAAACTGCTTCTGCTGTTCTATCAAGGTCCGGATGTGGGTGCTCAGTGACTCCAAAATTCCGGACAGGGTCTTCTGCTCCTCACGAAGAGCGGCCACCTCGCACTGCAACTCTGCCAGCTGTGGGAAGGGAGCAGCTGTAACTTGGCTCGTTGTCATAACCCTTTTTTGGAAGACCCTGACCACCTAGTCACTTCTAAGTTCACTCGTTATTGCCCTGGCTCTCATATTTTCTTTGTATAGAGGAAGAAAGAGAGGGTTGGGCTAGTCCCGGATCACAGACGGAGTGAACTCAGTGACTGAACCTGATTGGTCTTCAGTCTTTTTTCAATCCTGCCTCTACCTTCTGTGGACAGATCTGGTTAGATCTCACCTTGCCAACCGGTCGGTGCGTGCCCACCGTCCGGTCTGTTTCTCGAGGCAGGTCCAGCTGGCGCTGCCAGGGCACGGAGGGCTTCCGAGGCAGTGAAGATGTGGTCCCGGTCCAGGGTCTGCCACGGGCTGTGGGACCCTTGCGTAAGGAGCTTTTGGGTCGCGGCGAGGGTCCGGTAGAAGGGCAGTGGCGAGAGGGGCGGCCAGCCGGGACGCTCTGTGTGCGCTGCACCCGCTGGGGCAGCCTTGGAGGCTGCTCATCCTCGGGTTGGGGCCGGGCCCAACTCCCAGTGCCCTGAATGCTGCGCAGGGACTGGCTCTTGGAGATGAGTGGAGTATGCTTGGGCAGGTCCCGGGGGAGCAGGAAGTGGGGCTTCTCTCCAGCAGACAAGCTGGGGGTAATATGTGCAAGCTCAGGCCCCCGGATGGTTCCTGAGCAAACCCTATCCTTACCTCTGACCAGAAATAGCCTCACCCCTAATCTTCTACTTCTACCCTGTGACTTACGGGGACAAATCTTGGATCTCTGACTCTATACTGAACTTCTGAGAATACCATTCTCTCTATGACTCTTGATATGACCTGAATTTAACCTTTGACTTCTTAGCCTTGTCCCTGACCTCTGACAGAATGTGACTCTTGACCTGACCCTCGTTGTGACATCTGATTGTGATCTGACCCTGGGCTTCACTTTGTTCACAAGGCTATACCCTATTCCTTCCAACATGACCCCTCTTGTTGCCAGACTGGCCTGAAACTGACCCTGTTTCTGGCCCCTAATAAATAAACCATGACCCCAGACTTCTGACCTCAAGTATGACAGCATCTTAACATCTGATTCTGTTCAGATCCCTGTTTGACCCCATCCACAATCTCCCACGGAAACCTGCCCCTCACTGCTGACCACAATGCCACTATTTCTCTCTAACTCCAGATGTGACCTATACCAGACTGCTGTAATGCCTAATCCCCACCTTGGACTCCAGTCCAACCCACTGCCTCCTCTCTGACCACACTGTAAGCCTCTTCCTGATCTCTTAGATGACCCTATCTCCAATATTTGATCTTTATCCCACACTGTTTCTGATGTGATTTCCTCCTTGACTTGTGACACAATCCTGTCTTTGCCTCTCACTATTGATTGACCCAGTGCTTGCTTTAGGCCCCGCCGCTGCTCCCACCCATTAGAACTGGACCGGACTTGAGACGTATTTACCTGGAGTGGACCTGGGGAAGGCACATTGGCACAGATACAGGTACAGGCTGTCCCTCCTCAATGGCTTGTAGGATGGTTGGCAATGGTTCCAGGCTATCACGGGTTGCCTGGCAAGGCATGCAGGGAGGATGCTGAAACTTCTCTGGGACCAGAGGCTCCTTGCCCTCTTGCCTCCCTACTCTGTGTCCCACACTCTGGGCTCAGGCCACACCTGGTTAAGCTCAGCAAATATTGTACAGAGCTGGGCATGCAGGACCGCCAGCTGGAGGGCCAGGTCAGTGCTGCCCTGGTAACCACTGGGTGCTGCATCTATATCCACCATGGCTACTTGGTCCAGGAAGCGTTGCATGGCAGGTCCATGATCCTCCAGAAAGGCATTCATGAAGCCCATGTAGGCCTCCTTCTCACCAAACCTGAGTCAGGGCCCAACTAGACAGGTCAGAACAAGCATCTTTTACTCCCAGCCCCAGCCCCAGCCCCAGCATGACCCCCAGGGCTCCCAGCACCTACGGGGCACGGTTGGCAAGGTTCTGGATGACCTTAGCGATCAGTGTGAGGGTGCGGGCTGGGCTGGGTGCTGGGTGCTCTGGTGCCAGTCCAAAGAGGCTCGGTGACAGTATGGCGGGACACAGGAGCCGCAGGAAGAGGGAGGCACACACTAGTCGGGGGCCCAATGCCTCAGATCCATGTGCTTTGCATGCTTCTCTCCAGCTTGAGAACACAGTGCCCAGCTCTGCTGGGAACCAGCTGGGACAAAAGAAGCCATATTGTGTGTATGGAGGAAATATGTGCACAAAGTTCCCGAATGATCAGAGTCCTAAGGTCAGGGGTCAGGAATCTCTAGCCCGTAGGTTCCAGGACTTGGGACACAGGGAATAATATTGCTTGGGTTCACAGGTCTGCGTAGGGTCAGGGTTTTTAATGAATTGCAGTGACCCCTGGGGTTATAGGTATATGTTATAGGTCATGAGCTTGGGAAGAGTTTGGGGTGCCATAGTACAGGATATGAAGTACAATTCAACTGGGGTTCCAGAGTCACCTATGCTCAGAAATCATGGGATTGATGTCCAAGGTGTCATGGAATCAGTTATAAAGCTTACTTAGGGTCAGAGGTCAAGGAATTGGAATCTCAGGTTTCCTGTGAACAGTTGCATGGGATTTGGGTTATAGGTTCACATAGGCCAGGAGTCATGGGGCTAGGGATAAGGCATCACTTGGGATCAGAGGTCATAGGATTGCTCCTATGTTAACTGTGATCAACTGGCATGAAATTAGGTTATGGGGTCACCTATCATTATAGACAAGGAAATTGGGTCTCAGTTTAGAGTCATGACATTGGCAGTGGGTTGCCAGATTTAGCAACTAAAACCTGAGGACAGAGTTAAACTTGGATTTCAGATTTAAAAAAAGAATGCTTTTTTAGTATAAGTATGCCCCAAATATTGGGTCACATTTGACATGATACCCTGTAGTGTATCTGGCAACCCTAATGGGGTGAGGATTAAAACAGTGGCTGAGATGTAGGAAAAGGCTCAGGTGTTGGGTTTCTCACTCATTGGAGTGGATGATGTTCTCGAAGACTTCCTCACAGCTGTTTCGCAGTCTGGCCTGGTGATTGGGCAGCTCTGGGGCTGGACACTTGCTCGGATCTACCTCACAGTCCTCAGTGGAGGCACAGAGACGCCGCACAACCTGCCCTGCAGTCCAGCGTAATTAAATAGGGGCAGCCATAACCACCAGAACCCCCCACAACCAGCCTTTATCTCTAACTTATTCCAGAGGAACTTAACATCTTGGGAGCTTTCAATTCCCCCCAGGATCTGAGTATCACCAAGACACCACCCACTATAAGATTCAGGTTACACAGGGACTTCCAACTCTCTCCTGTGGTCCCTTAGCTCACCTAGCAGTTCTCTGACACCCCACACCCACCCCCAGTTCACCTAGGGTCTCTTGGAGGTAGTCCTGTGCCACCAACTTCATATACTCATCTATAGCCTTGGTGGCCAATGTGTTTTCCCGGAAGAGTAGCGCCTCACGGCCTCCACAGCGTGCAAGCTCCGCAGTGCCCAGGTCTGTCACCAGTGCCTGGGCATGGTGGGGGGTAGGCTGTTTAGGTCACATTCTGCTCCAGAGGGAACCTCTGCCTTGGCTGGTCCCTCACAATCTGGGGTATATGACCTGCCCTCATAACTGCCACTCGGGCCAGCTCCTCTGGACCTCATAAGTGGCCAGAACTTCTACCTTTCACAGCAGAAATGTAAGACTCTTAGGCCTGGTACTCGCTCAGGCCAGGAACTTGCACT
>NW_004567125.1:32169628-32195703 GCF_000260355.1 Condylura cristata | reverse complement strand
ACCCCTACCTCTCCCAGCTCCCTAGGTTCTTCTTCCCAATCCCTTCCCTGCCCCACCTCATCCCACCCGGTCGGAGACCGCAATCTCTTAGTCCCTGATAACCCAAATCCGCTCAGTCGCTGCTACGCACCTGCGCCCGACCAGTGGCTTGCAGCACGCGCACCATGGCAGCCGCCAGTTCCTCCTTTGCCTGCGCGGACAGAGCGGGCTCTAGCGCCCCGCAGAGGCGAGCGTAGTGGAAAGTTACAAACTCTGCCAGCTCCTTGTAGCGCTCTGAGGGCAGTACGCGCAGGCGCCGCGCTCGGATTCGTGCACGCAGAGCTGCGCCGGCTGGTGCCCCGAGCAGCGGGAACCAGCGTTCTAGACCCGCTGCAGGTGCGCGGGGGACGCTCAGTTCTTCTAGCTCCAGTGCCACTCGGCCCAGCACTGTGCCTCCCGGGCTCGCTCCGTGCAGCCGTAGCGACAGGTGACGTGCCGGTGGCAGCGCTTCGAAGTGGAAGCGCTCGGCCCAGAAGAGCTGGCCCGGGCCAGTCCGCGGCGCCGTGCGCGCTAATAGCGCGCCGTCCAGCCACAGTTCCGCGCGCACGCCGGGCGCCCCAGCAGCGGTCCGGGGCAGCCCTTTCACCTCGTGCACCCACACGCTCAGCCACGTCTCTTCCCGCTCCGCGTTGTCCTGTAAAGAGTAGTAGCGGTTGAGGGGATGGGGGTGGGCATTGGGTTTCGACAACAGGGATCAAAGATAAAGGGGGTGGGGGTGGGGCTGGTGTCCCCAGGGAGATGCTGCTGGGGGTTGGGGGGGTGGCACCCCAGATAGCGGAAGCTCTTTATCTTTTCTGGGCTCTCAGAGAAAGCTGGGGACTCCAGGATGAAGTAGGATGGTAGATGGGGTTTTGGGCAAGAATTTATTCAAAGGCACAGGGTCAGAGGGGCTGGTAAAGATGGAAACAAGGGAACGTCTCCCCAGTGGTTACAAAGGTGTAGGCGGGCAGTTGTGTCTAAACTGCAGGATTATCTTGCGAGTGGGTTTAGGAAGGGTGAAAAGGACGGGTTCCGGGATGTGGACAGATTTCCACGTTGGACCTTATAGGGTACTGACCTGGCTGGAATGAAAGTGTCGACGAAGATCCTCAATCCAGCGGTCTTTCTCAGCAGCAGAACGGCAAGAGAAGCAGCGGCTCCCGCCTGTCCATGTTACCTGTTGGAGAGGGAAATCAGAGGTGCATTTGCGACCAAGAGTAGAGTGAAGTGAGTTGGAGAGTTGCCCGCGTTTACCTGGAAGCAGTGGGGCTCCTCCACGAGGCTGGGATGCAGTGGCCAGACCCGAACATCCTGCTCAGCTCCCAGGTCCAGCTCAGACAGTGTGGTCAGCGATTCCCGAGAGCCCAGCGTACTGGGGGCTCTGGGGAGATGACTCGTGATCAAGTGGTCATACCCCCCACAACCACCACCCACAGCCTGAAGGGTGAGGGAGGCCATTATGGATCTGAACTGAAATTGAACTTGAACCCATTGCCTTCAGAATTAACCCAACTCTTTCTGCATGACCTCGCATAGTACAACCTTTGGATCTTGTTTTCCTGCACTTAAATCCTTCTATCTGAGCTTGTTTTTGTTACTTCACCTGGCTTCTTGGCCTTTGCTGTTCCCTTGCCTGGAATGATTGATTGCTGCCTGTCTTGGTCTAGGTGAACGTCATCTTTCTTTCAGATCTCAGCTCAAGTACTCCTTCCTGATGCTCCCAGACCAGACTTAGCTCCTGTTTCAAGTTATTGTGACTCTGCTTCTACCCTTCAAGGGAGGGCTGGCTCCATGCTAGAGACTCTCAGTGACCCCAGCATTGCTCAACATGGGACAGGACATTGGGACTAGTGGGAATATTTGATGAAGGTCAGATGATAGGCAGGAAAAGGGGCCCTGTTGGACCTCAGCCCCTCCAGCTTCTCAGAGACCCTTACCCATCCCTATGGGTACTGGCTCCTGGGTCCAGCTTGGCCTTTTTCTTCTCTTTCAGTCGCTTGAGCAACCCCTGTGGGTAGGAGAATGTAAATCTTGTGTTCCCTCCTAAGTAACTTTCCCTCTCAGGCGGTCTGGAAGATCTGCTAGCTTTTGGGTACCACAGGTTCAGGCTATATTAGTAGGAATAATAAAGGCAACCAACAGCTCCCATTTCTACAGCACCCATTCTATGCTTTTCTGTATTCTCTATTGCCTTCTTATACACAGCCCTGGAGAGGGAAGTGGTCCTATTAACTCCATTTGACAGGAATACTGAGGCCCAGATAGGTTCAAAAGACCTGCAAAAGAACACCCATAAGAGTTCCATTTCATAAGCCAGAAAGAAAAGGAAAAATACCGGATGGTTTCACTCACAGCAGGAGTATAAAGGACCAGGCGAGAAAACAATAATGAACAACTGTATACCAGAGACATTTTACAGGGGTGGAGTGGGGAATGGGATCAAAAATGGTGGGCACAGGACTATGGTGATGGCATACGGGTGGTTTTGGTGATGGGAAGCCCATGGGGATTACAACTGAGATGGGAAAGGGCACAAAGGATGTAAAAATAAACTAAATTATATTATATTATTATATATTTATAAATATATATTATATAAATTATATTATTAAAAAAAAGAGTCCCATTTCAGCTCTAAGTTTCTGAAAAACTTTCTCTCATCCCTCAGTGGTTGCCTCACCCGAATGTTGTGGACTTGGCAGGGGGCAGCAGTCTCTGGCTCAGGCTTTCCGGAGATCTTATCTGTGGGTGGTCAGAATGGTAGGTTGGGGGATAGCATCATTTTAGATTCTACCCTACCTTGACAGGCTCTTTAATGCCCCAGACCTCCCCATCCTGAAAACTTACCTGGGTCTCTGAAGTTCCCCATGGCTACTTGGATGCTGCTCTCGGAGCTAGCGCTCCCTACCCTGGACCGGTGAGGATCCTGTTTCCCCATAAGATGGGTAGTCAGAGAAGAGAGGGAGGCAGGTGAAGGGTGAGACAGATATTCCCCCTCCCACAACTGTTGTTTTCCACCTTTCTTCCTCTCCTTTCCTCCCTTCCCATGTGCCCCCTCTTACCTCCTCCTCACCCCCAAGTAGCACCAACTTCCCATCAAGCAGGGTGAAGGCCCCTATGTTCCAGACAGGCACATCAGGGCTAGGGGCCTCCGGGATCTGTGGGGCAGGGGTCTGTGTCTCCGGCTCTGGGAGAAGAAAGAGATACTGGAAACTTGGAACCCTTGCCACTTCCTTAGACCGCCCTCCTAAGTCTCCCTCATCCTTCCCCACTTTCCACCCAGCAGCCTCACCCAGTGAGGCTTCAGTGGGTAAATCTCTACTCCTCTCTGGGCCTTGTTCCCAGCAGCCTTGGAAAGTCAACTCAACCCACCTACTGTGTGGCCCAAACTGGGTTTATTGCATCATATAACTTTCCTCAGTTAATTCTCCAGAAACCATTGAAAGGAATTACAACCCCCATTTTATCAAGGAAAAATTGAGTGACTTTCCCAAGGTTGTCCATTCTGTGGCTCGGTTTCAGACACCAGAATTCTTAACCAAGACAGTGATTAGATCCAAGAGGCTAAATAACAAGACCATAGCCTTAGTTCCTTACATAAATAGCTAGTCTAAGGTGGAAGGTGTTCAAAGTTTGAGAAAGAAACAGAAAAAAGTCAGGGTAAGGGGAGGCAGTGCAGTAGATCAGGGGAGACCTCACAAAGATAATTGCGCAGTGGATGTTGAATAGCAGGTTGAGTTTTGACAAACAGAGATGGAAGGGAAGGTGATAGGTATAGCTTAAGCAAGGTCTGAAAGATGAAAGGCTCAGGGCAGTAAAGGGAGAGCAAGAAAGATTTGGAGGGTTCAGAGGCTAGAGGGAAAGGTCCAGGAAGAGATTGGTATAGGGCCATGAGTGTTAGAAGAGCTGAGAGTTTGTCCCGAGGATAGCAGGATAGTGGGGGGGGGGCATAGGAAGTATTTGAACAGGAGAGAAGCAGGGAACACGTTGGAGGAGGCAATACCTGATACCCTGGAATATGAAGAATAGAATTAAAAGAGTTTTCAGGAATAGGAATGCTCAATCAACCCTCTCAGATAACTTGTCTATCTTGCTGTTGTACTGCTAGAGGAATAAACAATTTCTATTTGTTAACAGATCAGTTGAGATATACTGGGCCCTGGGTTAGTGCTACATTATAGCTCTAATTCTCATGCAGTTCCTCACCCTTCTAGATCCCTCTTTGTGACACTAAGCCCTGTCTGTCATTTCCTGTTTGCCTATTTGCTATCTGTTATGCTCACTGTATTATGGCAGGCACTGTTCCCTGTTTTGTTCACTGTGATGTCTTCAGGGCCTACATCAGTACCTGGATCACAGGAAATGCTCAACAGACCACGGCTTAAAATAATGAATGGATGTGAGTATATGAAATAGTGCACCTTTCAATCTAGGGATAGGGTTCCCTTTAACTGATAAGGAGGCAGAGGCAAAAGAAGATGAAGAAACTAAGACATGGAGGCTGAAAGGCAGGAGAGCAGGAGGTGGCTGAGACAGACACAGGGCAGAAGAGGATGAGCCTCGGTTATTGAACGTGAGGAGGGCCACCAATGGGTCCACTTCACATCTGACCAGTACCACGTCAGTCTATTCCCTTTTCCTTCCCTAGGCAGGACCCACTGGGGACCCTGGTTACCCCTCCACCCCTGCCCTAGGTAAGGTAGAAAGAGGGAAGAAGGCAGCTGGGCCCCTGCCACTTCCTGCCAGGCTTTCTCACTCCCCACAACTTCCTGTGTCTGTGAGGCTGATGCTTTGGAGGCAGACAAAACCAAGCATCCGGTTTCCCAGCCTGACTTGATCTCTGGGTGGGGGAGCCATGTACCGTACCTGAAGCCTCTGGCGCTGGCTGTGTCTCCAGCGGTGGGCTCTTGTGCCTTCCCCAGAGGGATTTGGAGAGTCGGAGGCGGCTTGTTCGGCTCTCCTTGTGGGGCTCAGAGAGGACACGGCGGAACAGTGAGCGAGGGGCCTGCTGGCTGCTGATTATGGGCTCCTGGTGGCTCAGAGCCCTCCCCCAGTCTGAAAAGCGCCTCCAGTGGAATCCCCTGACCCCCTTCTCCCTGCCAGACCCTGTGAGCCAGCGGTAGGAGGTCAGTGGAGAAGGGGCTGCAGGTTGGGCATCTTGGGAGGCCTGGCTCTCCAACCTGAGGTCCATGGTGGAGTCTTCCTGGGGGAGGCAAGAAGGTGATAGTTCTGTCTGGTATCTGTCCATATGCTGGCCTTATCTGCCCCCCCCCTCTCAGCAATGCCCCAAGAGGACCTTCTTGGGGGTCCACAGGCACTCCCTTCTTACCTTGAGTTCCTGACTAGCCCCAGAATTAGTTGCGCCGTCTGCACTCTGCTTGCTTCCTCCTGCTGAAGGCAGACTCCACGTGACCCTATCTGTCCCTCCCCACCGCCAGTCTGGGAGGGCACAGTGGGGGCAGGATGCAGGAGAAGAAGAGGTGACAGACACACCCAGAATCTCTCCTTCACTGTGAGCAGCAGAAGTCCTTCTCTGAGCCTCAGAGGTCTTCTCTGCCAGATAAGCACATGATGACTCAAAGCAGATAAGAAAATGGAGGTCTGCAACTCTCATTCTTTGCTGGTCAAAGTGAGGATGAATTCACCCAAGTCGGAACACTATCTGGTGTGATCTACCAACATGGACCACACAGCTGTCCTCTCCTCTGACCCAGCAGTCCCAGTCGAAGGCACATATCTGATCAACATGCCCACCATCACTATCCTAAGAGTGTCACACTGAAAACAATGAAAACATCCCAAGTGCCCATCTACTGTGGAATGGATAAAACAGTCTCTTCACAATCTGGAGTATAATGTAGCTATGACAATGAACAAACTACTAAATGATTGGACTTGGTTGATCCCTGGTCAGGGTGTTGACCCACATGGTATGGCAGACCTCTCCTGACCCACCTGTTGCTCCCTTTAGCAGTGTATTTTGGTCAATCTGCCTGTCTGCTCCCCACTCTGTCTCTGGTGAAATCTCTCAACCCCCACACCTCTGGCCTATCCCCCAGTTCCTGTATGCTTAAATAAATAAATCTTTAAAAAAGATTGTGCACTTGGATGAATCACAATGCTGATCAACAGCAAAACAAAAACAAGGAAGAGAAACACTGTGTGCTTCTATTTACATGATGTTCTAAGGCAGGCAAAATTATATATAATGGGCTCTCCCTGGTGGCGCAATGGGTTCAAGCACAGCATTATGAAGTGATCCACAGCCACTGCATTATGATTTCGATCCCCAACCAGGGAGGTGACCTACATGGCATGGCAGACCTCTCCTGACCCGCCTGCTGCTCCCCTCAGCAGTGTATTTCACTTGATCTGCCTGGGCTTCTCCTCAATCTCTCTCTGGCGAATCCTGTCACCCCCTATACCTCTGGCCTGTGCCCCAGTTCTTAAAGGCACAAATAAATAAATCTTTAAAAATTATATGTAATGGGGCTCTCCCTAGTGGTGCAACTGGTTAAAGCACTGCATCATGAAGCTCTCAGAAGCCACTGCAGCACAAGTTCGATTCCCCCCAAACCCCCCAACCTGGGAGCTGAACCACATGGCATGGCAGACCTCTCCTGACCCACCCTCTGCTCCCCTCAGCAGTGTACTTCATCAGTCTGCCTGTTCTGCTCTCCACTCTGTCCCTGGTGAATCCTCTCACCCACCACACCTCTGGCCTGTACCCCAGTTCTGTAAGCATAAATAAATAAATCTTTAAAAAAATTATATGTAATGAATTAGAATACCGATTCCTTTGGAGAGGGTAGGTTGGGGAAAGCTTGAGAGAGGCATCTGTAAGCTGATGATGTCCCCCTAGGTCCCCTCCAGGATGAAATCCACATGATGCAAATTTAACACGTTCTATTTCTTTAGGGGGTGCTGGTTACAAGGGTGTGTTCTGTTGTGAAAATTCAACGAACTGTACATGTTGGTATACTTTACTGTGTCTCTGTTATAATTCAGTGTGTTTATTTGAAAAAAGAGGTGAGTAAATTCTGTTCTGAGAAATAAGTGAGTCAGCGGGTTTCTGGACCAGAAATGAGTTCAAGAGCCAGCTGGTTCTTTACTTGCTATGTGACTTTAGGAAAGTCACTTCCTCTCTTTAAGCCTCGATTTCCTTATTTGTACAAGATGATAATATCATTTTCAGAAGGTTCATAATGGGAGCATTTGCTTATTGAACAAAAGTTTTCTGAATGCCTTGTGTTCTAGGTGCTAAACTTGCCTCCTGCCCTTCTGGAACTCACTGTGTAGCACGGGAGACAGATGTGGAACATGAATGTGGAGCATTTCTAGCTTATAAGAACTTGGGAGAAAATAAACTGGAGTAGAACAAAAGTAAGGTTTTTAAGACTGGAAAAATCAGGGATAGACTGCTTGTGGAGGTGACATTTGGTATCTAAAGGATAAGAAGGTGCTGGCCATAGAAAGAACTTGCTATGTTGATAAAATGGCTTGTGCAAAGGCAAGGATGACCAGAGTCCATGGCAAGGGGTGGGGAGGACTGTTTTGACAGACCAGCAGCCTGTGCAGCCCCTGGGACTCATGCTCAGAAGGGCTCAACAGTGCAATTGATTTAATCTTCTGTGATCACTGTCTTGAAGTTCTTGCTTTTTTTGAACAAGGAACCTTGCATTTTCATTTTGCTATGTGCCTCACACAAGGGCACATATCATAGATATGGGCACATAATTCACATTTTGTCAGAATACTCACTGTACAAAGGTAGAGTCTCCCATTTTCCATCATATCCCCAAGTTTTTACCCCCTTATTGCATTCTGGCCCCAATCCCAGACCCCCACCCTGCATTTTTGCTGGAGGACTTTCTCTGACAGACTGAGTTCACTCTGCACAGGTAACAGGAAACACCAGTGAGAACAACCCTCAATCAATGACTATGGGAGTTTGAGGATCAGTATCCCAGCCCCCTCATCCTTTGTGTGGGCTGGCTCTAGGTGTGTGCCCGGCAGTGTTCCCCAGAGGGCTCCCGTGAATTTGAACTTCACTTACCCTCAATACCAACTTGACTAATGTAACTTATCCTGGCTGTCTTCCATTCCCTACCTTTTCTTCCTCATTCTCCAAGTGATGTGTTCTGAGAACATCTCCCAAACAAACTTAAACCAGAATTCTTGTCCCAGAGTCTGCCTCTGGTAAAACTCAAACAAAAGATTGTATGCATGAATAAATGATGCATGGGCACAGGCTTGCTTTCCACGGTCTCTTTATTGGAGGTCTGTGTCTGGTACGGTCCTTATGGGTAGTTCCTGCCTGGATCTCCTTGGTGCCCTCCTGGCAGTTATTGGTTTCACATTCTAGAAAAGAAAAGGGAGTGAGAAGCTTGGGGTGGGTTCTTATTGTGGGGCGCTGGATGCAAATGTGAACAGGGGCTCAAAGTAGGGGGGGCTGGTTGGGTTCAACACTAACTGCAGACCAAGCTGCATAGATTAACAGCTTAATGAAATGGAGTGGCAGTGTGCAAGTAGCATGAGGCTGAGATTGTGCTGATTGGGCCTAGATCGATGCAGCAAAAGAGTGGTCATTAGTGGTTAGGAAGGGTGGGCTGAGCAAGCATCCTCAGAGGGCTAAGTTGTGAGCAGAGGTTTACAACACAGGGGTAGGGGCTGAACAGAAGCTGTGCAGGCGAAGGAATTTCCTGTAGAGGGTCACAAGCTACATTAGTGTTGTGTGGACAGAAGAACTTTGACAAGGGGACTGGGATGAGGCCATGGTTGGGTGGACAGGGTAGAGGTTGTGTAGGCAAACTGTGACTTGCATCTAGGTTTTGAAAGAATTTTAAGGGCAAGAGGCTATGTCAGGGTCCATGCTGTGGTTGAGAGAACAGAGGTGCTGGGGAGTGGGTAGGCTGAGGCTATGCAGGCAGAGAACAGGGTTGCTGGCAGGGATGTTGGGGGGAAGAATAACTGAAGGCTTGGGTGCCTGAATAGGGAGCTCAGGAGCCTGGCTTGTGGATACAGGGATTACAGACAGAGGTCGAGGGCACGCTAGGGTCAGGGTACAGACAGGACTGCAGCTCAAGTACTGCAAACGCGGCGGACTCACTTTGGCGAAGTGCGGCCAGGTGCGCAGCAGGCTGAAGAGCGCCTCTCCGGGGCAGTCGGTGTGCACCAATTGGCGGTGGCCGAGCAGCGTGTAATCCGGCCGCAGGAGGCCGGCACGCACCGCGCAGCGTGGCAGCACCTCGCGCACTGTGCGCAGCGAGTCCTCGGCTGGCAGTTCCGCAGTGTAGTTGCCCACAAAGGCCACGCCGAAGCCGCGGGAGTTGTGGCCACGAGTGTGCGCGCCCACCCACTGCCAGCCTCGGCCCTCGTACACGTAGCCGTCAGAGCCTACCACAAAACTGCGGAGGGAAGAGGAAAGCTGGCACCAGGTGGTGTGAGGAGCCTGGCCCCCGTGTCTGCCCAAACCCCAGATTCCGCACCTGGCAGTCACCGCCAAGCGCCCCTCCTCACAGTCCCACTCCCTTGCCCCTGCCCCGCCCCAGTCCTGCGGGGTCGCGCTGGCTCAGCATTGTCCAGTTTTGTCTTAATCCCTCACCAAATGCCTCCTCTGAAACCACTGTTTCTCAACTGTCCCAAGCACTGGCCACCTTCCTTAACACCCAGTCCTCTCCCCTTTGACTCGAGTCCAGTTCTGTGCAATTCAGAGCATTTTTCAGTTTTTTAGGCCTTATCCCATCACTGCTCCGCTCCAGGCTTAACCCTTACCCCTGACCCTGCTCCTCTCCCAAGTCCCACCTCATTTCTTAGTTCCCTCAGCAGACTCCAGAGTTCCACAATTAGCAATTTCCCTGGAATGGTCTCCTCCCTAGTCTAGACCAGGCCCCTCTCACCTTGGTCCCACGAAACTCCATAGTCTTGATTGCTTTGCTCGTTTGCAAATACCGCCCCCTACCTCAGACTGGCCACGGCCATGGACCACGCCTCCGTATAGCCACGCCCACCTGTAACCGATGTCGTCCCAGCCGCGTGTCTTCTGGTGGAAACGCTGCATGGAGCGCATGTTGGCTGCGCATCGCGCGAAGTCTGTGCAGGGTGGCGCGGGCACGTACGTATGATGCACATACAAGAACCCGAGCGGCAGCTGCAGCAGCTTGGGTCTGCCTTGGTATGGCTCCGCGCCCCAGCGGCAACGGGGGTGGATAGCAGGGCACCCTGCGAAGAAGGGAGGCCAGAGCTGGGATCTGCACTCTTTTCGTTAACCTGCCACTTGCACCTCCCATTAGAGTGCACACATGACAATCCCTCCACCCTCTGGATTTGGGTATAGATCAGTCTCACACCACACTGACCTCCATTAGGAT
Organism: Condylura cristata; assembly: GCF_000260355.1. Classification (NCBI taxonomy): domain Eukaryota; kingdom Metazoa; phylum Chordata; class Mammalia; order Eulipotyphla; family Talpidae; genus Condylura; species Condylura cristata. The sequence goes on along the minus strand of NW_004567125.1, from coordinate 32,185,315 downwards.
GCCACTTAAAAAAAATCTAACGGCCCTCCCTGGTGGCGCAGCAGGTTAAAGCACAGCACTAAGAAGCTAACGCCACTTCAGCATGAGTTCCATCCCTGCCCCGGAGGTGACCCACATGGCCCCGCAGACCTCTCCTGACTGACCCGCTGCTCCCCTCAGCAGTGTACTTCGCCAGTCGGCCTGTTCTGCTCCCCACTCTGTCTTGGGTGAATCCTCTCACCGCCCCTGCACCTCTGGCCTGTATACCCTCTGTATGCATACACAAATACATCATTTAAAAAAATCTAACAACACCCTATTCCTCTAGGAACATCCTCTATCACTTTCAGTACAAACCCCAAAATTTTTAGCTCAGACTTCAAGGTCCGTAACAGTAGGGGATCCAGAGCTCTCTCCAGCTGACACTGCTCTGAGAACAGTCAGACAGGAGATCCAGCCACACAGAAAAGAATCTTGTTCTCCACTTACTGATCTCCAACTGTATGCTACATACTTTACATTCTTCATCTTTTTAAAAAATATCCAGCAAATCCAAGAGATACCAGTGATTTTTCCCAGCTTCAATTGAAGAAAGGTTCTGAGAAGTGAAATTACTCACCTAAAGATTCACAGGAGTAACTGGCTAATCTTCAGTTCCTACCTTTACATGTACTGAACCCACCTTCTGGAAATTCACTTTTTTAAGAAAAAAATCTGACGGATCTGTATTCATCCTTAAAGATCCACATCTAACATTTTCTCACCTGTGCAGATACCCTCGCCTACCCAGTCAGAGCCCTTATTGCTCCCTCTGAAATGCCTCAGTTCTGGATCCCTCTGACCACCTGGTGCTAGGAAAGTATATATCTGTGAGACAGAAGGTAACAGGTGTTTGGGGCCCATTTTACCCAGGAAGGCGTCAGTGAATTCCTTGGTGGCATGGGTGGCTATCTTTTCCAGTTGTCCTTGGCTCATGCCCTGCAGCTGAGGGTAGCCTGATGCCAGTCTCTGCAGCAGGATGAGGGCTCCCCATACCTGCTGAGTCAGGATGGGTATTGAAATCAGAGCTGCTCCATTATGCCGTCTGAAGTTGCTTCGAAGCCCTGGGTCTCTGCCCACACCAGCTCCAAAGTACTCTCTCAGCAAGTGGCTGAGGTATGGCCTGGGCTCAGGACTCTGGCTTAGGTAGTCTCCCAGGATGACCCCATCGAGGGCACCATTGAGGAAGGCCATGGTAAGCAGTGATGCCTCAGGGGTCAGGAGTGTAAAGTTTCGGGGAGCAGAGAGCTTATCCCAGCATCCATCAGTTCCCAGGTCTGGATGACTCTGCATCTGGGGGTTCTGGAGGAAAGTCAGGCCCAGGGATCTGGCCAGGGTGACCACCAGGAGGCTATCCACAGTAGCAGGGGACTTAGTTGTGGCATCTGACAAAGAAATGTGGACATCTGGAGAGGTGACATCTGGAGAGGTGACATCTGCAGAGGCGTGATTCAGTCCTGGGGAGGTGGCTCTTACATGAGAAACCATGGCTCCAACACCTGGGTGTATGGCTGTGGCATCTAGAGAGGTGGCTGTGCTGTCCATGGGCAAATTTACTAACCTATGCTTCTGCAGCCCAGCCACCAGTCCCACCAGAAGAGGTTCCACAGCTACAGTTGAGCCATCAGGTGCCAACACCACACCATATTCCTGTCCATCCTGAACACCATGTCGGGATACCTCCTTGGCCAGGTCTCCAAGCTCCGGGCTCAGTGGGAGGGGCTCCAGCTTCACAGGCTCAAGAGGCCACCCCTCCAGCAGAAAGCGATAGAAGGACTCGTGGGGGCCTGAGCCTTGGGTTGATTGAAGCCACAGAGAGGCAGCATGGCTGGCCTCAGTGGTTGATGCCTTCTGCTCAATTGTAGCCAGGACCTGGATGACAGAGTCCATGAGCAGGGGCAGGGATGCTGCAAAAGGAGGGATGATGTTAGCCCATCAAACCCAACAGCCCTGATTCCTGATCCTCTTCCTGCTGCTTCCATATCTTCTCAGTGCATGCAGCAGAACCTGCTGCTCAGTGCACCATTTGACACCCCTGTGATCCTTAACAACATCCTTGTATGGGTGAGGAAACTGAGGCACAGACAACAGGGCAAGGAGCCTAGACTCTCTGCAAGCCCTGGGAAGGTTCAAGAACAGGAGAAAGATTGGCCACGCTGGCATCCTACGATTGCTCTTTTGGTTACCACGTGGTAAACAGATTTTTGGAGACTAAGAGTAGAGGAAGGGGAAATTTGTGCTGATCTATAATGAGGGTGGTTGAAGACCAGGTGGTGGCAATGTGATGGAAAAAAGAGGCAGCTCCTCTAGCTAGTTTGAGGGAAATAGAGACAGTTTTTCATGATGGGTTGGCATTTGGGATGTTTTAGAGAAAAAGGTGTCTCAAAGGATACCAGAGAGGTAAGCCTGGCCTCATGGGGAAATGTCAGTGGCTGAATCTGGACCCTAGAAGAGCTGAGCTCAAAGTTGGACATGGTTGTTGGTTAATAGCTAATATTTATTAAGCATTTGCTGCATGTCAGGCACCATTCTAGGTGACTTACATAACTAAATTCATTTAACCTTCACAATGACTCTCTGAACAAAGATAGGTCAAAGTATCTGCTTAAGATCGTATAGCTAGGAAATGGTAGAGGCAGAATTTGAAACAAGGAAGTCTTAATTTTTACACTTAGTTGTTCAGAATCTAGATTTTTCTGCAGACAGTTCACACTGTTATTTCTCTGCCACATTGTTCTCTCTGTTTAAAACATCTTTTCCTGCTCTCTACCTAGTGAAATTATTTCTTTCTGCCCTAGAGTGATGTCTCTTCTTCCAGGAAGCCTTCATGATTTTTAATCTTTGACTCCAGGTTTTTCCCTTAACCCTTGGTCTGACCAGGCCTCTACCTTCTGACTCACCTGTCCCTGGCTCCAGCCACAGCAGCAATCCAAACATGATCCAGAGTACACCTTGCACAACCATTGTGGGGCTCCAACTTCTGGGGGAGACTTATCCTGTTAACTTCAGCAGGTATCTTGGCAGAACTGGGAGAAGACAGGCATGGAGAACTAAATAGTACCTTTCACAACTGTCAAAAGTCCAGCAGTGAATGACACGTCTGCCTGTTGCTGAACTGTGGGCGGGAGGTACAGAGTCAAGGTCGGCTGGTTCTCAGGAGCTACTTCATCCTAACCGGGCATTCTCAGGCTGAGATCAAGGGGCAGTAAGCCAAGCTGTTCCCTGGCCAAGCAGCCGAGGCTTCAGGAAATCTTCCTATTCCACAGAAAGATAGACTGAGACCAATTCAAATACTACTCCCTCCTGATGGAAATCATTCTGTAACTGTTGCTTGCTGGCCACCAGAGGGGACTCTCAGGCACCCACGTGACTGGTAAGACTGGCTGTACTGGGGACAAAGGAGAAAGGAGAGGCCTAAGGTTGGCACTGGCTCATGTCGGCTGTGTTGCCAATATCTCAGGCTTAGGCAGAGGATGGGGGCCTTGGGTTATTTTTGCTGAGTCCTACTTTGAGCCCACGGGAACCTAGAGATGTCATCTCTGCTTCAGTACCAACTCTTGATCCTAAGCCACCAGCGGTTACTTAGAACAGGACTTTCGGAACCGTGGCGTTTGTCCCAGGAGTTGGTTTCTGGACTCACCTGGGTTAATAATGAGGGGTCCTTCCTCTTCCTCTGGTGCTTGTGGCCGAGTACAGAAGTGAGCTGGCCTTCCTTTTATTCCAGCGTCAGGTGGGATGGGGCTCTTGTGTAAATTGCTTCATTGTGGGCCTTCCAACCTGGATCCAGGCCAGGGAGTTTTTCAGGGGACCCATGAAACAGAGTCTTTGACACAGAGTAGATCCTGGGTAGGGTTGGGAATGCCCAGACTGAGCCAGGCCTGGGATTTCCCAAGGGGTATTTTAAGTCGAAAGAGGTGGTGGTGGGGGGACAATCTGCTCAGATATCTGGAGTCCTCTTCCTAGGACCCATAAAGCTGGGGCACAGTGGGAACTTGGGGAGTACACTGGTAAGGGAAGGAGAACTTTTCCACCAAGTTTTTGAGGAAATATCTTCTGTGCCAGTTTCCAGGATTTGGGTCCAGGCCTGTGCCAGGCAGATCCATTTGGATGTGGTCTGTGAGCAAGACAATTACCTGCAGTGCAAAATTTAAGATGGCTTTGAAAACCCTCATGTATCAAGATAAATAATAACTTTTTTTTCCTTTTGCACCTTTCCTCTCTTTTATTTAATTAAAAAAATTTAAATCAGTATTCATTTTTGTACAGTATTTGATTTCTCCCCGCAGGTGTAGTCTCCATAATTCTCCTACCACCACATCACCTGTGAACAGTCACCACAGTCCCTGTGAACAGTCACCACAGTTCCTGTGCACAGTCACCACAGTTCCTGTGCTCCCCTCCCCCCTGTTTTGACCCTTCACCTTCTCCCTCCCCTGCTATATGCCTCAGATGTAATGTTTGCATTGAGGTTTTGCCTTTTTCCTCACCCTTTGTTTGGTTTCCCTGTAAGTGTAACCATCTTATATATATATTTTCCCTGTTCTGACTTATTTCATTAACATAATTCCTTCTAGCTCCATCCCCCATAGCTGCAAATGGTGTAAAATTAACACTTTGGCACTTCCCTGGGGGGGGGGGGTGTGTGTCAAGGGATTAAAGTGCAGCATTATAAAGCTATCCAAAGCCATTGCAAAGAGAGTTGGGTTTTGGGCAGGGAGTGACCCACACCGCAGACCTCTCCTGTGTGGCCCGCTGCTCCCCTCAGCAGTGTATTTCAGTATATTCGGACTGTTCTGCTCCCACTCTGTCTCTGGTGAATCCTCTTGCCACTCCCTGCCACCCCCCACCCCCCGGCCCCACTGCCACCTCTGGCCTGCATCCCAGTTCTTATATGTATAAATAAATAAATCTTTAAGATTTAATGAAATCTTTAAAATTTTAATGAAGTGGTTAATGATGCAACATTTGAGATAAAGACAGTATCCAGAACAGAGCTATGCTAAGGTATATTGGAGCAAGAGGAAGAAGAGAAATCAGGAGTCCTCATGCTGTTTTTGTGCCTCACTCACTTTACCCTTGTCCTGGCCCTGTATCTACTTGCGGGGGGAGCGCCAAGGATGCCGAGGAGTGACTGTCATATGAGATTTCCATTTAATGTTCAGCTGCTCTGGGAATATCTTGATTCAGCATTACAAATCCCATGTTTGTCCCTCTGACTCTCCCACTGTCTATGGCTTTGGGGATGCTTTTGATTTTACTTAACCATTATATATTTTTTATTTCATTATGCCTGTTTTATCTAGCAGGAGGGTGAGTTCAGAGAAGTTAAGTAACTTGTCCAACGTCACCTATCTATAACCTGGGGAGGGTCCAAGCCCACTGCACATTTCTGCTACTCTGTGGCTGGGTCAGGGTCAGAATAATTATGATACTTAATGATAAAGAAGCGTACGCAGACTGACACTCATGGCCAAGACTTCATGGATCAACTGCAAAAACACAGAGTTAGTAGTAGAAGCTGGGTTATGTTTGAATCAGAAATATGTCCCTGTGCTCTTTCTGGGATTTATGATCTGGGAATTTGTGACCTTCCTCTAGGAAGCCTTCCTAATTAGCCCCTGGCCTTCCTCTTTCTACATTCTGGCTCTCTAGCCTGGGGTTGTTCCCTTTGACCCAGACTTGTCCATACAGGTCAGGGACCAAACAGGTGGCAGGGAGGAACTGCTGAATTCATGTGAGGTCGTGGGGTCAGTTTGGGCTCAGGCTTTGACACACACACAGTACTCATACACCAAGGCACCTGGTTCCCGCTGGACAGGCAGGCAGCAGAAAGGTTGAGATTCCCATGACGAATCCTCCTCCCACACTTTTCCTCTTCCTTTCTACCTCATGAGGCCCACCTGTCAGGGGATTGGTCAAGATCCTTCCAGATTGCAGACAAGGAGTCTTGTGAGAGTAGACACTGACCAGAGCCTGGATCAGCATTATTGGAGGTAACACTGGCATAGACAGACAGAGCCTTGGGCCCTCATTAGAAGGAAGGCTGGGATAAAGGCCAGAGGCCAGAGGAAGTGAACTTGGCATTTGAGGCCAAGGTCAGAGTTAATAATATTCACTTTGGTAGAAGTAATGATAAAAATAATGAAAATCCTGATAATAATAATCCACACAGGTATATACAGGGTTCTGGGCTAAGATTCTATACACCTGCATTTTCTTATTCAGGTTTGGATTTTGTTGAGATGTTTTAAAGATGTTTTAAAGAATTACAAACCAAGGACTGTGGACCAACTATTTCTTTCTGTAACAATTTTATTGGAGGTGAAATTCACAGCAAAGTGACCCTCTTAAAACTGAATATTTCTTTGACATGTAGTACATTTACACTATTTTGCAACAACTGTTGTTTAATTACAGAACATTTCTTTCATCCTGAAATAAAACCCTGTCTCCATTAATTTGTCACTTTCTACCCTGCCATCTCTTGGAAACTACCACTGTTTTCCATCTCTATGGATTTGCCTGCTCCAGATATTCCACATAAATGGTTCTTACTTTTTGTGTCAGAACTTTTTCCCACTGAACATAATGTTCTTGAAGTTCATTCATGTTGTATAATGAACCAGTGCTTTTTAATCATAAATCATTCCTTTTTTATGGCTGATTAATATTCCATTGTATAGCTATACCATAATTTACTTATGTAGATGAAAGCTTATTGAAATACAGCCTCTCCCACTTGTTTACATATTGTTTATGGCTGTTTTCAAGCTGTAAAAGGCAGAGTTGAATCATTGTGATGGAGACCATCTGGCATGCAAAGCTGAAAATATTTATTGTGTGGCTACATCCTCTCCAACTTTCTTGAGATAATATTTGACATATAGCATTGTGTAAATTTAAGGTGAGTAATGTGATGATTTGATATAGGAATATATTACAAAATGTTTACCACAATAAGGTAGTTAATATTCATCACCTCACATAGCAACCTCTTTTTTTTTTTTTTGATGGTAAGAACTTTTTTTTTTTAAAGATTTATTTATTTATTTATTCATACAGAACTGGGGTACAGGCCAGAGATGTGAAGGGTGAGAGGATTCACCAGAGACAGAGTAGGGAGCAGAACAGGCAGATGGACAAAGTACACTGCTGAGGGGAGAAGCGGGCCAGTCAGGAGAGGTCTGCCACGCCATGTGGATCTCCTCCGGGAGATCGAACTCATGTGGAAGTGACTTAAGCTTCTTAGTGCTGTGCTTTAACCCACTGCGCCACCAGGGAGGGCCTGATGGTAAGAACTTTTAAGATCTACTTTCTTAGGAACTTTCAAGTACACAATACAGTATTACATATAGTCACTTGCTATCCTTTAATTTAGATCCTTATAACTGATTTAATATTGGAAGTTTGCACTATTTGACCAGGCTCTGTATTTCTCTCATCCTCAGCCTCTGGCAACTACTGTTCTAACTATTTCTTTTTCTTTTTATTTTTTATACAAGAATTGGGGTGTAGGCCAGAGGTGGGGGGGTTTTGAAAGGATTCACCAGAGACAATTGGGGAACAGAACAGTTAGGTGGTTCTACTGTAATACATTGATAAGGGGAGCAACAGGCAAGACAGGAGAGACCTGCTATGCCATGTGGGTCAGCTCCCTGGCCAGGGACTGGGGGTTGGGGATGAGGCCATAGAGTTTAGTGCTGAGATTTAACTCGTAGGCTGCCAGCAAGGCTCTTTAAATCTATTTCTATGAGTTCATTTTTAAAAAGACTCCACGTAAATAGGATCATGGTAGTTGCATTTCTCTGTCTGAATAATTTATCTTAGCATAATATCCTAAAGGCCCATTCAGGTTGTTGCAAATGACATGATTTTCCTCTTCGTATTTTATTTTTTAAAGACACAATCAACATCAGGGGGTCCAAAAAAAAAAAAAAAAACAACCCAAAAAACAAAAAAACAAACCTACATTAAAGCCCTTTGTTGGAATGCCTTCCACTTTTCCACTGTTCACGAAACAGAAATTAAAATAACCTGTTATACAGTTAATCACAACTGCAGTTCTTGAGTTTTTTGCCCATACACAAGTACTGTCTAAAGCATATCTTCCCGGTGGTAGCGAGACCTTGCCACTACAATACTTGTCTGTGTTCACAAGTCCATGGTACTGTAGCGTCCCTTTCTCCTTTCCTGCTAAGCTTTGTTTCCTGACATGTAATTAAAACCTTCTGCCACTGCCATAGCTACTGCTGCTCAAGGAACTGCCATAGCCACCTTGATTTTGTGTTTGGTGACATACTTGCTTCTACCACTACAGGAACCAAAGCAATGAGCCTCCAAAGGTCCCTCCTTTCATGGGTCCAAAATTTGAAGATTAACTGTTGTAATGGCCAAGATCATTGTAACTTCCAACACCCAAAATTACTTCCACTACCACTGCCAAAGCTGCCCCTCCCCCGTTGTTATAGCTGCCACTCCTGCCATAGACACTGCCCTGCTTTCCATTATTCTGTCCACCACTTCCATGGCCTATGCTTCCTCCAATGTAACTGCCACCATGACCACCACCACCACAGCTGCCACAAAAGCCATCTTGACAGCTGAAGTTTCCTCCATGAGCAAAGTTGTTATTTCCACCAAAACCATCACCATGACCACCATCAAGGTTTCCAGAACCACCTTGACCTCTTTGGCTGGATGAAGTGCTGACTAACTCTTGCTTAGATAGGGCTTTCCTTACTTCATAGTGGTGGCCATTCACAGTATGGTATTTCTGAATGACAATCTTGTCTATAGAATCGTGATCATCAAAGGTTACAACGCAAAGACTCCTTGCCAATTACTTCACTTCAGTTTTCTCATTCTGTTAACAATAATCTCTTGTGTGATGTCCTTCAATGTCTTCTTTAATGAAGCCAACAAAAATCTTTTTCACTGTTAAGGCGACACTGTGTCTTTGGGCATCATCTCTTTTCTTTGGTTTCACAACTTTTCATCTACCTTGTGTGGCCTTACACTGATGGCTGCATCCATCCATTCCAGAGTGACATCAGTGACTAACCCAAAGCCTCTGATTGCTTGGTGTTTGGATCTCTCAATACCAGATAGTCCCTGAACCATCCCCATTGACCAAAATGGCTTCTCAGACTCTCATCAGTTGTTTAAAAGTTTAAACCTCTGGTGAAGAGCTTTTGCAGCTGTTCCAGCTCCTTGGGGGACTCTGACTTAGACAGACTTTTTTATTTTTATTTAAAAAAATATATTTTTACATCCCTCATGTAAAAACTATGCTTTCATCTCTCAGGTGTAGTCCTCATGAAATTTCCACCACCAATTGACCCATGACCCATTACCATAGTCCCTTGAGCACTTTCCACCTGTGCTTTGCCCCTTCAACCTCTCCTCCCCTGAAGAGTGTCTCTGATTTATAGTTGCCTGTAGATTTTGCTTTTTAATTTATTATAATTACTTTTTTTACACTCCTGATCTGGAAGAGGAGACTTTTACCATGATTACTCAGTGATGTTCTCTGGCAGAAAGCTCTCTTTTTATGACTGAATAGTATTCCACTATGTGTATGTGTTTGTGTGTGTATATGTGCTTTTTGTCTGTAAATGTGTTTTTGTGAGTGTGTAAATGTGTTTTTGTGAGTGTGTATATGTGTTTGTACAGCTGATGAATGTTAGGGATGCCAAACTGGCACAATTAAAAAATCCTTACACAACTTCTAAGTTTCCTAAAACTTCACTACAAATAGCGTGCTGTTGACAGGAAGTCTTACCAATAAAATAAATGGTAGATGAACACCTGTTCTGTTTTATCTGTGTGATATACTGTGTTCTTATGATAAAGTAAGCTAGAGAAGGAAAAATGTCATTAAAAATCATAAGGAAGAGAAAATGAATTCATAATACTGTACCATATTTATAAATAGCATCTGTTTATATCCTGTTTACAAGAAAATCCATCTATAAGTGGAACTTATATAGTTCCAACAGTGTTGCTTAAAGATCAATTACATACACACATTTATACACAAATACACACACATTAGATTTTCTTTATCTTTTAATTCATAGAGGGATTCTCAGGTCTTCATGGCTTGGTTATTATAAGTAACGCTGCTGTGAACATGGGGGTGCAGCTATGTCTCCATTGTAGTGATTTCATTTTGTCTGGATTTTTGTGACCTTTCACATAGATTCAAATTCTCACTCTGCTTCTTACTAGTTGCAGCAAGTGCTGAATCTCTAGTCTTCATTTTGTTAACCTCTAAAATGAGAGAATAGTACTACTCTCATAGTTAATGTGAGAATTAAATAAGATGATGCAGTAAAGTGCTTAGGGTTTGTGCTTGTGCGAGCATACGGGAGGCATTGATGAGTTGGGAGTCCTTTCTGCCAATCCACCCACCTGCCCAACCTCCCCAGCAGAATTTCAGCCCAAAGGATAATCTATTATGGTTGAACTCCTACATCTTGCATGAGTTCAGACTCATGGTTGTATGTTTTTTCTGCATCCAAAGCACTTGTCCAAGCCAAGGCTTCCCTGTTGGCTCTGACCCCCCAGTAGCCATCTGGGCCTTAGGGCTTGGCCTTGAGCCACAATGAAACTGTGGCCAAATTATTAAAGCCAGGGCAGGCTGGCCCTAAAAATTAATTGATTGGACCCACTTACCCAAAGCAAAAATCAAGAATGTGGTGTGAACCACTGACCCCACAGCCTCCAGCAGGGGCTATTCTATGTCCCTGGGGGACAGAAGTTGACTTCTGTTGCATCTTCCTGGGAGAGTAGAGGTGAGATTTAATCTCTCAGACACCTGGTCCTGGAACTGGAGAGGAGGGAATTTTGTAACTGAGGACACTGGAGATTGTATTGAAATTGTGAGCTCAGCCCTTGGCGGTATGCTAGAGGCCAAGAATGAGTGTGGGGGTAAATTGGGCCAGATGTTGGCACTCCTGAGAAATATTTACTGAGCACCTACAGGCTCCTAGCTGTCATCACTCTGTTTTAGAAGGATGGCACAAGGCAAAGGGCAAAGGGCTTATTTTTTTTTTTTCTAAATAGGAATTTTCAAATATATTCAAAAGTAGAGAGAGTTGTATAATGAACCCACATGTATATATATATCCACCATTTACGGACATGTGTTAACTCATAGGCCATCTTGTTTCTTCTATAACCTCCACCTACTGTCTTTATTCTGCAATGTTATCTGCCATTGATGATTATTGCCTAATATCTATCAATTCATTAGCATCCACAACAGTGATACTGGAATGATAATCTTTCTTCACTTATAAGCTGAAAAAAAGAAAAACATACTCTCATCTACCATCTGGTTATCAGTGATACAATTTTATGGGAAAGGTGATGTTAAAAAAACAATAAAAAACCCCACATAGGGCCCTCCCAAGTGGCACAGTGGGTTAAAGCACAGCACAAAGAAGCTTAAGCCACTTCCGCATGAGTTCAATCCCCGCCTGCCCCGGAGGTGACCCACATGGCGTGGCAGACCTCTCCTGACCCGCCCGCTGCTACCCTCAGCAGTGTACTTCGTCGATCTGTCTGTTCTGCACCCCACTCTGTCTCTCGTGAATCCTCTCACCCTCTGCATCTCTGGCCTGTACCCCAGTTCTGTACAAATAAATAAATCTTAAAAAAAAAACCACATAGACATGTAAAATCAGCTCAGAGTCCTACACATTGCAGTGATTATTATTATTGTCATTATAATTACAGTAAATGAATATTATTAACTCTGACCTAGACCTTTCCCATGCTTGATTCTTTTCCTTTCTTAGTTCTCAAAATAATTTCTGGGCTTCATAATACCATTCAAATAGAAATACAAAAATTCTTCGATTAACATAATTTTTATTTTTAAAGATTTATTTATTTATGCATATTGGGGATAGGCCAGAGGTATGGGGGCAGTGAGAGGATTCACCAGAGACTGAGTGTGAGGCATAACAACAGATCAAGTGAAATACATGGCTGAGAGGAGCAGGAGATGAGACAGGAGAGGGCTGCCACACTATGTGGATCACCTCCTGGGCTGGGGATCAAACTTGCACTGAAGTGACTGCCACTAGCTTGCAGTGCTGCGCTTTAACCGGCTGCACCACCAGGGAGGGCCCAACATCATTTTTTCTTTTTTTTAAGGTTGATGATCAAAAAACAATTCAGGATGATGGAAATCATGTTATCTGAGGACCTGTTTTGATTATATGTTGTTTTTATTAAAGTCATTATTTCCAAGAATTTATCATCATTGTTAAGTGAGGACTTACTGTAACAAGCTATTTTCTATATATTCATGAACCTGTGGATTTAAACTATTGGACATTTGGGTTAATTCCAAGTCTTACCTATTATAAATAGTGTTGCAATGAACAGAGGGATGCATTAATTTGGATTAGTGTTTTTGTGTTCTTTAAGTAGATCCTTAGGCGTTTAATTGCTGGGTCATATGGCAGTTCCATGTTTAGCAGACTGAGACACCTCTGTACAGCTTTCCATAGTGGTTGAAATAAGTCAGAAGGAAAAAGAAAAGTACCGGATGGTTTTACTTATAGGAGGAATATAGGGGATAAAAGAAAACAAATAACAAGAACAACATTAACAAAAACACAACCAAACAAAACAGAAACAGGCAACTATAAATCAGAGAAATCCTGTAGGGGAGGGGGAGGGAGAAAAATCAAAACGGGTGGGAAGAGCACAGGGACTATGGTGATGGAGCACAGGTGACTTGGTGGTGGAAACTCCATAGGGACTACACTTCAGAAAAGAAAGCAAACATTTGGAGCCCTCCGTGATGGCACAGTGGGTTAAAGCACAGCACTATGAAGTTATTTCAGCCACGGTAGCACAAATTCAATTCCTGTCAGGGAGATGACCCACATGGCACAGCAGACCTCTTCTGACCCGCCTGCTGCTCCCCTCAGCAGTGTGTTTCAGTACATCTGACTGTTCTGCTCCCTACTACTGCACCTCTGGCCTGTACCCCAGTTCTGTATGCATAAATAAGTAAAATCTTAAAAAAAAAAAAAAGAAAGCAAACATTGTAAGGAAATAAATAGAATTATTAAATTATTTAAAAAAAAAACTATTAGACTGTGTTAATACATTGAAGTTTTTGTCCTTACTGATTATTCCTTCTTTAGCAAGTGGGAGTCTTTTCACTTTGGCACCTGAGTTCTTTTAATAGGACTCTTCAAGGTAACTTTCTTGCCTTATAATGTGAAAAGACATTCCTGGGACCTCTGAAACCCTTCCTACCACAAGCCTAGGACCTCCAATATGTCTCTGTTCTTTTAATTGAACAGTGGTACTTAGTGGCATTAGTTAAGATTCTAAGGGTGCTCATGGCTACTAGGTTAGTTGTGTTTCTAGATTTTTTCATTGGACCTCTCCCCTCATATATTTTATTATTTATTTATTTATTATTTTTAAAAGATTTATTTATTTATGCATACAGAGCTGGGGTACAGGTCAGAGGTGCAGGGGTGGTGAGAGGGTTCACCAGAGACAGATTGGGGAGCAGAACAGGCTGACTGCCAAAGTACACTGCTGAGGGGAGCAGTGGGCAGGTCAGGAGGAGAGGTCTGCTGCGCTGTGTGGATCACCTCTGGGGTGGGGATCGAACACATGCTGAAGTGCTTTAGCTTCTTAGTACTGTGCTTTAACCTGCTGCGCCACCAGGGAGGGCATTAAACTTTATTTTATTTATTTATTTATTTATTTTTAAAGATTTATTTATTTGTGCATACAGAACTGGGGTACAGGCCAGAGGCTCAGGGGCGGTGAGAGGCTTCACCAGAGACAGAGTGGGGAGCAGAACAGGCAGATCGACGAAGTACACTGCTGAGGGGAGCAGCGGGCGGGTTAGGAGAGGTCTGCCACGCCATGTGGTCACCTCCGGGGCAGGCAGGAATCGAACTCATGCAGAAGCGCTTTAGATTCCCAGTGCTGTGCTTTAACCCGCTGCGCCACCAGGGAGGGCCCATTAAACTTTATTTTTTAAGATAAATTTTAAATATTTGAAAAAGATTTATTTATGCCTATAAGAACTGGAGTACAGGCCAGAGATGCGGAAGTGAGAGGATTCACCGGAGACAGTGGGGAGCAGAACAGGCTGATCTCCTGAAATACACTGTTGAGGGGAGCAGCGGGCAGATTAGGAGAGGTCTGTCACGCCATGTGGGTCACCTCTTAGGCTCCTGGTCAAGGATTGAACTTGTGCTGCAGTGGCTGTGGATAATGTTATACTGCTGAGACTTAACCCCTTGCACCACCAGGGAGGGCCCTGAAAAATCGTTTAAAACATATGATAGGATCCTCCTTAGTGGTGCAAGGGGTTAAGTCTCAGCAGTATGAAGCTATCCATAGTCACTGTGGCCTGAGTTTGATCTCTCCAGGATGGTGACCCATGTGGCACAGAAGACCTTTCCTGTCTTGGCTGCTGCTCCCCTCAACAGTGTATTTCAGTACATCTGCCTGTTTTGCTCCCCACTCTGTCTCTGGTGAATCTTCTCCCCATACCTCTGGCTTGCACTTCAGTTCTTGTATGCATAAGAAAATAGACATTAAAAAGAAAACACAAGATAAAATTGATCACTTTACAATTTTTAAGTGCACAGTCCAGTGGTATTAGGAATTTTCATATTGCAGTGCAACCATCACCACCCTCCACCTTCCAAACTTTCTCATCTTCCTAAACTGAAACTCTGTCCCCAGTGACCACCAATTCCTTCTCCCCTCTCCTAGAAACACCATTATACTTTCTGTCTCTGTGAATATGACTCTTAGGAAACACATGTAAGTGGAATCGTACAATATTTGTCTCTTGTAACTAACTTTTCATTTAACAAAATGTCTTCAAGCTTCATCCATGTTGTAGCATGTGTCATAGTTTTCTTCCTTTTAAACACTGAATGTTATCCTATATGCAGCTGGACCCATTTTGTTTATTCATTCACCCATCGGCAGACATTTGGATCGCTTCTACTTGGGGTGATTGTGAATAACGTTGCTATGAACATCGTTGTATAAATACCTCTTTGAGTCCCCGCTTTCACTTCTTTTGGGTACATACCCAGAGCTGGAATTGCTGGATCATGTGGTAATTGCATGTGTAATTTTTTGAGAAATTGCCATACTCTTTTGAAATGGCAACACTATTTTATGTTCCCATGAGTAATGAGTGATTTTTCCTCTTCCTCACCAATACTTGTTATTTTCTTTTATTTAGTAACCACCACAGTGGGAGAATAGTGTGTATTTTTAAAATCTAATATTATTTCAGAATTACATAAGATGGTTACATAGTCCCAAAGTCAAGTGCAAAAAGGTAGATCTATGGATACCCATCTACCCTTGTATCCTCCATCATGCTTTACCCTCCCTCTCAGATAACAATTTTATTATGGTTTAATTTTCATTAAAATATACTATATTATATTATTTCAATCATATTGCATCATGTGATGTTATTGTGTATACACACATATTAATAGAGTCCACTTACTGCTGTCCCCTGGCTACCTCTCTATACCAGTTAATAGAGAGCTTCCTCACTCCTTTTTACAGGAGTATACAGTACCATAATTTATTTAACCACTTCTCTACTGACGGATATATATGGATGATTTCTTTTTTTTTTTT
>NW_004567125.1:32065922-32169463 GCF_000260355.1 Condylura cristata | reverse complement strand
CCCCCGTTTTTGATCCCATTCCCCACTCCACCCCCACATATATGGATGATTTCTTTTAATATTTATACTATATTTTAGCACTGCTGTGAAAAGCTTTGTTCATTCATTCTTTTCTTATTTTTGCAAGGAAATTATCAGGACATGTTCCTCTAAATGTACAAACACGTTATAATTTGCCAATATAGTCGTGCAGCCGTTAATGACATTTTGTCAACAATGGGCCATGTACATGACAGTGGTTCCAATGGCATGTAATCTAGGTGTGTAAAAGGTTATACTATCTAAGTTTGAGTAATTATACTTTGATATTTGGACTATGATGAAATCACTTAACAATGTATTTCTTGTAACCTATTGTTAAGTGATGCATGACTGTATTACAGTTTCCCTTCATTCGGTCTCATGTAGCTTTGCATTCCCACTAGTAAAGCATGTGAGTGTGTAAAATACTCACAAGGGTTTTCTTTTGAACCAGTGGGCTCATATGCAGTATTCAAAACCCATCTCTGAATCAATTATGGTACCATATTCTCCTGTAAAAAGGAGTGAGGAAGCTTTCTATTTATTGGTATGGAGAGATAGCCAGGTAAGTGGATTCTATTAGCTTGTGTGTATACATAATAACATCACAAGATACAAAAACCCATCTCTACCCCCCTTTCCAGAAAGCCTTCCCTTCCCCTCTAGCTTTCTCCTCTTGGTTTTCTCAGCTTCAGACTCCTTTCTCTGGCTCAGCCAGGGCACCAAGAGATTGTGAGTATCTCTCTAAGTCCATATTCACCAGGGGGAGCTCCTCGGGTGCTGGCTCCAGGGCTGAGTAATCTTAAGGTATAATCATGCACTGACACAAGGCAGTAAACTAGGACATGGAGAGGGGACATTAATGAAGGTTTTCTGTCTGGACAAAAGACAGCCCCTTACCTCTGAAATTCCCTGGATAGGTTCTCCTGGGCCAGGAGAAAAGAATAAGGTGAAACTTCGAACAATGTTCTGAGTTGTGGTGTCTGCCCTCTTGCTGAATCACCTGTGCTATGGGTGGTGACCTCACTGTGGGTGTCTGCCACCTGTATGACTCCCAGGCAGAGGAGTGGAACCTACTTGAAGTTAGAGGAAAATCAATTTCAATTCAGGCTTCCTACTTTCTGTGTGAAGTACCTCCTTTTTCTGTGTCTTGATATCTCTTTCTCTTTCTCTGGGAATTATAATGTGTCTACCTCATGCCTGTGGCAAAGAAACTGGTGACTTAAAACCATAGCAACCCATTTTCCACCACTTATTGACTATTTAGCTGAATTTCGTACAATGTAAAATTAATCATTTTAATGTGAACAGTTGAGTGGCACTTGGGATTTCAGAGTGTTACGAAACTGTCATCTCTATCTAGTACCAAAATATTTTGTCATCCCAGATGGAAACCCCCTCCACCCCAATTAAGCAACCACTTCCTATTTACCCTCCCCTCAACTTCTGGTTGCTCCAACTTCTGGCAATGACCGGTCTGATTTCCATGTAAAAAATAATAACCTATTCTGGGCATTTCAGATTAACAAAATCATATATATGCATATTGTATAGGTATATTATAAGAAAAGGAAAGGAGTAAAAGGACACTTGCACAGACACCAGTGGGCATATAGAGCTGCCCTTTGTTAAGAGAGGCAGAGGAAGGCCTCATAGTCACAGGTTGGCAGGACTTTTCTTCTGGCTTGTCTCCCTCAGCCTAATGGTTTGTCCATGTTGTGGCTGAGTCAGGGCTCCATTCCAAGTGATAACTGAATAATATTCTATTCTATGACTTTTTAACATTTTGTTTTGGGTTATTTTCACTTCTGGCTATTGTGAATAGTGTTGCTATGTACATGTACTTGTTTGTGTGCTATTTTCTATTGGGGGGTCTATATCTAAAAATGGAGTTGTTAGGTTATGTGATAACTTTAAGTTTAATTTTTTGAGAAAACCCACACCGTTTATTTTAACACACTATAAAGCTCTGGTACCTACCAAAGTCAGCCAGGAGAGAATTCTAAGTTCCCATTTTTCAGTGGACAAGTGAGGTGACAGAGTACCTCAGTCTGGGTGAAGTGAAAGAGCACCTTCCTGAAGCTGATGACCATTAGAATAGCTCCATCTGCTTAGTGACACTGGGGTGCCAGAAACTTGCTAAGAGGAGGGGGGAGGAATCTTAAGACGGGGTCTTCCATGGCCTCACTGACCCTGGAATCTGATTGATCTGGATTTAACTCCCAACTTGGACAACTTCTTTTCTTTCTCTGAGTCTCCATCTCTCTACCTGTCTAAAGATTATACTCCAATTCCTAACTGATTGTGGAGAATGAATGTGGCAGTGTAGGCAGAGGAAGAACCTGCATTAAGCATTTTGATAGTGATAGTGGCTAAGGAGAGGATGAAAGGATATCAGATGTAGTTTAGGAATCTGCACTACACACATTGTTTGACCTGTGACTTGTTTGCTCCGAGTTAACTGTCCAGTCCAAGAGGTGCCAGGGAAGAGTGATGGATGGCATTTCTGTCAGAGACTGAGCTGTCCCAGAAGGAATGAAGTGCTCTAAATCCAGATACCAGTGGAGGAGAAGCTTCCAGGGAGACAGAGCACCATAAAACTCCCATCTGAAGTTGTTAACCACCTGGAGTGAAGGCTGTTCAATGATAATGGTCTTTGTTCTCTTAACTTACTATAAAATAGCCTGTTAGAGATGAGTAGTTAGAATGGTTTTCTTTGGAGCACGATGCTAAGTGTCCTCAGTTAGCTTGCTGATATAACTAAAATGCATATTAAAGACACAATACTCACCATTTGTCTTTTAGTTTTGACAATTGTGGCAGGCAGATAAGGATCTGTTTTTTTTTTTTCTGGCAACACTTTGATGTACAGACTCAACTGTCGAAAAAGTAGTCAGTCAACTGAGGCTCAGACGGGTGAAGCAACTTATCAAAAGTCACACAGCAATTGATGACTGGATTCATGCAAACATGTAAGCGTGTTAGAGGTTTCCTGCAACTTAACTCTCTGGAAGCTTCTGAAACAAGATTCCTAAAGCATGTCTTTTGGGTGGTGGGATTTGTTGCTATGTTTCTTTGTTCTTTGGGGAATGAACTTTGACAATACAGAATCTTGCTGAATCAGCCTGGGGTGACCGATGCTCACAAAGGACAACTGCTTACCTGGCAGAGGTCACCTTTGCCCCAACCCACTCACTCCTCTCAGCTCTATAGTTGATATGAACACAGCCAGAGGCAGGGTGGCTTCAGGTGCCCCAAAGAGGTGTGGGTTGGGTACTTCCTTGCTTTTGGGCATTAGCTCCTGTTGTTCCTTGCCCTGGAGGATCTGTCCTGCCTCTGTCCTTCTTCCCCTTCTCATTTACCCTTGCATACACAAAGCCCTTCACAAACCACCCATCTGATCTCTCCTAGTGTGTTCCCCACTTCAGTCCATTGCCCTCTTGCTTCTTGAGGATGACACCCTCGTTCAACCCTAGGGCCTTTGAACTTATTGCTCTCTCTATTCATATCTTCTGTATCATTCAGGGATCGCTCAAACATCAGTTTCTCCTAGAAATCTGGCCCCTTCTACCTGTTCTTAGTCCTTCCCTGCACCTCTGACATTGTCTTATTCATTGCTGATTTATTGCTACTTCCCAACTTGGATGGAAACTTGAGGAGGGTAGGAACCTGTCCTGTTCTGGGCCACATCCAGGTGTTCAATAAATATCTATAAGCTGAATGCTGTTTTTTTTTTAAAATATTTATTTGTTTATGCACTCAAGAACTGGAGTACAGGCCGGAAGCATGGTGGGTGGGGGGAGTGAGAGTATTCACCAGAGACAGAGTGGGGAGCAGAACAGGCAGACTGATGAAGTACACTGCTGAAGGGAGCAGTGGGAGGTTCAGGAGAGGTCTGCTGTGCCATGTGGGTCACCTCCCTGGCCAGAGATCTGAACTTGTGCTGCAGTGGCTATGGACAGCCTCACAGGGCTGCATGCCAACCTGTTGTGCCACCAGGGAGGGCAGCTATTGGTTTTCTTATAAATGTGAATTTTTTTCTTCCTAAATGGGCTCATGAGGATGAAGGCCTTTCATATATCCATTATCCAAGTCAGAAAAGCTTCGTATGATAGGCTATAAGAGTTAAAATTCTGATTCCATTTTCCCCAGGTTATGTGATCCTGGTCAGAGTCATTGCCCTACTCTGGTCCTACAGTTTGTCAAATGAAGCCCATAAGGCTCCCTTCATGCCCAATTATGGCTCTTAATCTTCCTTGAAAGATTAAGATTTTGCACACAATTTTAAGAGATTTAACAATTTCTCCAAACTTATTCTGGACTCCCTCTCCTATTGGTTCCTCTTAAAATTGATTTGTTCAGTGATTCAGTTAGTTAGCAGTTATTCAAATGGTACCGATATTCTGTGCTCAGTTTCATGTGGAGAAATTCTGGGGCCCCAAGTCTCCCCAACCTCAGGTTCTTCCCAACCTGGGGGCAACTGGAGCCAGACACGTCGGCCCCACATGGTCATGGATGAGGAGCTACTGTGCACCTTGGGGGAGGGGGGCATACATAGAAACGCTCCTGGAGGAAGGGCCGCTCCACTTGGGTTCTGGAGGATGAACAGGACTTGGTCTGGCGGGGAAAGGTTTACCAGCAGAGGATATAGCTGCAGGGGGCCTGAGGGAAGTAGGAGAAAAAGCAAGCAAAATGTATTTGCACATGTTCCTAGGGAACATGTTCCTAGGGAGTGACTACTCTTCAGGTTCCCTGGATCATCCTGAGGGTGCAGAAGGATGACCAGTCATTTTACAGTTGAGAAGAATGAGGCACAGAGATACTAAGAGGTGTGCCCAAAGCCATGGAACTGATAAGTGGCAGAACCAGGCCTAGATGCCAAGCCTGCTCCTAAAAGGGCATCCTTATTGGCTGACAGCCAGAGAGTTGTTTTGATAGGCCCAGGTCGGGAGAGGGCCAAGGCTGATTAGCTGAGGGATGGGAAGTTGGAAATAGCTGGTTAGGTGGGCAAAGACTCATAGGTTGGGAGGAAAGAATGATTGCCTGAGGGTCAATTGGCTAAGGAGCAGTGTCAACTAGATTTGACCTGAGTCTGACTGACTGGGGTCTTGACTTAGTGGGGCAAGGGAAGAGTCCAGCTGGATGAGAAACAGAAGGATGCAGTTTGATTGGCTAAGAGATAGGAGCGCATTTAATTGAAGGAGTCTAGTAGAATGGAGTCCAATTGGCTGAGGGGAGATCTGAAGGAGGTGCTGGTAAAATTAGCAGCGTCACCTACCCTCCACTTCATGAATCCTGTGTCCCTGAGCCCTGGAAGAGTGAGGTAGAGATTCATTCACTCGAACTACTGGGGAAATGGAAACAGGTGTAAGTGAAAGAGAGGAGGGGTCTGGGTCATTCTAGACAAAGGCTGCCTCCCAGCCATATCTAGTGAGAAGTAGTCAGATTCCCCATCTCCACCGCCTCTTCCAGAGTTACCTGATCACCAGAATTTCTGACCCAGGCAGGAGAGAAGTCACAGACACCCCCCGCCCCCCAGCCCTCCACAGAAAGAAGGGTCTTTGCACCTGTGTCTTCTGAGCTCCCTCCCCAGCAGCACCCCCTCTATCCCCATTTCTAGGGGGACATTCTCTATCTCTCTAGTTTCTGAGGATCTCTCCTCTCTCCACTTATCTCAAGGAGTCTCCTTGTACCTACCTGGCTCTTAGTTGCTTTCTCTCTATCTTCCTTCACCCCCTCCCCATTCTCTATTTCCCATGAATGTGATCTAGACAAAAACCTTGGAATCCCCCTTGACTTACCCTTATCCTGTCCATCAACAAATTCTGGCCTGTTCCACCTTGAAGATAAATCCCAGCTTCCTCCACCTGTTACAGCCCAGTCGCTCCAGCGTGGCAGTGCAGGTCTAAGGCCAGTAGAGGGAGTCTTAAAATTAGGTCAGAGCTCTCCTCTCAGAACACTGCATAGGTCCCACCCTTCTAAGAGTAAAAGTCCCTGTAGTGGCCTACCAAGCCCTGAAGGAGCTGCAGTCACCTCCCGGCCCTCCCTGCCCTCCCTGCTCTCCCCAGCGCTTGCTCTGCTTGGGACTTACGGGTGTCTTGGCTGTTCTCTAGTCTCAGAGCCTCTGCCCAGACTGCGCCCTCTGCCTGGAGTGCTCTTCCTCTAGATGTCTCCTTCCCTCCCCTGGGCTCTGCTCAAATATCACCTCTTCAGAGAGGCCTTCTCATCTCCTTACCTTGCTGGATTTTTTTTTTTTTTCATAGCATGTACCACATAGAGCCCTCTTCAGTTATGTGCTTTAATTACAGGCTTCATGTCATCTCCAGAAATCATGAATGTGCTTTGCTGTTTATCATAGTACCATGTTCGGTGTCTCTGGGAACTTGATGTTTATTGAATATGTGCTGTCTGCCAAATGGGATTTGGAAAAAGGCAGTCTCATAAGAAATGTGAGAGACTCTGTCTACCTGCATGGAGCTCACAATCCCCTCTAAGTAGAGTAGTAGCTAAGCAACTCATTATAGAGTGATTTTTCTGAGGAAGTACAAGACCCGTAGGTACATTGAGTGTGAGCTTGAACTGATCCCAGAAGTTGGGCAAGACCTCAGAGAGGGCCCTCCCTGGTTACATAACGGGTTAGGATGCAGCACTGCAAGCCAGTCACAGCCGCTTCAGTGTGAGTTTGATCCCCAACCCCAGAGGTGACCCACATGGTGCAGCAGACCTCTCCTGACTCACCTCTTACTCCCCTCAGCAGTGCACTTCCTCAAGCTGCGTGTCTTGTTCCCCACTTTGTCTCTAGTGAATCCTCTCACCACCCCTGCATCTCTGGCCTGTACACCAGTTCTGTATGCATAAATAGATAAATCTTTAAAACAAAAAAGACCTCAGAGAAAATTTGAGCTTAGAGCTATAGTATAAGGAGGAGTAGTTGAGTAAACGAGAGGGAAAAGATTCCAACCAGAAGGAAAAGCATGTGCAAAGGCTTTGAGGTGGGAGGTGTGGCCGTGGTGGGTCTGGTAAAAATGGGTCTGAGCAGCTGGTATGTGGATCATGAGCATGAGAGTGATGAATCATGAGCTCCCCCATTTTCTCCATGTCTCTGAACTGCTCCTGTTTTTGCTTCAAATTTCTGACATCTACTGTCTCATCTGTACCCTCTGTCCTGTGTTTTGTGTCCTGGAGGCTGGCTCCTGCGTGCCACTCAACAAGCCCTTTTGTCTTGTGGCTTGCAGTTAAATTCAAGCAATGGAGAGCCACAGCAAGCATTAGTGGAAGGGAGGAGAGTGAAGTCAGGATATTAATAACTCACCTCCTTTTTTGTGTGGTCCATGCAGGATAGCTGTGTTCCTCAGAGAAGGTTCACAGTCCTCTCCACACAACCCTATCTGGTCCAAGTTCCAGTAACAGCTTTGGCCCCTTGGTCCCCTACCTGGAATGAGAATTGGCCCTGGCATATTATCTTTTTGAAAGTAGCACTTTATTAAACTCTTTTAAAATTACCTCATTTGAGTGCTCTGTTTCCTCCCAGTGCTTTTCAAAAATTGAGGTGAAATTCACATATGTTGGTTCATAAGGCAATTCTATGTTTAGATTTTAAGGAATGGCAAAACTGTTTTTGTACAGTAATGGCACCATTTTGTATCCTCCCTAATAGTGTATGAGATCTCTTTTTTTAATCTGTGCCCTTTAAAGTCTGACTTGAGCTGGAGCCCCAGGAAAGACCCCTCCTAAACTCTCTGCCATGCTCCGCCTTATTTGCTTCCAGCTGTCTTTCTGGTACCATCTTCCTGGCCTGGCCATTGCTTCTACTTCCAGTCTTCCTACTCGAACTTCAGCCTCTTGAGCCCTGGTTGAAGCCAGGCTGCAGACTCTGGTGACCTGATAATCACACAGCTCTGTCCCTTGAGCTTGGGCTTCTTGATCTCTAGGCACAGGTGACAGAACCTATTACCACTCTTCCTCAACCTCCCAGATGTTGGCTGTTTCCACCTCCAGCTCTGTCTGTCTGTCTCCTCTCCAAATGCAGCTGTGATCAGTGCCTCTGTATCTTCACTCTCTTCTCTGTCCACTTCTCTCCAAAATAACATTACCGATTTACTCCCTGGTATCCACTGATTTCCCAATACAAGTGACTTGGAAATGCTCATTTTCTTATGAATCCAGATGACTCTGGGCACAGGTATTTTAGGCCCAAGACAACCCATCTTTTCTCTACGTTGGAAATGCTAACTTCTGGGGTTGGATCATCCTCTGGGTGTGCTGGTGGTAGTCCTGGGCAATGTTACGTGTTTGGCTGTAACCCTGCTCTCCACCTACTAGATGCCAGTGGCAACATCCTCCACAGTGTGACAACTGAAAGTATCTCTGGACATTTACAGATGTCCCCGGGGCGGGGGAGGGAGACAGTTCACCCCAGTTAAGAATTGAGATAGTCCAAAATGAACTCAGAGTAGAAAAGCTGATATTTGTCCAGCTGGTGCTCTGGACCAAGTATGGGCCTCTTGCCCTGTGAATACCACCTTGCCTTATGCCCATCTCTGCCATCTCATCTGTAGGGGGATGGAGGCTCCAGTGAAGCCTGACCAAGGTCACATGGCAAGGAAGCCTGCTGCCATGGACTCCTCACCCTCAGGCTTTTCAACTTGCTCCTCTTTTCTGGTCTCCATTTCTCTGAACACAGAGAAGTGGTGCCGGCCCCCTTTCCTGTCCTCTGCTCTTGTCTCCCCTCCCTTTCTCTCCTCCGCTGTTTCCTGTAGCCTCACGAACAGCCTGTTATCAATGAAGATATCTTCATATCCCTAAAAAAAAAGTAAGCTCCCATATGCTTCAAAACCAACCATCTAACAGCAGATGGCTTCTCTCCTGTTTAAGGGCTCTTGGTAGCTCCCCACTACTCACGCTATCAACCTTCAGCCACTCAAACTTGCCTTTGAGACCCTCTAGGTCCATTCGGGCACCTCTCCAACCTCTTCACCTCTCACACCCCGAGTCCAGAGAAAGCCACCTGTGTGGCTACACCCTCTGGTTTCTAAGTCAGGAACACTACGCCCTCTCCTGCACCTGTTGAAATCCTACCTCTCCCTGAAGTTCCAGCTCAAATGTCACATCCTTCACATAATCTTCCTTGGCCTCTCTTCTGTTACCTCCAAAGCAGTAAACATTTAATTATTTGTCTTGCCTTCTTCACTTTGAAATGCCACCTCTTCCCACCCTCTTGGGGCAGGGCAAGGGCCGGGCCAAATGAGAAAGCATTATTGAAATAAAGAAAAATCCTGGCTAAGTTTATTACCTGTTAAGGTAAGTGGAACCTTTTACATGTGTTTTAAAATTTCCTTCTTCAAGTTTTGAGCACATCTGCTTCTTGCATTTTTTTTTTTTAAATTTTGGAAAGATGGGTCCACTGATATTTGCCAAACTCAAGTTGAGAGATCTTTAGTTTCTTCCTCCATCTCTGTCTGAACCAGACAGTAAGGTTTCTGGTTCTGAAATTTCAGCCATCCAATCACCTGTCACTATCTTACCCCTATAAACATTACCTTCTCTTAAGTAATAGTTTTATTTCAGTGCTCTTCCTTTCAAGTTTTATATATATTTAAAACAACATTTCTACTTTTATTACTTATATGCATTGGTTGATTCATTGGATGTATAGTCCAAATATATATTTTTTCTTCTATGTGTCAAAACTGGTGTCTCATTTAACATAACTACCTAAACTAGAAAATGTTCCTACACGTGCCATCTAAAATTACTGGACTTAATAGGTAAGGATCTTTGTATCTGACTTTGGAACTAATCAAGGCATTTTCTGAAGGTTCAGACTTGTGAAAATTCCATCCATCCATCCATCTATCCATCCTCTTTGCCATTATGTATATTGGTGTATTGAAATATAATAGACACAGACTGTATGTATGTATATATTTATTTTTAAAGATTTCTTTATTTATGCATATAGAACTGGAGTACAGGCCAGAGGTACAGGGGTAGTAAGAGGATTCACCAGAGACAGATGGGGAACAGAACAGGCAGATCAATGAAGTATACTGGGAGCTGCTGGTGAGACAGATGAGGTCTGCTGTACCATGTGGTCCCCTCAGGGGCTTGGGGATCAAACTTTCACTGAAGTTAACTTCGCTTTAACCCACTGCACCACCAGGGAGGGCCCAGACTACCCACTGCACCACCAGGAAGGGTCCAGACTGTAGGTATTTAAAGTGAACAATGTGATTGAACATTTGTTCTTTATTCAATTTTCAGCCAGGGCTCTGACACCCAATCACAAACAGTAGCATCACCTTCATGCCATTATAAGCCTCTGTGTTATAGCCCTCCATTGGTGGAAATGTCTGCCTTTGTTTCTCCATTTAAATCTCAGTTCCATGAGACAGGAACTGCATCTGATTTTACTCTCTGTTGTATTTTAATCATCAAGGACAATAGTTGGAGCAACAGCTCTGCTATTGTATGGATTTATGCTGATGCCAGAGTCCCACCCTTGTGGAGCCCCCAGTCTTAGAGAACAAGGGAGACAACCAGTTAGCAGCAGGACTTGTCTGACTGGAGAGTCCATATGGACTGGACTGGAAAATCGCTGCTTACTCTGAGGTAGGGCACACAGAGCATGGAGTTAGCAATCAGGATTTTCTGGTAAGGGAGAAGACTGGAAGATTCACGTACTTACCCAGCATTTCCTTTGTATTAGAATATAGAAGTGCTCCCTACACCATTAAGCAGGGTTTTGCAGCCTTGGCATTGTTGGTATGTGGGGCTGGGTTGTTTTCTGTGGAGAGGGGTTGTCCTGTACAGTGCTTACCCTGAGCATTCTAGGATGTTTAGCACATCCTTTGTTTCTACCCACTATATGCCAAAAGCAAACCACTCCCAGATCTAATGACCAGACATGTCGCCAGTCATTGCCAACTGTCCTCTGGGAGGTGGATTGCTTGGATGAGACCTGCTGTATTTGAAAAATACTGGGTTGTTTCACTTATAGGAGGAATATAGGGGGGCAAGGAAAATATCATATAAACAACAAAAAACCCACAACAAAATAAAACAAAAATAAACAGACAACTATAAATCAGAGACATTCTGCAGCAGAAGGGGAGGGAAAGAGATCAAAATGAGGGTGGGGAGAGCTCAAGGGACTACGGTGGTGGTGTGACAGGGTGGTCCCTAGGAAAAAGGGAAGTTCCAGGTTCCCTGCCCCACCAAGGGGCAGGAGGGTGGAGCTGAGCAAAGAAAAAGGAGAAGAGAGAAGAAGAGAAGGAAGCTGGATGGAGAGCCAGAAGGAGACCTGAGGAAGCCGAGAAAAAGGAGAAGAGAGAAGAAGAGAAGGAAGCTGGATGGAGAGCCAGAAGGAGACCTGAGGAAGCCACATGGAGCAGAAAGCATGTGATGAAGAAACCGGGCTTGTTTCCTGACCCTGGACTAGTTAAGGCAGATGTGGGTGACTATGTATGGCAGTGTTTACATTGATTTTGATTTTGCTCTTTTGCTCTCAGATTTGTCTGGCCATTTCTGACCCTTTTCCATGGGTCCCAGCCAGAAGGTGCTTTAGTCTTATGGCGGGCTTTCAGGCCTTGCTTTGGGCCAATCCCTTTTGGGTTCACTTTTGCCCACGAGGGGAGGGATAACTTCAGGTGTTTGATTTAGAAGTTATATTCTTTGTGTTCCGTATTGTATATTCACTGTATTAAAGTCACTTTTCATTAAAGCTTTATATGTTTTGTCTTGTTGTGGCGGATGGCAGAACCCACTTAGAGCAGGCAGGTTTTGGGGCTTCAGAGGTGTCCCTCTCCCCCTGTCCTCTAACAGAATTGGGGTGCCCTCTAACAGAGGTGCACAGGTGAATTGGTGGTGGAAACTATGGGGACTACAGAAAAGAACGCAGACATTGTAAGAAAAAAATAACTATTACATTCTGAGATGAGTGCATGTTGCATAATGGGTGGACTTCAGAGTGCATGCTCTGACCATTGTGCTACATGGCTTTGCCTTTGGCCTTGGTTACTGGCTCTGGGGCCTGTAAATCAGAACACTTTGGAATGATCATCCTGGAACAAGGGTAGGGGGAGTTGAACTCTCTACCTTTTATTTAAAGATTTATTTATTTATGCAAACGGAACTGGGGTACAGGCCAGACAGAGGTGCGGGGGTGGGGGGGGTGAGAGGATTCACCAGAGACAGAGTGGGGAGCAGAACAGGCAAATGGACAAAGTACACTGCTGAGGGGAGCAGCGGGCGGGTCAGAAGAGGTCTGCCGCGCCATGTGGGTCACCTCTGGGGCAGGCAGGGATCAAACTCATGCGGAAGTGGCTTTAGCTTCTTAGTGCTGTGCTTTATCCCGCTGCGCCACCAGGGAGGGCCTGAACTCTCTGCCCTTTTTGTTTATGGTTTACTGTGGTTTTAACTTTGGAACTTATGGGAAATAGCATATTGTTTTATAATAGTTTCAGCTTTCTCAGTGTCTAACTTAGCCCCTGCCTGAAACCTGAACCCAGATAGCCAGGTGTCTTCTTGGGCCTGCAGCCTTACCTCAGTTTCCTCAGGCCTGCAATAATGTTGGAGGTTTGCTTTTTCTAGTTTCTGATGCCATTTTTCCTCTCTGACACTTTCCTCCTGGATGTCTGGTATGTGTAAGGCCATTTGTTCTGTTCCGGGGAGATGGTGTCCCCACCATCTCTCACTGCTAGGGCTAGCTGTGAGTACTTCAATTTTTCTGCCCAGGTCAGCCGCCCACCTACCTACCAACCCAGGAATGGTAGCTGACATCCTAGGGGGTGGGGCTGACCCTGTCTCAACACATCTGGAGCAGATGAGCTGGCCAAAGACAACATCCTAGGAGGAAGGCCAAGTGGTGGGCAGCCAGTGCATGGTCTGTGCTGCTCGTTGAGTCTGGAGGTCTCCCTGGAAGAGGGAGAGAGAGGTTGCTAATGACTACAGAGTCTCAAATAAGTGATTTGGACCCAGGACCCAGAGGAAGCAGATGGGCTGGGTTCCAAGGGCTGGTGGATCTGAGGATTCCTGGGGGTCCTAGAGGACGCTCCCAGTGGTGGGGTGGTGGGGGTACATGGGACGCCAGGGGGTTAGGGACCCCTTGTCTCAGCTTAGAACAGACCCTGAGGTGTGGGACATAGGGAGTACTGGTGTGGGAGAAGAGTATTTAGGAATGGCTCAGCAGGGAATCTCAGTGCTAATGGGGGCCAGGAAGGAATTAGGGGGCAGGGAGTCCAAAGGTTTGGAGCTTTTGGAGGTTCGTGTCTTTTTGTCTCTCCATGTCTTTAGCTCTCCCCTTCTGTCCTTTCCTTTCGGTCTCCACCTGCCACTCTCTCCAACTCAGACTCAGTCTTTCCCTTTCCGTCTCTAAGCTTCCGTGTCTCTAGTTCTCACCATCTCAGGGGGCCGCGCCTCGGTACCGCCCAGAGGCTGAAAAGACCGCGGGGGGCGGGCAGGGCAGGATGAGGGGGGGGGAAGGGCGGGCCCAGGGCGGCACGCGGCGCGGCCGGGCGGGGTTAAAGGGCCGGGCAGCCGGATGGGCCCATTCAGAGCTGAGGTTGCGGCGTGGGTGCATCCGGATCAAGGACCTGAAGTGGAGACCCGCGGGGTGAGTGTGAGCCGAGGGGCGGTGACAGAAGCGCCGTCGCGGGCTGCGCTGTAACCCTAGGAGCGTTGGTTCCTGTGCGGGCGGTGCTGATGGTGGAGGTCTGTATCCCGAGGCCCTGGATTCTCAGGACCGAGGACGGGGCTGCGTGCTTTAGACTCTTGGGGGCAGGGGAGGGGTGTGTGTCCCTGACGGTGGCTACCTTATGCACGGTTTTTAATGTATGCACGTCGGGTCCTCGGTGTATCCTTTCTGGTTGTCCTCGGTGAGAAGTGGCCTCGAGAAGAGCTGCCCCTTGTCAGCAGGACGTCTCACATGGATCCTTCCCACACCCCCATGGGGTAACTGGGGTTTTCATCACTCCATATTGCCGATGTGGTGATGTCCACTTGTTACACTTGTGGTAAAGTCCAGCCTCCATCTTCCCAGGACCCGCCCTGGATTTTCAAGTGCATCTCTCTGTGGAAAGAGGATGCTCTCCGGAGCCCCAGAGTTGGCTGTTAGGGCTATTGAAGGTCTTATACAATTGGTCTTGGCAGATATTTGTTGGATGCTCTAGATGATGCTTCCTGGCCCTCAGTAGGGCTTATCAGCTGGGGTGTCTTAAGTTGGAAGTTGGAAGGAGACAGGGAGGCAGTGGAAAGTTGGGATTTGAAGAAACCAACTCTGTCTGACCCCAACATCCTGGCACTTTCTTGTGGCCTGGGCCTCTCTGTAGAGCCCAGCTTAGGTTTCTGAATTGTAACATTAACTCTGCGCTGGTATCGGGTGGTGACCGCAGTTGGTATCTGCAGAGGGGATGGATGATGTGGGAGACATTCAGAGAATGGGAACCCATTTCTTCTCCCTGGCAAGTCTTGGGTTGAATTCTCCAAATCCTAGGTGGCTGGGTAGGGTAACTACCCAGCCAACTACAACACTTTGAGGTACCTTTGATTAAGGGCTTACTATGTGCCAAACCCTGAGCAAAGCTCATTAGAAATGCTTTGTGTTCATCACAATCCTGTGAGGTGGGTCTATGGTCCCTACCTAGCCAATGAGGACCTTGAGGCTCAGTGAGGTGTAGACATTCACCTGCTGTTACACAACTAAGAAGCAGAGCCTTCCGGGATGCTTTCTGAGGGTCATGTCTAATCATGGACATGCTTGCTTGAGATGGTGGGCAGGAAGGATTGCATTTCTAAAATGATCTAGATTACTGGTGGTTTTAAAAACTTTATTTCCTGTGAGGATCTCCTTTTGACTTGAGGCTGCAGGTAAAAGCTTATAATATGTACCAAACTGCAGTGGTACTTCCCATTCCTTGCTCTGATCTCCCAGAAATGTTTCTGATGTTCTTTCCCCAAACCCCAGAAATCTGGGGCAAGCCCCCCCATCTTACCTCAAACCCTCTGGTGCCTGGCACTTTGGAAGAACTTGAGTCTGGTGTGGGACAGTCTTGTGGCTTTCAAGGGAACAAGAGAAAGCCATGAGCCAGGAGAGGGGCTTGGAAGAAAGAGGGAGTAGGGAGCAGAGCTGGGGTGTGGGGTAGTAGGGCCAGTATGGGGTGACTGGATGTCAGGCTCCCAGCAGGCCCCACCAGACATAATTTCCAAGGAGCCAGGGTCCAAGTCCTGTATTTGTTTCTTAGGAGCCCACATACCTTGTATGACAGGTCTCTGGCTGGTGGCCGGGCTAACCTGACAAACCAGAGCTCCCTGGGCGTGGGCCGGGCCAAGGAGCCAGTCACTGGCACCTCCATTTCCAGATAATGCAGTCCCCAGTTGGATGGGTGGGGCCACCTCTGCCAGGGCGGGGCTGCTGGGTGCCATACCTGGCATTTGGATGAAACTGGGGCCAGTGCAGACAGGAGTGGGCGTGCCGGCCTCCCACAGTGTCCTGTGAGTGTCAGCTTTGAGTTTTCCTTGCTGCTGTAAAATAGCAATAGGGACAGGAATATGATAGTCCCCTCTATTTGCAGTTCCCCTTTTCAAAGTTTCAGCTACTCTCTATTCAAATGTGGTCTGAAAATGTTCTGTACAATAAGATGCTGGGAGTGGGGAGAGAGAGAACATTCACCAAACTATTATTAGAGTATAATTGTTCTATTTTGTTATTGTTAATTCCTACTCTGCCTAATTTATTAATTAAACTTCATCATAGGTGTGTGTGTATAGAAAATGTAGCCTCTATAAGGTTTGAGACTATCTATGATTTCAGTTATCCTCTGGGGATCTTGGGACATCTCCCCTTGGGGGAACTGCTGTAATGGCTGATTTTGCATTCTTTGTGCTAAGTCTAACCTCACTGAAGTTTCTCAAACAACCTTAGGTGGGGCTGCTGGGTGCCATACCTGGCTGCTATTATTTACCCATTTAATTTTAGTTTTAAAATTTTAAGTTGAATATAATATACATATGGGAAATGTACCTTCCAGAACGGCACAGCTTAAATTTTTTACAAATTAAACATACACGCACCACCAGGTCCCAGATCGAGAAAGGGACCTGTACCCCAGAAAATGCAGGCCCCTTACCCACTGAAATGTCTTAATTCATTTTTCATTAATTTCAATTTTAGACTTTATTTTTAGGTCAGTTTTAAGTTTACAGAAAAAAATGTGCAGGAAATATGGAGTTGTGTACACCCTTCCCCCTCCCCACTCCCCACAAAGCTTCCTATTAACAGTCTGCATTAGTGTGGTCCTTTTGCTACAACTGATGAGGCAGGATTGATACATTATTATTAACATTCACAGTTTGTATTCCAGTTCACACCTCCTGTGGTAAAGTCAACTAATTAATTTTTATAGTTAATTAAAATGTTTTTGAATGGCAAGATGTGTTCACAGTTTAGAAAAGAAGATGTCCCCAATGGGGGAGAGTGAAAATTAAGTCTCACTTCCTCCTCTGGCCCTGGTTCTTATGGGCCCATCTGGTGGCATTTTAAACAATGGAGACAAACTTCATCAACTATAAAACAACTACTTAAAGGTAAACAATTGCATTTAGGGTATTCATATGGTGCAACCATCACCTCTATCTAGTTCCAGAACACTTTCATTACCCGCTAAAAGAGACCCTGTCCCCATGAGCCATCACACCCAGCTCATTCCCACAGATCCTCATAGCCATTC
The DNA here is from genome assembly GCF_000260355.1 of Condylura cristata. Taxonomy (NCBI): domain Eukaryota; kingdom Metazoa; phylum Chordata; class Mammalia; order Eulipotyphla; family Talpidae; genus Condylura; species Condylura cristata. The sequence continues at coordinate 32,152,718 of NW_004567125.1, read as the reverse complement.
ATTTGCTTTCTCTCTGTGGCTTTGTCTGTTCTGGATGTTTCCCGTAAGTGGAATCACACACTCTGTGGCCTTCTGTATCTGGCTTCTCTCACTCAGAGTCATGTTTTCAAGGTTCATCCATGTTGTAACATAAATGGGCACTTTATTCCATTTCATGACTGAATAGTATTCCATGGTGTGAATGGATTACATTATATTTGCCCATGCGTCAGTTCATGGAGATTTGGTCTGCTTCCACCTTTTGGATTTTGTAAAGTGCTGCTATGAATATTTATACACAAATATCTCTTTGAACTGCTTGTTCTACCCTTAGATATATAGCTGGGAGAGGAATTACTGGGTCATGTGGTAATTCTATCTTTAACTTTCTGAGGAGTGATCAAGCTCTTTCCCACTGTGGCTGCCCTACCTCAGAGCTTTTTTCAAGGGCATTGAATGGGATTGCTGTTGTTTGGGGTCAGGAGGAGCCTGCTGTAGAGTGTGGACAGCTTCTCCCAGGCACTTGTTATTGAGATTCCTCTCTTGAGTGTCAACTGGACCTCTTGCTGCTATTTTGTCACTGGGAAAGCTGTGACAGTCAGGCTGCAGCCTGGGGGAAAGAGGTGACCACGTGGCCCCTTCTTGGCTGGCTGTGATGACTTCCCTTTCATCCTTGGTAATCCTGAAAAGGTCACACTGGGGTGGAACCAGAGATTATCTTTTACAGACACCCCACCTTCAGACAGGGAAATGGAGGCCCAGATCACACAGTCATTTGGTGGAGGAGTTAGGATTAGAATACAGTTCCTTATGGTGTGTGTGTTTAATAAGCCCCCTTTATATAGGTTTTTCACTCACACCTCTTCCCAGAGAGACCCTCTTAGACCACTTCTTCTAAAAGAATTCTCTCTTACTCCGTGTATTGATATCCTTAGCTGCTTTATTAAATGCACCAGTACATTTAAAACAAAACCTATGCATTGTCTTACAGTTCTGGAGAACAGAAGTCTGAAATCCTAGTGCTGGTAGGATAGTACTTTCTCTTAAGGTTGTAGGAGAGAATCCTTCCCATTCTTCTAGCTTCTGGGGGTTCTAGGTGTTTCTTTGTTTGAAATCACCCATTCTCTGCCTACAGCTTTATATGGCTTTTCCCTCTTTTATGCATCAAATCTCCATCTCCATTTCACATATAAACATACTTGTGATTCTTGTTAGGACTCATCTGAATAATCCAGGATAATCTCTTCATCTCAAAGTCCTTAATCCCATCTACAAAGACTTTGTCATATAAGTCACAGTACCAAATTCTAGAGAGTCGGAGCTCATTTTATTTGTTTTTCAGGGAAGGGGAGGATGTTCAGCTTCTTCCCCAACCCTGTTTTACCACCTTTATGACATGTAGCCACTGTATGGGGTTCCATCATTGTACTGCTGTCGCCTTCCATGATGGCCTGGATAGACCAAATTAGTCCTGTTTGACATTACCTCTTCAGCATCTACAACAGAGTCACTTGCATAATCAGGACTCAAAGAATATTTGCCAACCGGATGCTGAAGAAATGCACTTAGAGCCTTTGGCAAAGGTCAGGCCTGTGGAGGGTCACAGTTATTAGTGATAATCACAAGCTGGGTTCCCCAACGTTGCTGGTGAATTGTTACCTATTGTTAAACTAGTAAAGAAATAGATCCCTACAGCTACTTTCTGTGGAGTACCTACACCAGGTAGTCTGTATTTTCAAGAAGATTTTTAGTTGTGGTAAAATACACATAAATGTCATTTGATATCTTTTTAAATTGTTGTATAGAAGAACTGGGGTATAGGCCAGAGGTGCGGGGGTGGGAAGATTCACCAGAGACAGAGTGGGGAGCAGAACAGGCAGATCCCCTCACTGCTGAGGGGAACAATGGGTGAGGTAGGAGAGGTCTGCCACGCCATGTGGGTCACCTTCCTGGCCAGGATCCAACTTGTACTGCAGTGGCTGTGGATAGCTTCGCCGCACTGCACTTTAACCCTTTGTACCACCAGGGAGCCTCCAAAATATTATTTATCTTACTTACACCATTTGCAGAAAACATGGATGGAGCTGGAAGGGATAAGTCAGAATGGGGGTGGGGGGGGAAGAAGGATGGTGGCAGGTGCCAGGGGCTGGGGAGGGGAGAGGAAATTGAGTTTAAAAGGGACAGTATGTCAGCTGGAGAAGATGAGAAAGTTTGGGAGTGGTCAGTAGTGGTGATCATGGATATATTTTTGGCGACAGAGCTGCAATTTCATTTGAAATGGTTAAGATAACAAATGAGGTTCTCCCTGGTGGCCTAGTGGTTCAATCTTAGTGCTATCACCAATACAGCCTGAGTTCTAACCCCAGTCAGGGAGCTAACCCACATGGCACAGCAGACCTCCTCTAGGGGCCGGACATAAATAGAATTTTACAGTCTTAGTCTTTGTGTGCCTAATTTCCTTTACTTAACATAATGCCATCCAGCTTCATCCATGTTATAGCCTATATCAGAATTTCCTTCCTTTTAAGATCTTAATAATATTCCATTGATGGGCAGGCCTCATTTTTAAATTTCTTCCATCAGTTAATGGATACTTGGATTGCTTATACCTCTTGATAGTCATCAAGATTGTGATTATTGATGCTGTGAGCATCGGTGTACAAGTATATGTTTGAGTCTCCACTTTCACTTCTTTTGAGTATACCCAGAGATGGGATTGCTGGATCATGTATTAGTCTACATTTAGTTTTTGAGGAACCATCTTACTGTTTTCCACACATGGCTACACCAGAGTACAGTCCCACCAGCAATACAGAAATGTTCTAGTTTCTGTACATCTCTACCAAAACCTATTTTCCTTCCTTCCTTCCACTCTTTCTTTCCTTCCTCCATCCCTCCCTTCTTTTGTTACATCTTCCCTCCCTCTCTCTTTCCTTTCTTTCATTTTTAATAATAGCTAACCCAAAGGGGTTGGGATTCTCTAGGAACTGAAGGATTTGAGGGCAAATATTTTATTTGGGAAGTGATCACAGAAAAGACCAGTAAGGAAGTAAAACCCAAAGGATAGAAAACAGACTCAAACATACACATGTACATTCATGTTCATAATGACATGTTTCACTGGAGGTGGATACAACCTAAATATTCAACAGTGAAGTATCACTCAGGTATGAAAGCCCTGACACATGCTCCAAGGTGGGTGAGCCTGAAAATGACGCTGAGTGAGAGGCCAGGCAGAAAAGGCCACACCTGTGATCCAGGGACAGGGACTGTCCAGAAGAGGCAGATCCGGAAAGTAGGTGGATCGGGGCCATGGGGGTGGGGGCAGGAGTCATGAGTGCTCTAGAGACAGGCTTCCTTTTGGAGTGATAAAATTTAGAATTAGAGGTGATGGTTGTAAAACACTTTGAATGTCCTAAATGTCATTGCTTTGTTCATTTTAAAATGGCTCGCTTTGTGCTGTTGGAGCTCACTTTGTTGTTGTAAATGTTGTTTGTAATTATGCCAATGGAAAGGGTTTGTCCAATATTCACCGTAAATAGGGTGATAAAAAGTAAAAGTGGGGAGTGTAGCCAGGACTGAGGCCAAGGACTGTACCTGAGAGCCCCCAGGGGGTTGCTGGCAAATACAAATGGCCTCTGGGAATAGACTAAGATGGTTTGGGATTTTGAGGAGGGGCTTCTTTGGAGAGGGAAATAGAAATGACTGCAGAAAGGAGAAGGAAGAAGGATGTTTGTCTGGACTCCAAGATTCAAGGTTTGGATTTCTTCAGCATTTGGGGGCCAAGGGATTTCAGCCCCAGACTGGGACAAGTCTGCTGTGGACGCCTGGAGGTGGCGGCCTTCAGTAGCCAACCTTGGAGAGGAAGAGGCTTTGCAAGTAGCTGAGCTACTGAAACGGTTCCTGGATTTTGCTGTGGTTACAGCCTGGCTTAGCTGCATGAGTGAGGCCATTTGTCAGGTCATTGGGTCACTGTGACTCGATCTCACTTTAATTGAAAAAAGAAGGGGGAAAGTAAGATGGGAAAGAGAGGCAACTGAGAGAGAATCTTTGTTACTGTGAGTAGCTGGAGACTAATCCTTCTGGGGAATTCTGGGAGTGTGTGTGGAGCCACACCCCAAGGTCCCTGCACTTGAGGCAAGGGACCTGGGGGCCCTTACCCAGTAATGCTCACCAGTTGGTTGACAACTGCTTTTAGGGAGGGAGAGTGTCTTAATTTTCCAGCATTCTGGTCAGCATGTACAGGCAGGAAATTGGGAGGAATGCCCTGAAAGTTAAGGCTGTGAATGTCACTGGTCACCTGGCCGGAAGCCACAATTGGGGGATAAAGAGGTATCTTGGCATCTGGGACTCATGAGTGCCTAGGTGCCAGGCACATTACTCCACAGATCATCGTACATGATGCATGACTGGGGGGCATGGCTGGAGGGTGGCTCCCTCCTGCACTGACCCATCCCACGTGTCCCCCTAGGATGCTGCCGGTCACAGAACACCTGCTGCACATCCTCGGGCTGGAGAAGACTGCCTTCCGCCTCTATGCCGTGTCCGCACTTCTCCTGTCCCTGCTCTTCTTCCTCTTCCGCCTGCTGCTGCGGTTCCTGAGGCTCTGCCAGCGCTTCTACATCACCTGCCACCAGCTGCGCTGCTTCCCCCAGCCGCCTCGGCGCAACTGGCTGCTGGGCCACCTGGGCATGGTGTGTGAGGGTGGGCAGAGGGCTGCGGGGGTCAGGGCTGGTATGTACCAGGTGTTTGGTAAGGATGACAGATCTGCTGGTTTCCCTTATCCCCCACGCCACTACGAATCTGCTGGAACCATGAACAGACGCTTGAGGATCAAAAAGGGCAAGCAGCGTTCCCAAGGTCCCACAGCTAGGATGAAAGAAAGAGCTGACTCTCCAGTTTTCTCTGTAATTTCAAGCTACTGCTGTACCACTCATATATGTGACATACCCTGTGTGATAAGACATATCCAGAAAACAGGTACCAATGCGTGCCAAGTTTATTGGGTTTTGGGATCCCAGTGGAGGGAGAGAGTCTTTCTTGAAGACTTGTCTCCCTATCTTCATCCCTAGTGTGTTTCTACACACTCTTTCATTCTCTCTAATGCCGTACTCCCAGGTCAGGGCCTTAACCCTCTTTACATTTCATTTATTCTTTCGTGTATGTGAGTCAAGTAATATTTCAGGTACTATGTACATATGAACGCATTCCGTTCTCTTGACAACCATAGGAGGTAGGCCCCAATTTGCACCTGAGAACTGTGCAGCATAGGAAGGTTAAGTAGATGGCTTAGGTTACACAGCTCCCAAGTGGCACTATTGTGGTTCAAATTCAGGTCATCTCACTCTAGCATCCTTGCTCTTAGCAATTTCTCCTCTGCTGTCTCTAGTTTCTAGATGAGAAAGGTTAGGCCCTCAGAAGTCAGAAAGAGAGAAAGCCAGATTCCTGAGCGTGCTGAGACTCTCTGGGGCCCATACTCTCACTTGCCTGATGGAGTCAAATTGTCTCCCTTGCAGCGGTTGAGATTATCAGTGTGGACTTGACACCCACCCTTATCATCTGTGTGACCTTAAGAGATCTGCTTTATTCCCCCATGCCTCAGTTTCCTTATCTGTAATTCAGGAACCTCATGGGATTGTTTTGATGATTTCTGAAATCTTGCTGTAATGTGCCTGGCACCCACCATGCAGTGGTGGATGTGTGTGCTCAATAACTGGTTCTGCAGATCGGAATTACAAGTCATTCTAGAAATGTGTCCGACACTACTTGAGGTGAGTGTCTTGGAAGAATGAGCCTGGAGATACCTTTCTGCTCAGTCATTCAAAGAACATGATTGTGAATTTGGGAACTACCCTCGCAGGGCCAGCTCTGATCAAGTATGGGCTGTTTGTGCCTAAGCTTCCCCTCTCCTATCCCCCACTCCTGCCCAGGCCTCGTCCTCCCCTGGTGGATCACAGTCCAGCTTCTTCCCTGGGCTCCTGCTTTCACTTTCACCCCACCAGTCTGTCCCCTGTCCTGGTCCCAGAAGAATTCTTGAATTCAGCCATTTCCCTCCCCGCCCCCACCTCCACCTCCCCTCCAACTCATACACCCTCCATGAGTCTCCACTGTGGTCTGGAAAAAGTCCCAGTGCCTTAGCTGGGGTTCAAGGCTTTTTAGACTCTGACCTCACACTGCTCACGTCTTCCATAGGATGATTCCTGCTCCTTTAGCAAGGCTCTGTCTCCCCACCTCAGTGACCTTTGCTAAAACTGTTCTTATCTAAGTGTCCCAAATTATACACACTTCTGCTCATTGTTCATGTCCTAGCTCTAGTGCTCTGGTGTCAGGAAACTGTGGCTTGGATAGTGGTCTTGAAGAGACCAGGCTCTGGTGCCCTGGGCAGTAAGGGCCAGATCTGAAACCCAGCAAGACCCCTCATGGGCCCATGAGACCTGGAAAGGCCATGATCTCCCTTGGGTGTGGGCAGGCTCAGAGCTAAGCCTGACTGAAAAAGACTCAGGAGCCAGAGAGGATTCATTTTTGTTTGTTCACTACTGATTCCTTTGACCGGGGGACCTCACAGTGATCGGGTGCTGGGTTAGGCCCCTTCATGTCTGAGCTCTCCCCTGATGCTTACAGCCTATGAAGTAGGGAAAGATCTGCCCTATATTATAGATTTTACCTTTGAGGTTCAGAGAAGGTGAATTTAAGCTTAGCTTCTTTTGACATTAAACCTGAAGTGCTTCTGCCTTATGTTGGCTAAGAGCAGGTGCTATTTATTTATTTATTTATTGAAGTAACATTGCATTATCACATCATATACATTTCAGGTATGCATCATTGAAAATTAACACATACTCTTTTTTTTTCCCTCCCCCCGCTGTTTTTGATCCCATTCCCCACTCCACCCCCATAAAATGTCTCTGTTACATAGTTGTTCATTATTATTATTATTTTCTCGCCTGGTCTGTCTTAGTCCTGCTATGAGTGAAACCATCCGGTATTTTTCCGTTTCTTCCTGGCTTATCTCACTAAGCATGATCTTTTCCAGCTCCTTTCATGTTGCTGCAAAAGGCATGTGTTTATTTTTTTTTTGGCTGCTGAGTAATATTCCATTGTAACACATACTCTTAATGTGTGTATATATGCTAGATGAAGTTTGTCACTAAGAGAGCAGGTGTTTGGAACTGGGTGGCTGGTGTTCAGACACTAGTTCTGCCACTGTAGTAGATGATGCCAATGCCTGCTCCTGTCTGGGTTCCATGGACTGACAACCAGCTGATAGCACTTGTGTTCCAGGGCTTTCTCTGGAAACTGGAACCCACCCAGCCTCATGTACTATGAACCTGAGAGTTACTTCCCAAAGAGTGGCCTTCGGCCAAGTCTCTGGAGCAATGGGATTGGAAGGTCAATACCCCACTTCCTCACCCTCAAGCAGGTTGACTGAGATGTCAGTGGTACAGAGCCCTGGCTTCCCGTGGTGCAACTTCTGCATTCCACGGTCTACTTCCCTTCTCATGTCACTTCCCCACTTTCCTTCCCATGTTTTTGGAGAATCAACCCTCAGATCAACTACTTTCCCTAGAACTCTTATTTCTGGCCCTCTATCAAGGGGAGTTGAAACCAGCAGAATTTTCCTCACTTAAAACTTCAGACAAGGTACTGGACCTTTCCGCACAAAGGAAGATGAAGAAAATAATAGCAACAGCAACTCAAAGGTTCTTGTGTAGATTGAAATAAGAGTAACTGAAAAATTATTGGAGTTATCCTGGGGTTATCCTGGGACCCCCCAACCCTGCATGCTCTGAAGAGGTTACGTCATCTGCTACATAAAGACAAAACATACTCTTAATGTGAAAGAACTTTAATATAATAGTGTTATTAGAAAAAGAGGAGAAGGAAGGATAATAGTTTCCCAATAAAAAACCCAAAGTTACCCACAACCCAAAGTTGTGGGTAAACACACAGCCAATAGCGTTGGCCCAGAGCAAGGCCACTGAGACCCAGAAGTGCTACAAGGCTGAGGCATTTTCTGGTGGGGAACCACAGAAAAGGGGCCAGGCAAGTCTCGGATGGAAAGAGAAAACTCAAAGTACAAGTCAAGCTAACAATGCCTTTGTCAGCCTCCCCATGAGTTTCTCCTTTTAAGTGTCTCCTTCTATGTCCCCCAAGTGTCTGGTGCAAGTTCAAAGCCAGGAAGCCAGCATGGCCTTCTTACATCCCTTTGCTCCAACTCTTCAGTTCCACCTTTCTTTAGGTAGGGCAGGGAACACGGAATCCCTCCTTTTTGTGGAGACCACACTCTAACAAAATGTAGCAGCACCCAACACAGTGCAAGCACACGTAAATGCCAGTCTTAATCATTACAATCATGTGTTGCTTAGCAACAGAAACATATCCCGAGACACATATTCTTAGGCATTTTGTCATGTGAATGTCATACTAAGATGGTAGTGCCAACCCCACTCCAAAGCTAGTTGTCATACCTGGTTGGGACCACTGCCCTCTACACTGTCCCTCATGACCAAAAGATCATTTAAAGACACAAGACTGTCTTGTGTTTACTATCGTTGTCTTTGCTTCTTGGACAGTAGTCATGTGTCAGACCCCATGCTGAGACACTCATTTTGTTATTTTATGAACCCTCTCAACTGCCCTCAGAGGGAGAGTGGACTCGTCAGCTTTACTTTTCAGATGAAGAAATGTAGGCTAGCATGGTACCACCAGGAACCCACAATCATACATTCATCTTGCCTTATTTTGAGGGCAGGAGAGAGGGTGGGAGGGAAGGGCTAGGGTGAGTTGGGGCTGGGCACTGCCTCAATCTTCTCCTTTGCCACGTTTTGCAGTATCTCCCAAATGAGTCAGGCCTCCAAGATGAGAAGAAGGTGCTGGACAATATGCACCATGTGATCCTCGTGTGGATGGGGCCTGTCCTGCCACTGCTGGTTCTGGTGCACCCTGACTACATCAAGCCCCTGCTGGGTGCCTCAGGTAGGTGGGCCAGAACTTGGAGTGGTGGGCAAATCCAGCGCCTACCCAGGCTTTTAGGCACATTATCCAGATGAAGGTTCATTTGAATAGGTCTTTGAAGGGTGAACAGGAATTTTCCAAAGCAGAAATGGCAATACAGACAATGGGGACAGCATGGGCAAGGTGTGACAATGTCACACCAAAGATCCAGGAAATTTGAGGGGATGGCCACCCATCCGGAGGTCAGAGCTGAGCTGGTTAGGATAGGCAGTTGTTTGCCCAGGATTTTAAATGACTGTTGCTCAATTCTAAGCTTTGGCACTCCCATCCTTTGGGTTCTGACACTCCTACTGTGGTTATTCCAGTCTACTTTCTTTACCTGGGCTGACAGAGAGGAAGATGTAGAAGGATTGCTTCTCTCTTCTGTAGTACACTCCTATCCCAAAGAGTCAGGTTCCCAATTGTGCTTAACAAGGCCTCATTCAGCCTTTGACAGACAATGCCAATTAACCCCTTCCAGGAAGCCTTCTCTACCTCCCTGAAAGACCCTAGTTCTCTCCTCTGGACTTTTACATTCTCATTCCTGACTCTTTAGACTGGCTATATCTGGCTATGGCTCTTTCATCCTCGTCAGTGGGATTCTGGATCCCTAATATGGTTTTATATGAAGCTGGGCACCTCCAGGGGCATCTCAGGATGTTTGAGAGAGGAGGGGTGGGAAAGAGAGCTCCATGAATTTAGGATCTCTGCCCCCTGCGTGAGCCTCTACAAAGACACATCTGGAGACTGTCTTCAAGACAATTCACTCCCCACCAACTGCCCCTGCCAGGAGCCCTGAAGGCGAAAGGGGCTGCCTTCCTTCTCTTCCCCAGCTGTGTCTTTCCCATGCCTCATTATTGTGTTTATGAGGGGATGACTGTATCCATGAAACAAGGAGAGTAACCTAAATCCCGGAGAGGTACTGTTTCTAAAGGATGGGACCATGTTGTAAAATTGGCCCTGGGATTTGGGTGGACTGAATTCAAATTCTTGCTGGAACACATTCTTGCTGTGTGATTCAACAACTCATCTTACCTCTCAGGCCCTCAGTTTCTGATCTATAAAAGGGGTTAATTGTGAAGACTCAGTATTAGAAAGTAATGTAGGTACTGATAAGGGTTTCTTCTCTTCTGCCTTTCTTCATGTAGTTTTTATTCTTTTTCTCCTTCTCTATCTCCTCTTCCTTCTCCTTCTATTCCCCCTCCTTCTCACATCATCTCAAGTATCATCCTGTGTGGTTGTGAGATTCCAAGAAGATCACAGAGTGGCTTCCCCAACATGGGAATACTCTGGTAGTTTCCCTCAGGACAGGCAGGCTAGCCACTGCCTCCTCAACTGGAGGAGCTGGATGAGGGACTCTAGGTTGGGGAGGGTGGGGTTGTGACTCAGGAGAGGCCTCCTGGCCCCAGGGTGCCATGCTCCTCCATAGCTGCACACCTGGGATTGGACAGCTCTGGACCCAATTTGTAGCTTCCATTCCCTGTTGGGATATCCTTGGGGCCACCTGAAGGGGGTGGTGGCTCTGAATTTAAACCCACACAGTTGTTGGGCTCTGAGGAAGCCATGGATCCCCTTGGAACCTCTGTTTTTTCATCTAATGGGCATTTGGGGTAGAGTGTTCATGGAAGAAAATCAATGAAAATGCTTTATGGAAGACAAGGCATATTATATAGGCATAATTATAGCTTACTTTATACATTAATTTTTTTTATTGAGATAAAATTCACATAACATATAATTACCCACTTTAGTGTATACAACTCAGTGGTATTTAGTGTATTCAAAATGTTGTGCAACTATTGGCTCTGTTCTTAAAAATTTTCATTACCCCATAAAAAATTGTATTCATTAAGTAATCACTTTCCCTCTCTCCTTGTCCCCTAATCTACTTATCTCTTTATAGATTTTCCTATTCTGGATACATAATACATTAGGAATTATATTAAATGTGGTCTTTTGGAACCCCTTCTACAAAGGATTTATTTATTTATGCATACAAGAACTGGGGTACAGGTCAGAGATGTGGGGGGTGAAAGGGTTCACCAGAGACAGAGTAGGGAGTAGAACAGGAAGATCTACTGAAATACACTGTGAGGGGAGCAGCAGGCAAGACAGGAGAGGTCTGCCACGCCAGGTGGGTCACCCTTCTGGCCAGGTGTCAAATTCATGCTTCTGTGGCTGTGAACAGCCTCATAGTGCTGCCCTTTAACCAGTTTCCCCACCAGGGAGGGCTCCTGGAACACTTTTTTTTATTATACTAATATTTTGAGGTTGAACCTCATTGTAGCATGTATTAGTACTTCATTCCCTTTTAAAGGCTGAGTAATATTCCATTTTATTCATATATGGACATATCAAAAATTGTTTGTCCACTTATCCATTGATCAGCATTTGGGTTGTTTCTTTTTGATAATGAGTAATGTTATGAACATGTGTATACAAGTTTTGATGTGTACATATATATTTTCATTTCTCTTGGGTTGTTGCTTCATTGTAGAATTGCAGCATCACATGGTAATTCTACGTTTAACTTTTTAAGAAATTGTCACGTTATTTCATTTTTCAATAATAGTGGTCTTCTGTGAATTGGGGACCCAATTATCGATCATACAAATTTTCAATACCAATAACCAAGAATAATCATCATAGTTATATAATTGGCTATTTTCATTTACATGCACAGATACTTGATTAACTATTCATTTACATGCATAGATATTTAATAGCACCTACAATGTGTTGGAACACATTAAATTATTCGGTTTTTGAAGGATGGCATGAGGCAGGAAGCCTTGTTTTGTTTCCCCTTTGGCAGATGAGGAAATAGAGGGCCAGAGTGATAATCTGCACTTTCTACAATTAATCAGTGATATGGGCTGAAACTTGAACCCAGATATGGCCATCCCAGAGGCAAAACTTTCTATCACCGTAATTTTCAGCTTCCACCTGGGCACTGTCTGGATTTTTATTATATGACTTTCTTCAAGGATACCATCCCCTTTAATTGGTGGTGGTTGGGGTGGGAGATGAGAGCAGCAACCGGGACAGGCTCACCCATGACTGGGTGGTCAGGGTTAGCGTGGAAGGGATAGAAGATGGGAGAAGGTTTAGCTGTGGAGGAGGTTTGGAGAAAGCTTCTGGAGTATGTTGGTGGAGTTGGGCCTGAAAGATGCACAGGGTTTTCCAGATGAGGAGTACTAGGTGGAGGGTGCTGTTCGTGCAGAGGTGCAGATGTGTGAAAATGCCAGGGGAATTCAAATGTCTTGGAGTGTCTAGAGTGAAGGTGATTTGTAGGTATGGAGTTAAGCAGGAGCTGGACTCAGGGTACCTGTGTACAAAGTGGATACATTTGTGTTTTATCTTGGGGGTCATAGGGAACCATGGGAGTTGTTTGAGTAAGATAGTCATTAGACAGATCTGTGTGTCAAAAAGACTCTTGAGAGGTCAGCCTGGAGTTCAGAGCCCAAAGATGAGAGGAGCAAGTAGACTCCCACCTTTCTCTTCAATGCCACTTCTCTCAGAAGCCTGCCTGATTTCCAGAAGCCCTTTCTCTGGGCCTCCCTTTGTACCTGTCATACTTTCTACATTCTTGATAATTATGTGATGTGCTTCTGCTTCCTTTCTCCACTCCAAACTGAACTCCTTCAGGTAGGGTGTGGAGCCGAACCATCTCTGGATCTCTGGTATTACCCAGAATGGGTTGGGTACAGAGAAGTAGCAGAGAGGTGTGCAAGTGGGAGAATGAGTGGACTGGTGACTATACATACAATTGGCCAATTCCTGGGGAGTGTATATGTAGGTGACTGAGTCACATCTTAGGTAAAAGTGACATCACTTGAATTTCAGGTATTCCTCCTGGGGTCCCTGCCCACTGTATTTCAAATTTATCTAGCACATGGAAAGGTAATTCACTCTATTCATCCATCTGTCCATATGTTCATCCATCTACCCATCCATTCATCTGTTCTTTGTCTCTTCATCCATCCAGCCATCCTTTTATTGGCTCATTTGTTCACTGAATAAAATTTATTAGCATCATTATGTCAGTGATTGACATGGTTCAACCCCTTGAGGGACTTTTAACTGGATACAATCCAGAAGAAATTAGAAGGATGAGGGAAGAGTGAAGCAGGGAGAGAAACTGGTGGAAAGACTCAAACAGAGAGAGAACTATTTTCCTCCAGGAAACTGAGAAACATACTTTGATATTAGGGTGCTCAGTTTATGTGTTGGGCATGGATAATAGAGGTTTTTGGGAGGGGTCTGAACTGGAGTCCATCATTCAAGAATTTGAAAATGGGCTGGGCAGCTGGTGCTTGAGGCTGATGGGTGTGTGAACAGGAAAGTACTCATTAAGATCTAGAGTTTGATAAGATCACCCCTGGAGTCAGTATACAGGACATACTGGAGAGGGTGAGGTTGGAGGCTGAGCTAGGGGCAAAGAAGGGAGTGGGCTAGAGGAAGACTCTGGTGAAGTAGGCAATTCTGAGTGGGGGGACACAACCTGGGTAAAAGTGAAAGGCAGCATGTGAGGTAATATGGTGGATATTGCAAGATGTAGGGTGGAGCAGGGTTTTTCATATTAGCCTGAATTGACACATTTTTTTTCTAGGGCAATAGGGAGGCATAGGAGGTGTTCGGGCAGGGGAGGCTTATGTTTAGATCAGCATGTTTATAAGGATCTTTATGGGATTAGTGTGGAGGATTGAGGGGCAAGGTGGAACGCTGTAACCCAGATAAGAGACCCAAGGGTCAGAGGGACAGAGCTCTGTTTTGAGCCATCATTACTTCTTCCTCCGCAGCTGCCATTGCCCCCAAGGATGATCTTTTCTATGGCTTTCTGAAACCTTGGCTGGGTGAGTGAGGGACTGGGTAGTTTGGGTTTCAGGGAAGAGGGGGCAGGGTGTGGGATTTCTTGGTGTTTCAGAGTGACCCATAAGCTCAATTTTATGACTGCAGGAGATGGACTGCTGCTCAGCAAAGGTGACAAGTGGAGCCGGCACCGTCGCATGCTGACACCTGCCTTCCACTTTGATATTCTGAAGCCCTACATGAAGATATTCAACCAGTGCACTGACATCATGCATGTGAGTCCATGTTTCATGGGAAGAGGTTGTCCTGGGAGTATGATTGCTCTGGGCTCCAACTCTTGGGCAAGTTATGCATATAAGGAAGCCTCTTTATCTATAAAGTTGGCTTGTCATGAGCAAGTGGCTAGGCATTGTCAGCTTGGCTTAAGGTCCAAAGTCACCGTGACCATGGCCATGCATCTCTCTTTTCCAGGCTAAGTGGCGACGCCTGGCACAGGGCTCGGTGGTCTCCCTTGACATGTTTGAACATGTCAGCCTCATGACCCTGGACAGTCTTCAAAAGTGTGTCTTCAGCTACAACAGCAACTGCCAGGAGTGAGTGTTCCCTCTCTGGGGAAGATGGAGGCAGCTCTTTAGGGGTGAGGTGGTGGTAAGGAAAAAGAAAATCTTAGGTTTTAGGCACTTCTGGGAAGCTAGGAGCTGACATTACATAGCTGAGCCTTTTCCTTATCCGAAATATTTAACATCCTAATTCCTTCATTATAGTCATCATGTGAGAATTAAATGAGATAATGTGAGTCAGTGGCTTGACACATAGTAGGTGATCAGGACATGCTAGTTATACTCATTTCTCCAAGAAGAGTGGGAAGCATTCCTCACTCTCTGAGTCTTAATTTACTTGTTCGTAACACAAAGATGACAGTTCTGAACTTTTGAAAGATGGCTAGAAACACTGCCCTGGCATTACAGTAGATAGATACTCAGTGAATATTTTTTCAGATGAATGAATGACCATTTCCCTGGTCCATTCATTCATTCATCAAATACTTGTTGTGTACCTACTATGTGCCTGATACTATGTGAACTGTTGGGAATATAGTGGTGAGCAATAGATTAAGTTTCTGTTCTTTGGAGGTAAAAGGAATAAAGGAACAAGAATAAATGGCAAGCATGTAGCACATAGTAAATCCTCAACATTTAGCAGTTTAGTATTTTTTGAAAACAATACCTTTAGGAGATATGATTGATATATTATGTAATTAACCCATTTAAAGTATACAATCTAGTAGTCTTTACTGTAGTCACAGAATTGTGCAACCATAACCATAATCAATTTTAGAATATCCTCACCAAAATAAGCCCTGAACATTTTAGCAGTCACCCCTCCTCCCTACTAATAACTCTAGGAAATCATTTGTCTACATCTGTCTTTATAAATTGAGCTATCATGGAAGTTTCATATACATAGAATTATAGAGACTTTGTGTTTGGTTTCATCTACTTAGCATGTTTTAAAGGTTCACCCATATTGTAGGATGTCTCAATAATTCTAATTTGATGAATAATATTCCATTTACCATGAATTACAACATTTTGTTTATCTGGTCATCTATTGGTGGACAGTTGGGCTGTTTCCACTTTCTTGGTGAATATGAGTAATGCCACTGAAAACATTTATGGACAAGTGTCTGTGTGAACATATTTTTTTTTAAATAATGTAATAATTTATTTTTACATCATTTGGTGCCTTTTTCCATCTTAATTGTAATCCTCGAGGGCTTCCCATCACCAAATCAGCCATGTGCCATCACCATAGTCCAGTGCACTTCCCTTCCCCCAATGGATGGAGCAGAGGGAGAGTAGTTCAGCCAATGGACTTTGGTGTCTAAACTGGTTTTCATAGGAAAACCATTGTTTCCTGTGGCACCCCATTGTTCTTTCACTACATCTAAGAATTGGCTGGTCCCCGGAGGCACCTCTCTTTCTAATGGGCCAGATCCCAGATGACAGATTATCGGAATACAGAAAACAGGAAAATGTAGTTAACACAAGCCTCTCTTTGTCACCTACCCATTGGTGGAGGAAGTTTGTCTTATGGGATGCGCCTGTGCTCATGGCCCTTTTTCTGCCTGGCAGGAAGTTGAGTGATTACATCTCGGCCATCATCGAGCTGAGTGCCCTGGCTGTGCGTCGCCAGTATCGCCTGCACCACTATATTGATTTCATCTATTACCGCTCGGCTGATGGACGACGGTTCCGGGAGGCCTGTGACACGGTGCACCATTTCACCACCGAGGTCATCCAGGAGCGACGGAGGGCATTACGTCAGCAGGGGGCTGAGGCCTGGCTTAAGTCCAAGCAGGGCAAGACCTTGGACTTCATTGATGTCTTGCTTCTGGCAAGGGTGAGGCTGGAACCCTGCCCAGGCTAACATCCTCAGATTCCTACCAACTGCATAAAATGAAAACTTTCAGACTAGAGTGGACCGAGGGTGCTGGCTGGCGCAGAACACCCAGTAGTTCTGAATTAGTCTGCTAGGCTGCCATAATGATGAGTCACAGACGCAAACAATAGAAATTAATTTTCTCCCAGTTTTGTGGGTTAGATGCCTGAGTGTCAGCAGGCTTAGTTGCTTCTGAGGTCTCTCTTCTTAACCTATAAATGGCCCTCTTCCCTCTGTCTTCCCTCTAGCATAGCTGTGTCCAAATTTCATCTTTATAAGGACAGTGGTCATACTGAGTTAAGGTCTGCCCTAATGGCCTCATTGTAACTTAATTACCTCTGCAAATGCCTTATCTGTAAATCTGATCACATTCCGGGGGGTTAGTATTGCAAGTATGAATTCTGGAGGAGGGGGTGAGGTACAATTCAGCCTACAACACTTGCAAAGATGAAATTCAAGACATGGAAGAAATGTGACACTAAGTTATGTCCACCAGTCACTCACTAGTGCTGCTCGGTGGGATTTCTGAGCAGTGCCTGGGCTCTGCTTCTAGATTCCAGTTCTGGCTCTGCTGCTTCATCGATGTTTGACCTTAGTTATTTAAGCTTTTTCTCTCTGCATCAATTTCCTCTTTTACAATGTGGTGATCATGAAACCTAGTCATGAGATAGTTCTTGGGCCTCTGGTGGAGGCTTGATACTAACAGATCAAGAAATAAATCCCTTCTCCTTCCATCTGTGATGCTTTTTCCCTCTTTCAGTCTTTCTTGAATCAGCTGCACACCTCACTGTGCCTGGAATCCTTTCCCTTGCAACTTGTTTTAAGTGGAGGGATGTCTTTGCTTAGGATCCTCTAGAATGTGGAGGATGGGATGTAATAGGGTGAACATTGTGCACTGGCCATTGCAGGATGAAGATGGAAAGGAACTGTCGGATGAAGACATCCGGGCTGAAGCAGACACCTTCATGTTTGAGGGTAAGGATATGGGGTGAAGCTGGGGGAAGACAGGCCTTCCTGTCTCCATTGTTTGAAGCATTTCCACCATCTCCAGCCAGCCCCCATTTGAAAGTCTCATCTGCCTGCAGGTCATGATACCACATCCAGCGGGCTCTCGTGGGTGCTGTTCAACTTGGCCAAGTATCCAGAGTACCAGGAGAAGTGTCGGGAAGAAATCCAGGAAGTCATGAAAGGCCGGGACCTGGAGGAGCTGGAATGGTCAGTTTGGCCTTAAGGGGAGGGTAGTGGGCAGGTGGAGCCTACAACCTTGGGTGTGAGTCCCTGCTCTACTACCTACTGACTGTCCACAGCCCCAGATAAGTCATTTAAGTGTCTTCAATTTCAATTTATTTGACTATAAAATGGAGATGACAGTAACACACATGCTTTCCTAGGAGTTCTTGGTTAGGAGTGTCTTTATCAGCAATGGTTGCACTAATGCTGCATAACAAAACAGCCCCCAAACAGTGGTTTACAGCAAGCAGTTATTTTTTGTTCTTGTCTGGATTTTACTCTTTTACTGCTGGATGCCACTGAGTTGAGAGGGGCTGCTTCTAAACTGTAGTTTGAATCCTGGCTTGTTCCATGTGTCTCCTCATATTTTCCTTGAAATGGCAGAGACCTTGGGCATGTTCTTCACAAGGCACATTCTAGAAGCACAAAGAGTCACACAGTTTAAAACTTCTGCTTGCATATAACATTGCAATTGCTAAATTAAGTCATATGGCCAAATCCAACATGAATGGGGCAGGACATAGACTCTAACCATTTGAACAGAAAACACATGACAGACTACTAGTATATAATTGGAATATGGGGAGAGGAGAAGAATCTGGAACAATACAGACACAATTTAGAGATTTTGTGGATTTGGTTCCAGGCCACTGCAGTAAAGTGAATATTGCATATAGGTCAGTTCTACAATTTTTTTTTGTTTCCTAGTGTATACAAAAGTATGTTTATACTATACTGGAGTCTTTGAAGTGTGTGATAGCACTGTGTCTAATAAACAATGGACACACCTTAATGAAATGTGACATAGAGTCACAAAGTGGGCCAATGTTGGAAAAATGGTACCAGTAGACTTGCTCAATGCAGGGTTGCCACAAACCTTCAGTTTGTGAGGTTCAGTAAAGTAAGGTGTAATAATGCAATGTAACCTGAATTCCTTTAGATAGGTGTGGTGTAGAGCTGATTCTGGATGATGCACAGAGAACAGCATTAAATAGCATCTAGTTTTTTTTTTTTAAAGATTTATTTATTATTTATGCATACAGACCTGGGGTACAGGCCAGAGGTGCAGGGGCGGTGAGAGGATTCACCAGAGACAGAGCAGGGAGAAGAACAGGCAGACTGACAAAGGACACTGCTGAGGGGAGCAGCAGTCAGGAGGGGTCAGGAGAGTCTGCCGCGCCATGTGAGTCACCTCTGGGGAAGGGATTGAATTCATCTGAATTGGCTTAAGCTTCTTAGTGCTGTCTTTAACCTGCTGTTCCACTAGGGAGGGCCTGCATCTAGTTTTTTAACTGAAGTGATACTGGCTCATGACATGTAGGTTTCAGGTGTATGGTCTTATAAGTCAACACGTGAAGTCTAGTTTCCATTTATCATCAAGCAGTTGGCCTCTATTACCCGATGGGCCATCCCTTCTACTGTTAACATCTAACAGCAACAGAAGTCCCTCTAGGTTCAATGTCAGTCTTATGTCAATCTTTTGGATTCTTACCTCAGTGGGATGACCTCAGGGGAGCACCCTCAGTTGGGTATATTTAATATCATCAGTACCTTGCTAATCTTTGTTGATCTGCCCCTACCCCCTTTCTTAACAGAGGGAGAAGATGTCTAGATTCTGAGAGGTGGGTAACTAGCAGTCATAATACGCTCCCATTTCTAGTGGAGCCCACATATAGGGGTGCAGGTATGGCCTATGCCCATTATGGTAGTGACATAAAGTTTCATTCAAAGAGAACCTGGTTCCTGTCCACCCCTGACTATGGAGGTGTCTCTTTTCTTCTTTCTCCTTTTCCTAATAAACTGTCCTTTTAAAATATTAAAAACAAAAGACACACACACACACACACACAAGAAACAAAAACCCCAACAAAATAGCCTACTGATTTAAAGAAAATCTAGATCGTGAACCAAGTTGTAACTAATCTGATTTTGGACTTTGAATTCCAAAGACAAGAAATAAATAAATAAAAGAGATTAAAAATTAGGTAAATAAAATACAGGTCGGTAAAGGGCTGTGGCCCTGGGTCTCTGGATTCCCAGTGACTTCCACTTAAGGCACCAGTTAGGGCTAATGCTGGGGTCACTAATGCTGCTCTGATCAGTGGGAGTGGTTTCCACTGTTTTGCAGTTAAGATCAGTGTTGTGTATGTGCACAATTGCTAATGCTGGAAATTGGGGCAAATCTGAGATCTTGGATTGATGTCCTGTGTTGTTGTTTCTGAGTGCACACATGTATGTGTGTTTATACATGTACACACATCTGCAAGACATGCAACACACATGTATGTGTGTGTTGGGGAAGTGTGTATGAGTTTTAATGCATGTGAGTGTGAATATGTATAAATGTGAACACACAATGTAACACACATGTAGATGTGTTTATAGATGCAAATACATGCATGCTTGGGTATATGTGTTCATGTACATGGAGTGTGTGTGTGTGTTTGGGGGAGGAGTAGTGCCATGGCCTGACCCTGGGGTACCCGTTGCTCTGTGACCTTCAGGGATGACCTGACCCAGCTACCCTTCACAACCATGTGCATCAAAGAGAGCCTGCGTCAGTTCCCACCTGTGACGTTGGTCTCCCGCCGCTGCACCCAGGACATCAAGCTGCCAGATGGGCGCATCATCCCCAAAGGTACCCACCCACCCACTGTGTGCTGCTCTGCTGCCCACAGGGAACTGGTTATGCCTGGCCCATTGCATCATCCCTGTAGATGGGGCAGCTCTGTGTTCTTGTTGCTATTGGGGTGATGGGAGAGACCCAGTGTGGGAGAGAGAGGTGGGTAAGTTCAAGTGAAAAGAAAGAACTGGGTGTAGAAGGGTGGGCCAGGCAAGGGAAGGTAGGGGGTGCTTAATTCAGTTGCTGGATATCCTCTGGAGACCAAGCTCTGTTGTGAGTGTCTACAGAGGCCTCAGCGCCAGGCCCAGGCCCTGAGCATCACCCACTTTGGGGGCAACAGAGTAGGGCACAGATGTGCCCATCTACATCGAGTCAGGGATTGGGGAAATGGAAGGGGGCTGAAGCAGCCTCAAATAAGGAGCAATGGCTCTATTTGGCATGGAATGCAGGGAGTGAAAGAAGGAACATGAGAGGTGAGCCTTGGAGGTTGGAAGTCAAAGAGAGCTTGTTTATGGAGCAAAGCCTCCGGGTACAGATTGTGAAAGGTCTTGAATGCCAAGTAGAGGCATTTTATCTTGATCCTCAGGGCAGTGGGAATCATGGCAGGCATTTGAGCTGGGGATGCACAGTGTGAGGTATGTGAGTAAGAAAGAGTCCTGTTTGGCTAGCATGACATGCAGAAGGCAAGGGATAGGGGCCTCAGGGACAAGAGGTGGAGTTGAGGGGGGGCATTAGAATTTTTCAGGAAGGATGAGTAGGAAGGGTGGCAGATGGCTCATAGGAACAACATGACTCCAAGGGAGGTGGAGGCCTGGTCCCCTTTTGCCCCACTGATTCCACCTTCCCCCCAGGAATCATCTGCCTGGTCAGCATCTACGGGACTCACCACAACCCCACAGTGTGGCCTGACTCAAAGGTGATCTTCTACCTCAACCTCCCTTCTTTCAGCTTCTTTCTCCTTGGAAAGGGCAATCTGCCTTGGGTCATCTCTCCCCTTATTCCCCAGGGAGTCAGATTGCAGGACTGGGTGCAGGGTCTCCCTGGGTGAATGTGTCTCCCTCCATTTTTAAATTCTGCTCACTGTTAATTTATCAGGTCAAAAAACTGCTGGGGCAGTGAGGGCAGAAGAAGACACTGTGTTTGTCCTCATGGAGCTCACAGCTAACTGTGGAGGAAGAAAACAAGTAAAATACAAAATCATTTTGGGTGCTTATAAATGCACAAAGGAGATTAAAACTGATGCAGAGAGTGGGAGCACCTCAGTTCAGATGGGGAGGAGAGGCCTTGCTGAGGAGGCCCTTGGCACTGAGACCTGAAAGCTGAAGAGCAGGGGGAAGTGTGACCTGGGAAGAGGGGTGGGGGGAGGGACAAAGTTCCTGTGATGGGAAGGAGCCTGTTATGCCTGAACACAGAAGGCAGAGGTGGCTGGATTGCAGTGTGGTTCTCGCTGTCCACCTGGGTGGCCCCAGAGGCTGAAGGAGGGAACCGGGCTGGGCTGGCTGGGCCAGGCTCCAGACTGACCCCGGGCGCTCCGCCTAGGTGTACGACCCCTACCGCTTCGACCCGGACAAGTCGCAGCAGCGTTCTCCGCTGGCCTTCGTGCCCTTCTCAGCAGGACCCAGGTAACTCTTCTTTTCCCCACGGCCCAAGCCTCGGAGGAACTCTGAGGCCACTGGAAAGTCAGAGATGTATCGGCCTGGAGCCGCGGTCCCGTCCCTCTCAGTGTTCTTTCCGCTAACCTGGCACCCTCTTTGAACCCTTACCACAACAGGGAGCCCCCAGCCAGACTCCATAGCATCCCCAGTCCCGAGCATCCACTGTGTGCCTCCTCGTGTTGGAATTGCCTCTCTTTCCGTTTTACAGATGAGGGACCGAGAGGCATGAGGGGGAGGCCACCAGTCCCAGGGATCCCTCAGCTCCCAGAGGCAGGGCCTGCGCTCCCCTCCCCACCCATGTCCCCCTTCCTCCAGGAATTGCATCGGACAGAGCTTCGCCATGGCGGAGATGCGCGTGGCGGTGGCGCTGACGCTCCTGCGCTTCCGCCTGACAGTCGACAGAACGCGCAAGGTGCGGCGGAAGCCGGAGCTCATCCTGCGTACGGAGAACGGCATCTGGCTCAACGTGGAACCGCTGCCTCCTCGGGCCTGAGCGCCCGCGCGTACCTGCTGACCCCGGGGACCCAGGACCCACTTCGGAGGGGCCGAACCTCCCCCCGACTCCGCAAAGACCCTGGTAGCAGAGACCACGCCCCTCGAAGTGCTGGCTGAGTCCAGGCTCCTCCGCAGGGCAGAGTGACAGTGCAGGCCACGCCCCCTAAAGCAAGGCCCTCCCTCCTGAGACTCTGATCCCGCCCCTGTGCCCCAGGTCCCGCCCCCCGAGTGCCTTTTCCTGCCCTCTTAGGGGCAGGAGCAGGCTCGGCCACGCCTGCTAGATTCCAGGCCAAGCTCCTCTTGGGTCCTGCTCTGGCCCCCAAGTTCCTGCAGATTCAGGCCCCCAGGCCTGGTCACCAAACCCTGTGAGGACCTAAGAACAGACACTTAAGATCTCTCGAATTTAAGCCTGGGATCCCTACTGGCTTCTGAATTGAGGACTTGGAGTTGGAGTCAGAGGTCAGCTTTGAACTCAAACAGCACCTTCCTGAGTTCTACCCCCCCACCCCTCTCTGCTCTTATGGACCCACTCCTCAGGCATCAGGGTGCACCCTAGGGCCGTGGGCAGTTTGCTTTTGTTGTTTTGTAAACCCAAACTCTCACAAACTTCTTCCTTCCTTACTCAGAGGCCCTTTGCCTACTATTTTGATTATTTTGTAGAATAAAAGCAAAGGATGCAGACTCCCTCTTCTTCCTCCCTCATCCTCTGGTTTGGCCAGACCCTACATCTGGAGCCCAGCAAGGAAATTAAAGGCCTGGGACAGTAAGGAAACTACCAAGGGTGGTTGTAGGTTAGGAGACTGGGAAACCATTTGTCCTTAGACATAAAGGCAGACTTTTGGGGACAGTGTGTGCATTCACGTATCTTATCCATGGCCTGCATATCAAGTGTCTGCTGGCACTGAGCCTGGAGCACCGCTGAGGTCAATTACTGCCCTGGTGAGGAGAGCAGGCGAATGTAGAATACTTGCACATGTAAATGTTTGCAACCTGTGGCAAGTGCTTCAAAGGAGAGGCTGTTGCATAATGAGAGTGGGAGGTAGTTCAGGTTAAGATTTCCTGTGGAGTGTGAGCAGGGACTGGTCAGGTCATGGTCAGACCTCGGCTGGCAGGGAGGTGGATTGCACACGGACAAGTACTGGAGCTGGGAACTCAGGAAAAGAGGGAGACAGAGTTCCCAGAAGGACAGGAGGGGTGGCTGTCTAGTCATGGGGCGGGGTGGGGGCTGGGGGTGGGAGAGGAGGAGGTATGGGTAATTCCCCAGTCTTTGGCTAGAAGAACTAGATGGAGGAGTAGTCCCTTAGATGGGGGCATCCTCCAATAATCATATTAATTCCTTATATTTTTATTGAATATCTGTGGTAAGCCAGGTAGCATTTGAGCCTTTGCATAACTGACATTCTAAAAGGGAAGACAGATGACACACAATATGCACATAAATGAATTCACACAGGACGGGACTTTTAGGGATCACTGGAGGAGTTCTGAGCAGAGATTTCATGGTAATCTTTTGGATACTGTGTGTTGAATAGAGCTTGTGAGAGCCAAGGGTGGAGCTAGGACATCAGATGGGGGTGCTTGCCTTAGTCTGGGTGAGAGTGGGGGAAGGGGGAGAGTTAAGGAAGGGGTAGCAGGATGGTCAGTGAAGCCATTGCGATAAAGAATTTAGGTAGGAAAGAAAGGGAGCCACGTGGATATCCAGGGGGAGAGTGCTGGAGGCAGGCGGGACATCCAGTGTAAAGACCCTGAAGTAGGAACAAACTTGGAGGGTTTGGAGGAGACTGGTATGGCTGGAGGGGGGAGTGGGAGGAGATGAGAGCAGGCAGGTAATGGAAGTAGACACACAAGATCTTGAGGGACATAATTTGAAAGGGAACCAAGAAGTCTTCTTAGAGCAGAGACAAGATCTGTCATAATCTTTGACTGTTACGTTGAATGTACACTCTAGGAGGCAAGCGTGGACTAGGGCCAGCATGAGATGACTGTATTAGCCTATGTAAGAGATGACAGTGGCTCAATTCAAGCTGGGGGCTGTAGAGGTGAAGAGGGGTGGATCGAATTTTGATGAGAGATGGTTGTTTCAGGGAGGTTCCCTGGCAAGTCTGCTTATAGACAGAATGTAGGATTCTGGAGAAGGAACCTTCTGGAGAAGCAGTTTAGAAACATGGAAATGCCATCATTTGAGTTGGGAGACATTGTATGGAATAAATTAGATTTGTTTGTGTGTGTGTGTAAGGGCTTACTATCAATTTGGACTAAAAAGATTTGGCTCCCTCAATCAGGCAGTTTGGGTAGGCAGGTCCAGAATTCTGGAGAATTCTGGGCTGGGGATGTACATTTGGGAAATCTCAGTATTTAAATGGTGTATAAAAATACCCCAAGACTGGGTCAGATCCTTCCCTCCCCGGGTGTGCATGTGTATGTGTGTGTATTGTGTGTGTACAGAAGAGGGATTAAGGCCTAATATTATTATAACTATAATGAGATATAAAGTTGAATAAATCCTGTATGCCCTTCCCTTATATTTAATTCCTCATTTAATTCCTATATATACAGTTTTTACAAAATGGGTACTGTTAGGGAAAGTGGAAATTGAGACCCCTCTCTCTCCTCCCCCAGAATTTAATGACTCAACTAAAGCTCTCAATTATGTTCTTGGGACCTCACAGAGGACCCTGTCATTTTCTACCTCATTCTTTGGGCTCCTAATCCTGATTTGGGTGTCTGCCTCCGTTTGCTTAGGATGGTGTGTCCCAGGTGTGACAGGGGTGCTAGGCTTGAAAAATGAACTCAAGCTCTTCCGCTGGTTCTGGGGCGCCCCCGCGTGGCGTGTGCTGGAGTCGTCGACTGCCGTCTTGACACTGGGGGCTAGTGTGGAAACAAGTGTCTTGCAGAAGCCCCAGGCTCTTGCCATTCTCACATGTGTCCCCGCTGCAACTGAGTGTCTCCAAACACGCACCGTCAATCCCCTAAGCACTGCACCTGTTTCCCTCAGTGCAATCTTGTCATTGGCCAACAGAAATAACTTGGTTTTCGAGATTATATTATTGAGTTCAAATCCAGACTCTACCCTTCCAGGCTGTAGCTATGGACTTGACAGCTTCTGTGTGCCCCTCAACCCTCCCTTTGCCATACGGGTTTTACAGGGTCATCATGTTTGTAATGCATATTGCCTCCCATAAGGGGCACGATAGTGATGAATGAAAGAGGGAGGGGGGGTCTGTGGGGTCCCTGGGGCCCGGGGACTGTGCTCATTATGTCCGGTACTGTGGTGGTGGGGGTCGGGGTGGGGTGGGGAGCTTCTTCCTTTGAGCGTGTCGGGGGCTCCCCCTGCTGTATGATTTGGGCACAACAGTCGCTAAGAAGTGCGGTCTTTTAGTTCTATGTGTCTGAGTGTGTGCACACGTGCTCATGTTTGAGACTGTATGTGATTAGGTGTGTGTGTGTATAGACATGCGACTATATATACATATATGTAACTATTCGTGCAAACGGACTATCTGTGTGAGATTATATGTACACACACTCATAAGCATACATATATGGGTATATACACACACGGAAACTAAGACACACATGTAAGGTTCACTCTTCCAATCCTCACAGGTGCATTTTTATGCCTACCTCTTCTTCTTAACCAAGAAGCAGTGTGAGGCTCAGAGGGGCCAGGCCACTTACCTAAGGTCACACAGCTGAAGGGTGACAAAGCCCAATTTGTAATGGAATGTCGGGCTTAACCCTGTATTTTCCCTTCTCTTGGGAGTGTCCTCCTACTCTGAGGTCTGAAGGAATGAAGGCTATGGTCACAGCCAGCAGAGTTCTCTGATACGTGCATCAGAGGGACCCAAGGCTCTTGGTTGGTGCCTATGTTTTTCTTTGTTATCTAAAATAACAGGAAAATATTAATTTCTTTAAAATAAGAAAAATAGTGGCAAACATACATGGTGCCAGTGTGTGTCAGGGAGGTAGTTTTAGGGACGTTAGCAGTTTATCTTCCCTCTACATAGGCTGGGTGTAAAAAAAATTTCAAGTGTAGAAATGTAAAAGGGAAATTCTTCCATTTCTGCTCCAGCCAGCAATTTGGTGTGATTTCCACATTGCTCCCCCCTCCGCCCCCAGTTTACTTTTTTAGTAAAGATTTATTTTATTTATCCATGCATACAAGAACTGGGGTCTAGGCAGGAGGTGAAGGATGTGGGCGGTGGGTGTTGAGAGGACTCACCAGAGACTGTGGGGGAACTGAACAGGCAGATCTACTGAAATATACTATTGAGGGGAGCAGTGGGTGAGACAGGAGAGGTCTGCTGTGTCATGTGGGTCAGCTCCCTAATGGGGATCAAACTTTTGCTTGCAGTGGCTGGGTTTTGCTTGATAGCACTGAGGCTTTAACCCCTGTGCTACCACAGAGGCCCCCCTCTCCAGTTTTAAAAATGTAGTTGAACTTTTTTTATCAAGTCAAATTTTTTTTATATAATATAATAGTTTATTTTTACATCATTTTGTACATTTTTTTCATCTCAATTGTAATCCCCATGGGTTTCCCATCACCGAGTCACCCGTGTGCCATCACCATAGTCCTGTGCACTTCCCCCTCTCCCGTTTTTGATCCCATTCCCCACTCCACCCCCACAAAATGTCTCTGGTATATGGCTGTTCATTATTCTTATTATTTCCTCTCCTGGTCCATTATACTCCTGCTATGAGCGAAACCATCAGATGAACATTTTTAAATACATGCTCAAACATGTATACACACATAACCATAATTTTTGAGAACTCCAAATAAGTTGGGAAATACATTACAAAAAGTTATTATTGTATAATGGACTGCCAGGCAGTTTAGTAACTTAAAATTTTAGGTAACACACATTGACAGTTTGGTCAGTGCTTAGCTGGGTCAGCTCATGAAGCTGGAAGATCCTTTTCCAGGAATCTCACTCTCAGAACTGGCCATTTGCTGCTGGCTGCTAGTGGAGGCTGTCTGTGCCGCTCATGAAAGACCTTCAACGGAGTTGCGTAAACTTTCTTTTTAACATGGAAGCTGGGTCCTAAAGTTTATACTCAAAGGAGCCTGGAAAGACACCACAAAGCATCTTATGACCCACAAAATGTATGCTAACCACCACCTACTATGACTACCCAATTCACAGAAGGAAGACTTAAAGGAGAAGCCTTGAAAAGTAGTGCGTCGAACACACCATATGTGCCACTCTCCTTCCCAACTAGTGGGCTGAAAATGGCACACACGATCTGCTACCTGGCCCGCAGAGAGGTGCCGATTCCTTCTTAGTGTCCTCTAGGTTGGGCTATATATAGTATCCAGTTATTTACTTAAACGCAATGCTAATCCAGGTGTTGTGAAGGTGTTTTAGATACAGTTAACATCTACAGTCAGTTGTGTAGAATCAAATTACCCCTTTGCTTCAGTGTAAATAGGCCTCATGTAATTAGTTGAAAGGTTTTAAAAACTGAGGCTTTCTAGAGAATAAATTCTGCTTTAAGACTGCAGTATCAACTCCTGCCCATGTTTGCAGCTGGTGGCCTGCAGTCTTAAAGATTTTGGACTTGCCAACACCCACAACCTCATGATCAGTTTCTTAAAATAAGTCTCTTATCTAGGTAGATAGATAGACAAATTCATAGATGGGTGGCTGGGTAGGTAGATGTGAGTTCTCTTTAATAAATGCATAGCTCTGGCTACTGTAGTTTTCCCCTTTATTTTACAGATGAAGATACTTTTCCCCCCACCTTCATCATTCACTGTACAGAGTATTCCATGATGAGTGACATTAGCTTCTCCATGATGGGAACAGAACAGAGGCAGCATAGTTTAGAAACAGAAACATATAACTGCCTCCATAGTGGTGTAGGGGTTAAGTCCCAGCGCTATCACCACTGTGGCAAGGGTTCTACCCGCCCCCCCTCACCAGGGAGCTGACCCTCATGGCGCAGCAGACCTCTCCTGTCTCGCCCACTGCTCTCCACAGCAGTGTATTTCAGTCAATCTGCCTGTTCTGCTCCCCTCTCTGTCTCTAGTGAATCCTCTCACTCCCCCTCGCACTTCTGCCCTAGACCCCAGTTCTTCTATGCTTAAATAAATCCTGAAAAAATAGAAATCAATGGCCCTCCCTGGTGGCACAGCGGGTTAAAGCACTGCACTAAGAAGCTTAAGCCACTTCCGCATGAGTTCGATTCCCGCCTGCCCCGGAGGTGACCACATGGCGTGGCAGACCTCTCTTGGCCCGCCTGCTGCTCCTCTCAGCAGTGTACTTGGCTGATCTGCCTATTCTGCTCCAGCTCTGGCTCTGGTGAATCCTCTCACCCTCCGCATCTCTGGCCTGTACCCCAGTTCTGTATAAATAAATAAATAAATCTTTAAAAAATAGAAATCAAAACACAGAAAACAGCAGTTTAAGCCTGTTTATATTGTTTTCACAGCTGGAAATTTTAAAGTACTTGAGTATAAGACCATCAAAAACTCAGGCATAGACAGGTTAAGCTTCCTGAGATATATCACAAAGCCTGATTCAGCCCACCTCTCAAAGTCAACAAGCATGTGAATTCTCTGGTTAGAAAGTACATTTTGGTTCTGTTGGTGTATTAATGAATTACTGTGCATAACAAAGCCCCAAACATAGTGGTTTTGTTAGTGGGTGAAATGAAAGGCACTCTAAGAACCCCCAAACTTGCACTCTCTAAATAGGTCCTGCCACTGACTACATAAAGACAAAACATACTCTTAGTGCATAAAACCTTAAATAGACAAGAACTTTAATACAATTAGTGGCAATAGAGAGAAGAGAAAGAATATTGTCAAAAACAGTGTCCCCATGAAACATCCAAAGTTACCCATCCCCTCGTGGTAAATGCCCAGCCAAACAGGATTGGCCCAAAGCAGGGCTGCTGAGTCCCAAAATCTTGCCACAAGTGTAAGTCACCTTACACTTGTGCTGGGAGCCATAGGAAAGGGGCAGGAGGGGCTTGGCAAGTCTGAGAGGAAAGGAGCAAAGTCAAAATACAGGTCAACATAAATGCTGCCATCGTCAGCCTTCCGTGGGTCTCTCACCCACATCTCTGTCTCCTCCAACTGTCTCTTCCATCTCCTCTAAGTCCCTAGTACAAGTCCAAGGCCGAGAAGCTCAGTGGGCCTGGATCATCCAAATGATTCCTTCACGTGACTGGTAATTGCTTCAAGCTGTCACCTGGGAAATCAGCTAGGGCTGTAGTGCAGGTCTGAATAGCAGTAAGTCCTTTCCATCTGACATCTGACATGTTCCTTACAGCATGGTGACTCATTTTGGGGTTTCGGGGAGGTGGTTTCAAAAGCCAATGTAACCCTAAGTTGCCAGCCCTCTTCCAGGCCCACAGCTGACATGCTCTGCCTCCTAAACACACTATATTAGCACAGATTTGGGAAGAAGGGAAGTAATACTTTCTCTTATTTGGGGATAAAGTCACAAAATTTGCAACTTCCAAAACTTAGGGGTTAAGTTAACGTTCTGCATTTCCAAGACAGTGTTGGTGATGCTGACGAAGGAAAAGAATGAAAAACTTGGAAAGGAGGTACCATAAGACCAGAATCTGACTCACACAGACAAGTGGCAGTAGAAGGAATGAACATAGCCATTAACCCAGTTAGTGGCCGGAGGACTGTGGCCAAGTAATATCAGAGTGAGGCTGGTGCAGGGATGAGATAATTCACTAGAGACAGAGTGGAGAACAGTAAAGACGGATTTATTGAAATACCCTGCTAACAGAAGCAGCAGGCGGGATGGGATAAGACTATGAAGGAAGGTTTGTTTTGCAGGCTTTTCATGACTCAGGGAGTCACTCTGGGCCAGTGTTTTACTGGGATGTCTGGTCTTGGGCATTGACCTTTGACAAAGACGTTGTCCTGGTGGAACGTGGTTAGTCTTGTGGTCTGTTTCCCATAGCAAACTTATCAATTCCCTTGAGCTATTCAAGTCTCATAAACCTGCCTGCAGGGCAAGGGGTAGGGGCCTAGTTTTCAACCCTAGTGAATGACATTCCGCGGTGGACTACATTTCAGTAGCCAGTTCTTACAGCTCATGGCTGTGAGAGTCTTTTTCTTCCCTCAGTATTTTATGAGCACCCACACTGTGCTAGACGTCCCTTCAGTCTGTGCCATTACCCTCAGTTACTTTGCTCTGTGGCTGGAGACTTAGAGTACCTCTCTGAACCCGTCTCCTCAGTCTTTCTTCCTCTCTCCCCAGATCTAACAAGCCAGACCTGCTGCGCTGGGCCTGCCCCTGGCTTTTCTCCAGAAGGGCCTTCAACAGGTGGATTTACTCTGACAGAGGAGGAAGTATGTAGGGAGTGTACCCCAGATCAGCTTGTATCAGGAGCTGGATTAGGTAGGACTGGCAGGAATGGAGGGTGGTGGTGACGGAACTTGCCATTTCCCCTACAGTCTGTCAACCGCAGGAGGAACATCTCTCCAGATCCTCTCAGTTGGCAGCTCCTTCCTTCAAAATCAACCTCATCTTGGAGCTTGGCTTTTGAAGATCTCACAGGGGCTTAGGTCACTTCACAGCGAAGTTCAGAACAGAGTCTGGACAAAATACTCCCTGCTGAGGCAGCATCCCATCAAAATGGGAAGTTCCCAAACCTGTGCAAATGGGTCCTTAGAAGCTTGACCTTTGGGAAAAATGAAGTGACCTGCTGTGGCAGTGGACAGTAAAGAATGATAGAAATTCAGAGTGATGTCAAGAAGTTAGGAATTTATTAGGGGAGGAGGGTCTCGAGTGAGATACCCATGAGATAGTATTTTAGGTTACCTTATATATTCTTTCTAGGTGGGCCTCTAGCTTCCTGCTGTGTCAAGCACTGCTGAAGTCTGTTGTTTCATTTCCAGCTGTTGTTTTTTTTCTCTTTGGTCAGCAGATGTCTTCTTCTGCTACAGAATTTGGTCAGGGGTCTCTGGCCAGTGAAAACCTACTGGGCACTTATCTGTCTCATTACCGTTAGCCACCTGGGAAGAATGCGCAGAGAGGCCTGTCACCGCCCATAGTCAGAATGAGACTGCCAGACAGAACGAGATTGTGCTCAGGGCCTCCCAGTGCAGACTCCCCTGCTTGGATCGGACTCTCTTATGACCCCTTGAAGTCTTACTTCTTTGCATCTGTGTCCTGGCAGGGTCTTTGTTTCCAGAATCTGGTAATCTGGGTGATTCCAGCCAGGCTGGCTTCTTGGCTCCCCTGGGCTGCTTGGAAATGGGGCTTGCAACCCTATCAAACTGCACACCCCACAGGCCAGAGGCTTCCGACTCTGAGCTTCCTACTCTGCCAGGAAATGCTGTGTACATGCTCCTGGCCCACACAGGAGAGGAGCTTAGAGATGTTATGGGACAAGGCTTGGCTTGTTCCTACTCATCTGGCACCTGATCAAGTTCTTATTTTTTGCCTGTTGCACCCTGCCCTTGGCGTGGCTGTAAACTCTGGGGCCCCAAGTCACCTTGTGCCCCCCAGCGCTGTGACTCCTGGTTCAGTGCCCACACTAAGTGGCTGAGCTGCTTCCTCTCTGAGGCCAGTTGGCTCTACCTTGAAGTCTGGGGAGGCTGCCAGGTGGGGGAGGAAGCAGCCTGGCTGGTCTGTGGGGATTGGCTGACCAAGGCAAGTCCGCCTCCCCATTCAGAGGTTGGGCAAGAGACAAAGGCAGCCCAGGAGGAGGGAAGAGGGGCTGTGTGAGACTGAAAGTGCTGCTGCTACAGCAGAAGGAGCCAGGTTAGAGCTGGTGGGGCTGGCACTGATGTCCACTGTCGGGAGGGACACTACCAAGGCAGGGTGGCCCCAGGGGTGGCCGCTTCCTTGTAACTGTGCCTGGCGACCTTCCACTGATTCAGCTTGGCAGTTTCACTGTTCTTGTTCTCTCTCCTTGGAGCCCTAGGTCCTCTCTGGTTCTCCAGCTCCCATCCCTGTTTGCCCTCTCCCTACCCCCTTGTCCCTGTTCCTCAGCCCGTTGGCCCTCGTCCTCATTACTTTGGGACCTACCCCATCTCTGCCTCTGAGCTCACCGTTGCAAGGCCTGTCCAGCCCTCAGGTGCTCACCCTCTGCCCCGTACGCCCCACAGGATGCCGCAGCTGAGCCTGTGCTGGCTGGGGTTCAGGTGGCTGTCGGCCTCCCCATGGCAGCTCCTGCTGCTGTTGGGGGGCTCCTGGCTCCTAGCCCGAGTGCTGGCCCGGATCTATGCCTTCTATGACAACTGCTGCCGCCTGCGGTGTTTCCCACAGCCCCCCAGGAGGAACTGGTTCTTCGGTCACCTGGGCCTGGTGAGTGTGGTGGCAGGACAGGTCAGGGTGTCAGGGTGGGTGGACTTCCTGAGGGACTGGGGATGGGCACAGGAAGCGGGAGGGGAGAGTTTGGCTGGGTCTAGGACAGCAGGGAATTGAGGGAGGTCGAAGGGTGCCCTTTCCTGACTCCTACCAGGTACACTGCTCTGGCTGTCTCTGTCTACTTTGTACTCCAACTCCTTTCGTGTTCTTACCTTCCCTCACCCTCAGCCTGCCTGTCTTCCCATATCTGTATACCTTCAAGGAGCTCTCAGGGTGGGCTGCCCAGAGTGGGGTCCCCTGGTGTACTCACTGTCTCCACCCCTGAACTTGAGGCCTCCTCGGGGTACTGTAATCCAGGGTTCACTTCCCACCTGACCCTTCTCTGTTGGTCCAGGGCTAGTGACTGCTCCTGTCTGGATCTCCATTTCCATCAGTTCTCTGTGACTTTCCCCCATGGAGCCCGCCTGGGCCAGAGGGGAGGCGTGGGCAGTTGCTCACTCTCCTCTCCTTCCTCAGGAGCTGTTCTTTTTTTATCTTGTCTCCCACCCCTAAGATAACCAATGGACACCATTGCTCTACTTGGATAAAAGTTGAACACACGTCCTTTCAGGAACACTCACTGGGCTCTGACCTCATGGCCAGGCTTCTGAGGTGCGGGACTCGGGCTTGCCATCCTTGCCTCATCCCCAGAGGTCCTCTGTCAGATTACTGCTGCCACAGTCACATCTCGGAACTTTTCATCATCTGTACCTGCCCTAACAGTCATTGATCCAAGTGTTGCATTGTTCCACCCCACCCCCAATCCTTTTGGCTTCTTTTCTCACACCTCTTACTTTAGATCCTAGGAAAACCAGTCCCAACATCTGAGCCAACATCTATCTTCCTTTCCATCCTGCTTCCTTGGGAGGATTGCACTTAGCTCCCCACTGTCCGAAATGGGCTAAAGCCTGCCAACTGGGCTTTTCCTCATGGCCCTTTTGGAAAACCTGGTCAGTTCCTTCATGTCCTCCCACCTCAGGTTATGCCTAAGGCCTTGCTTGTGCTTAGATAGTGAATTGTCAAATTCTTTATCATTCATCTTTCCCACCAGATGGTAGCTTTGTGTGTGTGTGTGTGTGGGGGGGGGGCAGACAAAATATCTACAAGGCCTAGTCCAAGAGCTGACACATAGAAGGAACTTCATAAGTATTCAATGATGTAGATACCAGGCCTGGTGAACGTGCCATTACCACCCTCCCATGATCATCCAAGGACAAAGGAATGATAGTCAGTTCTTTCCCACCCCTCCCTCATTCCAGTTACACAGAACGGCTTGTCCTGAGTTAATTGTGAAAATTTTATTCAAGTTCTCAGTTTGGAATGTTTCCGTGACCTGTGGAGACAGTGGAAATATTACAAAGTTACTGCAGGTCTGTCTTCCTCCCAAGGGAGTTGGTCCTATTCAGTCTTTTGCTTTTCCATTTTTCTGTTGCTGTGTAACTTTGACTGAGTCATTCTCCCTTCCTGGATCAGTCTCATCAAGTGTTTAAATCCTTGCCTCAGTGTCCTTGGGGAGCAGGTATCAATTTTCAAAGGTGAAAATGACCTATGCCCACTTGCCTGAAGTACTTGGGGGTACTTACCAGCTTGGGGTGAACATCCCAAGGGAGAGGACGCCTCAACAGGAGGGGATGCATCCTCCTTCCCCTTCTGGAGGCACAGTTTCAGACATTTTATTTGTAAATAGCACAATCAATGGGCATGTCCATAGGTTGGGAAGCTCTGTGAGAGATAGATAGCTGATAGATAGATAGAGGTAGATACACGACAGAGAGGAAGACAGGATACATTATGCCTGGAGACTGGCTGCCTGAAGGGGCTCTTACAGACCATCTACCAAGAGGAACTGGAAGCTGTGTGGACCCGTCAGCACATGAGAGGATGTGGGACCACGCCTCAGGGCTACCCTGTTGCTTGCATACCCTCCCTGGTGGGAACTTCTCTCTATGGCCACCCTGAGCTGAGAAAAGTCTTCCTGAGTCAAGGCCAGCCTCCCCCTATACAGACAGCATCTTTTCTCCCTGTGTCCTGGGCTACACCACAGTGACATGGAGAGACTGCCAATACCTTCCCAGCTAGAGAGGGAAGGAGCTGGAAGTAGCAGATTCTGTCCATCTACAAAGAATCTGGATGCAAGGATGGCCTGGCCTGGTTCTTTCTCATGAGCGACAGCCCTGCCCTACTTATAGGCCTAATGCATATTTCTATATCTATATCTATATCTATATCTATATCTACATCTATCTATCTATATGAATGTATGTGTATGTGGGCATGGGTATGTATGTCTGTCTTTATATCTGCTTATCTGTTTATCTATCTCTATCTAAACAGAGAGATGAAGAGTGAGGGAACAGGGAGAGACACATAGGTAGATAGACACAAAAAAGGACAAATGAACCAATTGAGAGAAGAGAAGCTGATTTTGTGAGCCGCAGAGAGATTTAGACCAATAATCCAGGCAGAATGGGGATAAGGGGATAAGGGAATAAGTAGGGTGTGGTGGGTAGGGGGTACAGTGGGCCGCCCCCATGTCAGGCCTGACTTCAGTCCTGCCCATCTGCAGGCACAAAGCAATGAGGAGGGTTTGCGGCTGGTGGAGGATTTGGGTCAGTCCTTCCGTGATGTACACCTTTGGTGGATGGGGCCCTTCTACCCCATCCTGCGACTCGTCCATCCTAAGTTCGTTGCCCCCTTGCTGCTGGCCCCAGGTACCTCTCCCAGAAATTCCTGCCCTCGGCCTCTCCCCTGCCCTTCTCCTGACCCCTTCCATCCCTGGACAGACCAGGCTGAGTGGGGAATGGGCAGCATGGACAGACCATGACTCTGCCATGAACCTGCTAGATGGCTCTGAACAGCTTGCTGTCTCTCTCTGGTGACCCAGGCTCTTTCAGTTTTGGGTGGTGGAAACTTAACACTGTGACAACTACGTGAAGAAAGGAATCCACTGGCTAAAAAATTCAGGGAAGGCTGTCTTCAGGCACAGCTGGATTCAGGTCTTTAAACAATGCCATTAGGAAGCTGTCTTCATTTCCTAGTTTTGTGTTCCTGTGTGATGGCTTTACATTCATGTTGGTAAAGAGGAAGCACAGAGACACAACCCCCAAGGAAAAGTGAGCTTGTTTCTCACAGTCTCAGGAAAAGTTGCAGGATTGTTTGAATTGATCTGAGCTGGGGTGCAGAACCAATTCTTCATCTTTCTATTTATCCATCTACCATCTATCCTTCCATTTCCCTCTCTCTCGCTCTACCTCCCTATCAATCAAAAGACACAGATGGAGTGAGTGAGAAGACATGAGGAAGCCATAGGTAGACACTACTATTTGATTGCTGAGCCTTCAGGTCATATGGTCAGCTCTGGAGCAGAGGATAGGGTGAGTGGCCACCCTCTGTTTGGATTGAGAGTAGAGGAGGTGAGGGCTACTGGTTCAAGAGAAGGGGCTAAGTTTTAGACTAGCAGATACCACAGGTGTCCATCCACCAGCGTGCTTGTGAGGTGGGCATTTCCTGGGTCAGGAAACTGAGGGAGATGTAGTGACTTGATGAGCCATCCCTTGTAGGTCTGATTGTTCTTGGAGGGCTCCTACACTGGAAGTTTGTGGTGGGGAGATGGCTAAGTATTATCTTGGAAGATCCAACTGGGCCCCAGGTTGGTCATCTGTGTCACTTGATTGGCCCAAAGGGCTGGTCTAGTGGCTGGAGGTAGTAGTGGCACCTCTTCCTGATGAGTGGAACTTAGCATCTGAGGAGGGGAGCATCCTGTGACCTCTCTAAGGATAGAGGAGTTCCTGAGACTAAGCACTTCATGTCCAGGACAGGGTGGAGGAAGACATGGAGAAAATTTGGGCTGTACCAGGTCTACCTCAGTGACATTAATGGAATCGTATTTAAGTCCTGCTCATGACCTGTGAGACATACTGAGCTGGTGTCAGATTTTCTTGGGCTCGTGTCAGAAAATGTTGTGTCACATCTGGTTATGTCATGCCTGTTGGAACCATGTCAGGATGCTCCAGGAGATGTTAATCTGTTGGATAGGCATGGCATCCTAAATCCCTGAAAGACATTTGATAGATGCTGGGCTGTGTTTGCATGTCTAGAACATGTTGGTACATGTAGGAGCTTCTCTTGTCCCATCAGGGCCATCGTAGACCAAAATCATCAGTACTCTGAGCCCCAAACCTGTGGCTAGGTAGAACCTGGACCAGCAGAGCAGGCTACCAAACACACAGTGGATGATTCTAGATAAGATGAGAAGAACAACTCAACAGATTCATCCCACGAGTAATAACAAACTAATTCTTTCAAATACATGACATAAGTTGATATGTTATGCTGACCATATGACCTGAAGGCTCAGCAATCAAATAGTAGCGTCTACCTATGGCTTCCTCATGTCTTCTCACTCACTTGATCTGTGTCTTTTGATTGATAGGGAGGTAGAGCGAGAGAGAGGGAGATGGAAGGATTGATGGTGGATGGATAAATAGAAAGATGAAGAATTGGTTCTGCACCCCAGCTCAGATCAATTCAAACAATCCTGCAACTTTTCCTGAGACTGTGAGAAACAAGCTCACTTTTCCTTGGGAGTTGTGTCTCTGTGCTTCCTCTTTACCAACATGAATGTAAAGCCATCACACAGCATGCTTTCTTTGCCTGTTGGGGTATGGCAAAGCACATAGGAATGTGTGGGTTCTACTTTTTCTCCACTCCATGCTGCAGCCTGGTCTGGCTCACATGTCCCCTACTCCTCCCTGCTTCCTTTGCCCTTCGCCCCATTCCAGCCATGCTGGGCTTAGAAAGGCATTGCACACCACTGGCTGGAAGCCTCCTACCCTCTCCCTAACAACCCTCCCCCATCTCTCTCTCTCAATCCTAATGGTTTGTCTCTCATGTCAGCCAACATCATACCCAAGAATATGTTTTTCTACAACCTCCTGAAGCCCTGGCTGGGTAAGTAACCATAAGTGAATGGGGATAGAGAAGATATTGCAGAGGGAGGACAGGGGAGGGCACTGCCCTTGCCCACTACCTGTTTATGCCTTTACTAGGGGATGGGCTCCTGCTAAGTGCAGGTGACAAGTGGAGTCACCACCGCCGCCTGCTGACACCTGCCTTCCACTTTGAAATCTTGAAGGCCTACATGAAGATTTTCAACAAAAGCGCAGACATCATGCATGTAAGTTCTAAGAAACCAGAGTCCTGATAGTCCCTTGGAAAAGGGGCAGTCTTCTTAGACATGTGTGGTCTGGAATTCAGGCTCTGCTGGATGGCTTTGAGGCCACTGATTTTCTTCTGCAAAGCCTCAGTTTCCTTGTTTGTAAAGCAGGGATAGTAATCTCACTTTAAATGGTAGTTCAGATGATGTAATTGTAGTTTCTGGCACATGATAGCCTTGCTGAAGCCCTTAAAACAAAGGCAGTATGATGACTGCACAGCTCTTTGGGCATAACATATCAACTTAAGTCATGTATTTGAAAGAATTAGTTTGTTATTACTCGTGGGATGAGTCTGTTGAGTTGTTCTTCTCGTCTTATCTAGAGTCATCCACTGTGCGTTTGGTAGCCTACTCTGCTGGTCCAGGTTCTAGCTAGCCACAGGTTTGGGGCTCAGAGTACTGATGATTTTGGTCTACGATGGCCCTGATGGGCCAAGAGAAGTCCTGCATTTGTCATGCATCCTCTAGCAATAGTCTAATTTGAATTTCACTGTGGAAACAGGCTTCCAAGAGAGTGAGCAAAGACATGTAGTAGCCTTTGAAACCTGGTTTCAAAAGCAATATACCATGTTTCTACCATTTGTTGACTTAAAGCAAATCTCACTTGCAACTCACAGTCAAGAGGTGGAAAAAGAATTTCTGTTAAGGGGAAGGATGTCTTAAAGGAACTCTACTCCAGCTTTCTGGACTCTACCCCCTACTCCAGTGATTGAAAACTACAACTCCCAGCAGAACCAGGGAAAGAACTGTGAGGACCCAAGATTGGAGCTAAGCCGGCATTCTGGGACTTTGTGGGGGTAAATAAGGAGCCATTTTTCCAATGGCCTGCTCTCTCGCTTGGGCAACAGCTCTTGGGACAGCGTGACTGGGGGCTAGCAGTTAGTTTGTTACCAGAGCTCCAAGTTAGCTGAGCTCCAAGTTAGCTCCAAGTTAGCTGATATTCTAGTTAACTTGTATCTCCCACTCTTTCTCTGGGTTGCTCTTTTTCCTTTCCCCATTTGTAAATAAACCCATTATTAACCCATTTTTGTGTGCCTGCAGTACAACTAAACTTTAGGGCTGCAGGTGAGGACCCCCAGACAGGCAGCCCAGTTCACACTGGGGTGCCCTGTAATACTTCCACTTAATGGAAGAGCTGCAAAGTCTCATTGCAAAAGATGAGAATATAGGGAGAGACTAAGAAATGGGGACATTTTTGTAGATGCCTACTGCTATGATAATGACAAAGAAGGGGATGATAGTTATGTAACACTTACAGTAAGCACATATGTACACGTTACCTAATTTAATTTTCACAACCTTATTATATAAGCTATATATATGTTATATGATAGAGATTATATTTATATATATGAATTTGTGTGTGTTTAATAATACTACATTAAAGAAGATGAAATGGAATCCAGAGGGGTTAGGAAGCTCATTCTAGATCATATGAGCTCTGAGTTACAGCAGGATTTCTGACTGGGTTGTCTAACTCCAAAGCAGGTCATCTTATGGAAGATTTGAAGGGTGGCGCTGAGAAGAGAGCAATGAGTTGACCAAGGGACAAGAAAATAAGAATTAGAATTGGACTTTGAACCTTCATTTCCTTATTCTCAGAAGGTGTGGGGAGGATTTTAGGTTTTAATAGTAACCCATCTTACCTGGGGATGGGAGCTTGGACAAGAGGAAGAGAAGGCTGGGTCTGGGGCTGTCCCATCCTTTTTATTAGAGTTGGAGAAGGTTTTATGGAATGAAGGCCCCTGATCCATTTCTGCTTCCTTCTCTGTCCAGGCCAAATGGAAGAAACTGGCCTCAGATGGCAGTGCCCGCCTGGACATGTTTGAACACATCAGCCTCATGACCTTGGACAGTCTACAGAAATGTGTCTTCAGCTTTGACAGCAACTGTCAAGAGTGAGTCCTTGCCCAGGGCCTGGGAACATGAGCTACAGCTTCAAGGGAATAGATGGGGAAGGAAGGACCCACTAGGACAATCAGAAGGGGCTTCCTGGAGGAGTTTGGCCAGAGCTGGAGCTTGAAGACCAGGAAGGAAAAAAGAGAAAACCAGTTCTTTCAGGTTTAGAAAGGTCTGACAATGACCAGGAGGCTAGGATGAGCTAAGCCTGGGAAGCAGTGAGGAGACATCTTGCAAATAAATGGAAAATTAGAGGAGTGGGCAGGGGCTATATCTAAGAACGTTCAGAAACCAGAGAGCTACAAACTATCCTGAGGCTTCCAGGGAGCCATGAAACAGATGTGAGTGGTAGTCAAAGCCGAGTCTGGACTTATCATTAGACAAGTCTGTCACATAGACACAATGGGCAAAGAGGCCATGGAGAGGAGGAGACTTGAGCTTGGTGAAGAAAATCGGGCAGGTCTGGGAGAAACTGGAGTGACTTTACATGGGAGAGAGAGCAGATGAGCATGATGTTCAAGAACTCAGACAAGGAATGGGAAATAAAGCAGCTCCCAGAGATGGGAGACAGAGAGAGAAGCCAGCTTAGAGTCACCCTTTGCTGGATGGGATGTGGTCCTGGATTTCTGACAGGGAGGTCCTCCCAGGTTTTGTCTGGTAAGGAGCTATTTTTCTCCCCATTGACCCTGCAGGAAGCCCAGTAAATATATTGCTGCTATCTTGGAGCTCAATACCCTTGTGTTAAAGCGGTCTGAGCGAATCTTCCTGCACATGGACTTCCTCTACTACCTCACTCCTAATGGGAAGCGCTTCCGCAGGGCATGTAACCTGGTGCGCGACTTCACAGATGCTGTCATTCAGGAGCGGCGCCGCACCCTCATTCATCAGGGTATTGATGACTTCCTCAAAGTCAAAGCTAAGACCAAGACTTTGGATTTCATTGATGTGCTCCTGTTGGCTAAGGTGGGATCTGAGTTCCACAGATACATGGAATCTTGACTGCAAATAACAGATCTGAGAACTTGGTTTCTGTAGAGAGAGTACTGGGAGCCATAGAAGGTGCCCAAGGAAGGGAAGGACAGGTCAGAGACATGCTTTAGTAATGACAACGTAGAAGAGAGAGCAAACAGGAGGCAGGAAGCTAGGGAGATCTGTGGTATGACTCTGGATATGAGAAGGAAAAGTTCTTCTTGGATAATAGAACTTCAGGGACTGTTTCAGGTTAGACTCCACCTGGGAACTGGTGTGATTTGAGGTCTTGTATTTTCTACAGGGTGAAGATGGGAATGAATTGTCAGATGAAGACATACGAGCAGAGGCTGATACCTTCATGTTTGAGGGTGAGGGCACCATTGTGGGACTGTGCAGGGGTCAGGGATGTAACGGGTGGACCATGGGCCATCCCATCATGCCCCACCCTCCCCAAGGGACTTAATGTAAGGGAGATGCTGAAGCCACCTGAGACTCAAACCTGCCTGGCTGCTCCTCAGGCCATGACACCACAGCCAGTGGCCTTTCCTGGGTCCTGTACAACCTCGCGAAGCACCCAGAATACCAGGAGCGCTGCCGGCAGGAGGTGCAAGAGCTCCTGAAGGACCATGAGACTGAGGAGATTGAGTGGTGAGTGTAGGCTCAGGGAGCTCCCAGCCCCTCCCTGGCTTCCCAGCGGGGCAGGGAGAGCCTTTCCATGGGTGCTGTCATTACTGCTCAGTGGGAACAGGAACAGAGCCCAGGGCTGGGGTCTGGCACCATGCTTGGATAGCAGGGCAAAGGTCCCTTCTTTTGAAAAAGAAGACCTGCATGTCCACCTTTATTGACCCACTAACTTTCTATGTGACTTTAATAAAATCAATTCATTTTTCTGAAATTGGGTGAGGAGAATCTTCTCCCTGTTGGCCTGCATGTAATGTCTGTAGAACAGGTGTTACCCAATACTGTTTAGTAAATGAACTTTTCTCCCCTGCTTTTTTCCCCCCCATGTTGCATTTTTTTTTCTTTCAAAAATCTGCACTCTCCCTAAGTTTTGCTCCTTTCTTTATTTTCCACCTGCTAGTCTATCCCGAGGATTCACAGAGATCTTTGGGAGTAAAGTAATTCATTTCTTTGTTGAGTAAATGCATTCACATACTGCCTATGCTTTACCATCTCAGCATCCAGTCACATTAGGATTTTGTATGGGTGAGGCTGGGTAGAGAGAAAAGGAGGCAAGATTGGGTAGTGAAATAGTGTGTGCAAGTTCACCACAGGGATGTGAGTTGCAGACAGCTCTAGGACTGACTGTGCAACAGGACTGACTGTACAAAGATGAGGAGGGAAGCCTTTAGGAGTGAGCTTGGTATGTCTAGGTGAGTAGATCCTTGTGAAATTTACAATGGGGAGAACCAGAGGGACTCCTAATGAGGCTGGAACTGGTAATGGAGGCCCCTGTTGGAATGCTTTGGAAACCATGTTAAGAGTTTCCAAAGGTATCCGTTTAGTTCTTTGGAAAGCAATATGGGACAAAGTGGACAGAGATGCTGCTTCACGGGACTCTCATGTTGGACAGAAGTGACTGAGCTGTACTGCTGACTGTGTTCAGTCATTGGCTGGGAGTCGCCTGGGAAAAAAGGCCTGGTTCAGTGCTATGGCTATATCATAAGATTGTATTGCTGGGCTGTCAGCTGACTATGGTCCTTGCCCCTGAACAGCAAACCCTTCCCTCCCTCCATAACATCCTTAGTCCTCCACAGTCGTCCACTGTGTTCTTCCCCAGCCCTGTTTTCTACTCTTCCCCTCTCCTCCTGATTGTCTCAGGTCTATTGTCTGCTTTCGAGTATTAGTCTTACAGTTTGTTTTTTAGCTCATCCTTTATTTGGGTTTCTTTAGATTCCACATACAAATGAAGACATGTGGTATTTATCTTTGTCTTTCTGGTTCACTTCATTTAGAATAATCCCTTGCACTTTCATCCATGTTGCTGCAAGTGGCATGCGTTTTATCTTTTTTGATTGATGAGTAGTATCCATTGTGTATATGTACCACAACTTCTTGATCCACTCATCTGTCTTGGAGCATTTAGGATGTTTCCACATGTTGGCTATTCTAAGTACTGCTGTTATAAACATAAAAGTGCAGCTTTCCTTTTGAATTTGTGTTTCTTTTTTGTGCTCTTTGGATAAATACCAAGGTGTGAAATTGCTGAATCATATGGTAGATTCATTTTTGTCTTTTGAGGAATTTCCACACTTCTTTCTACAGGAGCTGGATCAATCTACATTCCCACCATCAGGGTAAGAAGGTTTCTTTTTTTCCACATCCTTGCCAGCATTTGCTTCTTACCAGTGTGAGGTGTTCATTTCTTACCAGTATTAGGATTTTCATTTGCATTTCCCTGATGATAAATGATGTAAATACTTTTTCATATGTCTGTTGGCTATCTCTATATATTCTTTGGAGAAGTACCTATCTAGCACTTTTGCCTATTTTTGATTGGGTTGCTTTTTTTCCCCTTTAATTGTATAAGCTCCTTGTAGATCTTTGATATTAATCCCTTATCAGATGTATAGTGTGCAAAACTTTTCTCATATTCAGGGTGTCTCTTTGTCTGGGTCACTGTCTCTTTTGCTATAGGTGAATCCACAAAGATGTTTCTGAAGTTTATGTCATGGAGTGTTTTGCCTATATTTTCTTCTTTTATAATTTCAGGTCTTACATCTATGCCTCTTACTCATTTTGACTTGATTTTCATGTATGCTCTGAGATAATGGTCTGGTTTCATTCATTTTTTTTTTCTGGTTTCATTCTTATGTGGCAATTCAAATTTGTCAGCACTGGATATTGAAGAGGTTTTCCTTGTTCCAGTGTGTATACTTTGTTCCTTTCTTGTAGCTTAGTTCTTCATAAATATGTGGGTTTATTTCAGGGCTTCAATTCTTTTCCATGGTCTAGAGTTTAGAATGAAATCTGGAAGTGTGATACCTCCATTTCCTCCTTTTCTAGTCAGGAGAGTTTTGATTAGTTGGCATTTTTCCCCCCATATAAATTTCAGCAATCTTTGTTCTACTTCTTTCAAAGATGCACTGGAATTTTTATTGGGGTTGCATTGAATCTATGAATTGCTTTGAATAAGATGGCTATTTTGACAAGGCTAATTCTTTCCATCTGTGAGTAGGGAATAGCTTTCCATTTCTCTCTATCTTCTATTTCTTTTAACAATGCTTTACAGTTTTCCTTTTATAGGTCCCTCACCTCCTTTGTTAGGTTTCGTCCCAGGGATTTAATTTATTTTTGGTATGGGATAACATTCTCATTTTCTTCTTCCTTTAGTTTATTTGTATATAGGAAGGCAAATGGTTGATTCTGTATCCTGCCGCTTTGCTGAACTGGGTGTTGTTACAATTAGATTTTTTGTGGAGTCTTTGGGGTTCTCTCTGTATATTGTCATCTGCAAATAATGATAGCTTTACTTCTTCCCCAGTTTGGTCTCCTGGTATTACTTTCCTTTCCTAATTCCTCTAGCTAGGACTTCTACTACTACGTGAAGAGAGTGGAGAGAGTGGACATTTTTGTCCTGTACCAGATCATAAGTGGAAAGTCTTTCAGTTTTTCACCACCAAGAGTGATACCGACCATGGGTTTGTCAAATATGTTGATACTTAACCCCTTTTAGATACATGATTTGCAAATGTTCCCCCCCCCCATTTTGTAGGTTCCCTTTTTGTTTTGTTGATGGTTTCCTTTATTGTGCAGTTTTGTAGTTTGCTGTTCTCATTTATTTATTTCGCCTTTGCTTTTGGTATGCTTAGAAAGCCTGAAACTTTTTTCTTTTTATTATAACAGTTTATTTTTACATCATTTTGTACATTTTTTTCCATCTCAATTGTGCCTGAAACTTAAAAAAATAATATAATAGTTTATTTTTACATCATTTTGTACATTTTTTCCCATCTCAGTTGTAATCCCCGTGGGTTTTCCATCACCAAGTCACCCATGTGCTATCACCATAGTCCAGCGCACTTCCCTCCCCCCATTGTTTTTGATCCCATTCCCCGCTCCATCCCAATAAAATGTCTCTGGTATATAGCTGTTCATTATTATTATTATTTTCTTGCCTGGTTCAT
This sequence comes from Condylura cristata, assembly GCF_000260355.1. Classification (NCBI taxonomy): domain Eukaryota; kingdom Metazoa; phylum Chordata; class Mammalia; order Eulipotyphla; family Talpidae; genus Condylura; species Condylura cristata. The sequence goes on along the minus strand of NW_004567125.1, from coordinate 32,107,944 downwards.
TATACTCCTGCTATGAGTGAAACCATCCAGTATTTTTCTTTCTCTTTCTGGCTTATCTCACTAAGCATGATCTTTTCCTGCTCCATCCAAGTTGCTGCAAAAGACATGTGTTTATTATTTTTTTGGGTTGCTGAGTAATATTCCATTGTGTATATGTACTACATCTTTTTAATCCAGTCATCTACTTTTGGGCATTTGGGCTGCTTCCACGTCTTTCCAATTGTAAATAAAGCAGCAATAAATATGGGGGTGCAGGTATCTTTTTGAATCAGTGCTTTTGTCTTTTGGGTAGATACCTGGGAGTGGGATTGCTGGGTCGTATGGAAGCTCCATGTTAAGCAGCTACAGGAGCTGGATCAATCTACATTCCCACCAGCAGTGCAGGAGAGTTCCTTTTTCTCCACATCCTTGCCAACATTTGTTTTTGCTAGTTGTTTTAAGATGTGCCATTCTCACTGGGGTGAGGTGGTAGCTCATTGTGGTTTTAATTTGCATTTCCTTTATCACAAGTGATGCTGAACATTTTTTCATATACTTGTTGGCCATATGCATTTCCTCTTTGGAGAAGTGTCTTTTTAGCTCTTCTGCCCATTTTTTGATGGGGTTGTTTATTTTTGTTTAGTTTCATCAGTTCTCCATATATCTTTGTGATCAATCCTTTATCACTAGTTTTATGTGAGGAAAATTTTTCCCAATCAGTGGGATGTCTGTTTCTTTTTTATAATGTCTCTTTTGCTGTACAGAAGCTCTTTAACTTGTGTAGTCCCACAAGTTATCCTTGCCTTCACTATCGTTGCATTGGGTGCTCTACCTTTTTTTTTTTTTAAAGATTTATTTATTTATTCATACAGAACTGGGGTACAGGCCAGAGATGCGGAGGGTGAGAGGATTCACCAGAGACAGAGCTGGGAGCAGAACAGGCAGATCAACGAAGTACACTGCTGAGGGGAGCAGTGGGCGGGTCAGGAGAGGTCTGCCACGCCATGTGGTCTCCTCCAGGGCAGGCAGGAATCAGACTCATGGGGAAGTGGCTTTAGCTTCTTAGTGCTGTGCTTTAACCTGCTGCACCACCAGGGAGGGCCTGGGGGCTCTATCTTTAAAGATGTGGCTGAAGTGTATGTCGTGTAGTGTTTGGCCCATCTTTGCTTCCAGGTGTTTTATGTTTTCTGTTCTTATGTCTAGGTCTTTAATCCACTTCTAGTTGATTTTTGTGTATGGTGTGAGGTAGTGATCTAGTTTCATTTTTTTGCATGTAGCTTCCCAGTTTTCCCAGCACCATTTGCTGAACAAACTTTCTCTGTTCCATTGTATCTTCTTTGCTCCTTTGTCAAAAATTAGCTGCCCATAAACCTGTGGGTTTATATCTGGGTTTTCTATTTAAATCCACTGGTCTGTATGTCTGTTCTTGTTCTAGTACTATGCAGTTTTGATTATTATGGGAAAGCCTGAAACTTTTATTTGTGTAATTTGATGTCTTCAGAGGACAGATTTAAAAATTCTTAGCTATGTTGGTTTATCACATATCTCAGTGTGGTTCATATCTTTTTCAGAAATGTAGCCATCTGACTTGGTTAGATGTCCATAGTTCTGTACACTAATTTGTTGCTTTGAACTATCCTGTAATACTTCCTCTCTGGTCCCATGCCATCATTGCATTGTGTATTTCTCTTAACCTACTTGTCTGAAAGTCGCTGGATATATACCTGTGATTCAGCTTACTGGGCCATAAAACACACAAAGCCTTCCTTGACCTTATAGATGCCCTCTGGAGTGATGACCCTGCCCATACTCTCAGCAGTATACAAGGTCCTTATTAACATCACCCACCTTTAATTATTGCCTTAAATAGATGTGAACTACAATCCCATTGCAATATAATTTCCATTTCTTTTATAATCAATGACTTAGAGCATCTTTTCTTGTTTTAAATTGCCATGAACATCTGTGAATTCCTAGATAATTTCCTCTACCTATTTTTCTCTTGTGTCACCTGTCATATATCACTGATTTGAAGAAATTCCTTATATATTTGAGCTATTTTTCTAGATCTATATATTTATTGCAAATTTCTTCTGTGTCTCAGTTGAATGTTTATTTGCTGCATGGTACCTTTTACTAAACAGAAATTCTTAATTTTGTGCATACATATAAATTTTTTTTGGCTTCTCCTTTGAGCTTATGGGATTTTAAGAATTTTTTTCCTACTCCTGTGTCTCAAGGAGGTCATCCAATTATCTGGCTTTACTTTTCACATGTAAGAGGAGACATCATTCTATGTAGCATAGGTGAGGATTTAGTTCTTTTTGTTTTCACATTGTCAGTTGTCTGAACTTTCTACCAAAGAGGGTTTGTAGAGCTTCTTTTATGAGATTCTACACATCCATCTGTTTAAAGGACTCTCTTGGACCTTTCTATTCCATTTAATGTGTGTGTTTTCTTGTTCTTGCAATAGTACAACTTTTGTCACTTGAAATGTTTTAATGTGACAGACAGTGAAACAGATTCTAAAAAAAAAATATTTATTTATTTATGCATACAGAACTGGGGTACAGGCCAGAGGAGGGCGGTGAGAGGATTAACCAGAGATAGAGTAGGGAGCAGAATAGGCAAAGTGACCAAGTACACTGCTGAGGGGAGCAGCAGGTGAGACAGGAGAGGTCTGCTGTGCCATGTGGATCATCTCTAGGGCAGGGCTGGAACTCATACTGAAGTGGCTTTAGCTTCTCAGTGCTGTGCTTTAACCCACTGCACCACCAGAGAGGGCCAAAACTTAGATTTTAATCAATGATGCACTTTATTATTAACAAAATATACAATTAACATTTTAAAACTTAGAATTACTTCAAAGGAAAGGGTACTCAGCATACTAATAAAGGAAAAATTTCCCTTTATCATATAATGTATGTTAAAAAAAAATCCATTCTTGAGAAAAATAGTTTCCTAAATCAAAGTGGTCACTGGCACGGTATCAAGTGGATCTCAGGATTCCATTCTTATTCAAGAACCTACCACTAGGTGGAGATAGTGAGCAAAACAAGTTTATTATATTAAACAGGCGTTTTCTAATTTTTCCCAAATAACAAGGCTGTGGATTTTAAAAAACATACTTAAGGTAGCCTTCAAAAAGATATACTTTAGTTGATTTAATACTGTTTTATAGCATGACATAACTTTCAGGTGTTATATATATAAAACAACGCCTTAGGGGCCTCCCTGGTGGCAGAGCTGGTTGAAGCACTGCAATAAGAAGCTTAAGCTACTTCAGCATGAGTTCGATCCCTGCCTGTCCGGGAGGTAACCCACATGGCACGGCAGACCTCTCCTGACCCGCCTGCTGCTCCCCTCAGCAGTGTACTTCGTTGATCTGCCTGTTCTGCTCTCTGCTCTGTCTCTGGTGAATCCTCTCACTCTCCGCATCTCTGGCCTGTACCCCATTTCTGTATGAATAAATAAATAAATCTTAAAAAAAAAAAAACCTTACAGCATTATAATATAACATCTATATACATTCCATTTGATCACCGGCAAAAGTTTAGGTTTCATTCTTTGTCATACCTTGATCCCTTTACTTATTACCTATCACCAAATCACCTTCCTTTCTTATTGACAACCTGTTCTCTGTATCCATGAATTTGTTTTTATTTTGCTTTGTTTGCTTGTTTTATCTTCTAAATGAGTGAAATTAAATGGTATTTGATTTAATTCAATCTGACTTACTTCATTAAGCACAATACCCTAAAATTCTACTCTTGTTGCCAATGGCAATATTTCATCTTTTTTTTTTTTTTAAAAAGATTTACTTTTATTTATGCAGAGGAGAGGGGCTGGGAGGTGACAGGATTCACTAGAAGTGGAGTGGGGAGCAGAACAGAGAGACCTACTGAATTACGCTGCTTAGGGGAGCAGTGGGGGGAGACAGGAGAGGTCTGCTGTGCCACGTGGGTCACCTCCCTGGATAGGTATCAAACTTATGCCTCAGTGCTTGCTAATAGCTTGTTAGCAGAAACTTTAACCCTTACACCACCAGGGAAGCCCCATAATTTCATCCTTTTTAAATGGTTGAATAGTAAAGCCTTATTGTTTTTATATGCATCACAACTTTTTTCTTATTAACTTTTTTATTTCCTTACATTGTTTTTCATTTTTGTACAGTATTGGGCAAGCCCAATACTGTTGCCCCTATAAGTCTCTGTCTACCACATCACTTGTGAACTGTCACCATATTTCCTTATATACACATCTTTTCAAAAATAATTTTTTTATTTATATATATTTTACATTGTTGTTCATTTTTGTACAATGTTTGCATTATTTTCTTAGGTGTAGTCCCCATAGACTACTGCCAATTCACCACATACACCATCACCATAGTTCCTGGTCTTCTCTCTGCCTTTGTTTTGATCCCCCCTCTCTTCCTCCCTTGCAGAGTATCTCTGATTTATAGCTGTCTGTTTATTTTGTTTTGTTTTTTTATCATTATTTTTTCTCTGATAACTTATTTGGTTCTCATATATTCCTCCTGTAAGTGAAACCATCTGCCATTTTTCCTTTTCCTTCTGATTTATTTCGCTGAGCATAGTCCCTTCTAGCTCCATCCATGTTGCTGCAAATGACATGAGTTTATCTTTTTGATTGCTGAGTAATATTCCGTTATATATATATCTATCACATCTTCTTAATCCATTCATCTACTTTTTGGCATTTGGGTTGATTCCAAATCTTGTATATAATAAATAGTGCTGCATTAAAAATAGGAGTGCAGGTATCATTTTGAATAAAAATTTTTGTGTCCTTTTGGTAGATACTGAGGAGTGGAAATGCGGGGTCATATTGTACCTCCATTTTTAGTGGTTTGAAAAACTTCCACACAGCTCTCCAAGGTGATTGTACCAGTTTGCATTTCCCCTAGCAGTACACCATATCTTCTGTATCCGTTTACCCACCAATGGATACAGGCTATTTTTGTACTTTGGCTATTGTAAATAATGGTGGAACTAACACAGGGATGCAGATATATTTTTGAATTAGTGTTTTTGTTTTCTTCAGGTAAATATACACAAATGGAATAGCTGGATTATATTGTATTTCTATTCTTAAAGTTTTGGGGAACTTTCATACTATTCTGCATAATGACTCCATTAATTTACAGTCCTACTAACAGACTATTACTTTTAAAATCATTACTATAGTTTTTTTTTCTAATAATACAGTTTTATAGTATATCTTAGTATCTGACATATTGGTTCTTCTTTGACTTTTTATTTAAAATTGACCTAGATTGTGATGAACTTTATTTCAAATTGAACAAGACAAACAAGCTCCCCTCAAAAAAAATCAACTATATTTTTTTGGACTGCATTGGATATATTGATTAATTTAGAAAGAATTTAATTCTTTATTATAGCTCATCCTACCTAGAATCTGGAATGGAAACTATTCTTTCAAATAAACATAGGTTCCATTATAGAGATCTTTCTTGTTTTATTTTTAGCTAATTATCAATATGTAATGAAACACATAAAAAAGATTTATTTTTTTTATTTACCCATATAAGAGCTGGGGTATAGGCCAGAGGTATAGGGGTGGGCAGGTTGAGAGGATTCACCATAGAAAAAGTGGGATGCAGAACGGGGAGGAGTGAGAGTCAGAGGGTGGCAGTGAGATGGTCTCATGGGACAGGAGAAAAGCCAGGGGAGTCTGACCTGCTCCCTGGATAACTATGCGTGTTTTCCCCAGGGACGACCTGACTCAGTTGCCCTTTCTGACCATGTGCATCAAGGAGAGTCTGCGCTTGCACCCCCCGGTCACAGCCATCTTCCGCTGCTGCACCCAGGATGTTGTCCTCCCAGATGGCCGGGTCATCCCCAAAGGTGCCACATGAGGGGGCAGAGGGTGGTACCATCAGCAGGGACCTCATGTTCACCACCCCTTCCTCCCTCTTAGGAAATATCTGTGCCATCAGCATCTTCGGGATTCATCACAACCCATCTGTCTGGCCAGAACCTGAGGTGCTGTCACTCCTCACCCCTTAGGAAATGGTGCGGGGGTTGGGGGAGGGGTGGGGAGTCTGGACAGAGATATCATGCAATGCCCTCCCATTGCATCTACTCTCAACTGAGGGCGGTATCTGGATGTCCTGCGAAATTCCACCTCTCTTTGCCCTCAGGTATATAACCCCTTCCGCTTTGACCCAGAGACACCTCAGAAAAGGTCTCCTCTGGCCTTTATTCCCTTCTCAGCAGGACCCAGGTGAGGCCAGTGATTGAGGCGGGGATGGTGTGCCGCGGTGATGGGTCTCAGTTGAGACACAAAGCCTCGCCCCCACAGGTTACCTCCTTTATCCCTGTAGTCAAGGATGGGGGTCGTGGCTTGGGTTCCCAAATGCAATGGAACTGGGGCTTCCAAGTGTAGTCAGAGACCCACTCTGGCCCGCAGGAACTGCATCGGGCAGACGTTCGCCATGACGGAGATGAAGGTGGTCCTGGCGCTCACGCTGCTTCGCTTTCGCGTGCTGCCGGATGGGAAGGAGCCGCGCAGGAGACCGCTGCTGACCCTGCGCGCTGAGCGAGGGCTCTGGCTGTGGTTGGAGCCGCTGACACAGTGACGCCCGGCTGTCTTGTCTGGGGTCCACCCTGAATTTATACGCCTTTTGTAGATCCCCAAGAATAAAACTGTGCTGTACCCCTGTCCTGGCCTCACCAAGAGTTAGTAGGCGTTGGGGGTCCAGGAAGAATCCAGAGGGTTGGAGTAGCTGGTATCGCTGAGCCGAAAGCCTCTTGATGACCATGTGATTGTGGGTTTTCCCAGAGTTCAAGCATGACATTTATCGGTGGGCATTAGGGACTGATGGGAAGTGTTTGGCCAAAGGAGGCACTTGGCTTAAGAACTGACTTAAAGGGCACGTTTGAGGCTCTAGCGGTAGGGGAGTACCCACAGTGCACTGCGCTCTGACCGTCCGGGCAGTGATTACGGCCATCTCCTAATAGATGTGATTTTTTCTCACTTCAGAATCCTTCACTATGTTTCTGTGGTTACTGTGTTACTTTGTTTACTTAGTCATACACTCATGCTTTATAGTGCGGCTGATACTATGTCTGTAGGTGTTACATTGCCCTATAATTTTTGCCAGTTTTCACTCATAAGGGTCAGCGGTCTTATTTATTTGGTTATCTTTGCCTGGATGTTGACTTTAATACTTGGATTAATATTTGTAGAATTTGAATTTGAAGAAGGCAGCTTTCTACAAGAAGAATCCTTGAGTCCTGCTGGTTGAGGATTATTTTCGACCAAGCTCAAAGCTTGTGGTGCCCAGTGTCACTAAGGCATATCAAATTCAAGCTGAATTCACACTTGCTCCTTTATCAATTTCCTGTCACCGTGAAGGGTGTAATTTTTTTTTTCCCTTAGGAAGATTTAAAAAAATAATAGTTTACTATTACATCATTTTGTGCCTTTTCCATCTCAGTTGTAACCCCTGTGGGCTTCCCACCACCAATTCATCCATGTGCCGTCACCACAGTCCAGTGCACTCCCCCTCACCCATTTGTGATCCCATTCCCCACTCCACCCTGAGGGGTGCAATTTTTTGAGGTTTCCTCTTGCGGTTATTTAACATCCAGGGCTTCAATTTTCTCCACCTTCATAAAGCCACCATAACAGTTACACGTTTTCTTGACTTGAGAAATTCTCCAGGGCAAAAATATCATTCATATTTACTTTATCCCTGGGTTTCTATTTATTTGAGTAACACTGACTGAAAAACTGCCACTGTGAAGAAGTTCAAAGAGAAATTTATTAGATTTTTCAGAGCAAACGTAAGGACATAGACCTCAAAAGATAGCTCTGAGATTTCTCTGAGGGCTGTTTTGCCCTTCAGAGGTTTTGGTTTCATTAATATATAGATTGTGTTACAGGGTAAACCAGTGTGAGCTGTGCTGCCTGTCTGTGGGGCCTTACCTGCATGTTTAAAATTTAGTTGTACTGCAGGCACACACAAAAGGGTCAATAATGGGGTTATTTACAAAAAGGGGAAAGAAAAAGGCACAACCCAGGGCAAGAAAGAAAGATGCATGGTAACTAGAATATCTTACCAGCTCTGCTGACTTGGAGCTCAAGTAACAAACTAACTGATAGCCCCAGTCACACCATGTGAGAGAGTGGGGGGTGCCCTGTGGAGAGAAAGAGAAAGAGCGTGCAATTAGTGGCCTCTCCCCACTAGAGTGGTCGAAAACTCGATCTCTATTTATCCCCCAAAGTCCCAGAATGCCTGCTTAGCTCCGCCCTTGGGTCTTCACAGTTCTCTTTGATACTGCCGGTAGTTGTAGTTTCCAGTCACTGGAGTAGGGGGCGGAGTCCAGAAAGCTGGAGTAGGGGGTGGAGTCCACAAAACTGCAGAGTTCTTTTAGGACATCCTTCCCCTTAACAATTCTGTTTTGTAGTTTGTGGGCACAGAAGGTGATACACAATTCCTCTATAAAAAAGGAAGGCATCCTTGACAAAGATAAAGGAGGAATGCTGCATTTCATATCAAAAGTGATCGCTTATTTTGAAGGAGCAGACATTATCTGTGTGTGGGAAAGCATAGGAACTAAAGTTTATAAAGATCATTTCTTTGTATCTGAGAGTGTTTCTGCAGTGTGAGGACCTCCCTGGGCAGGGAGGCACTTACCTCTGATTCCTTTCTCCAGTAATTCGGAATGTGGCAGGGGAGTGGGCGTGGTGTATGGAGCCTCCAGGCATGGCTTCTTCACAACAAAGTCTTTGTTTTCTTTTTGCTGACTCATGCCTCTGCTACTGCTGGCTCGGCAGTTTTCCCAGGGGAGCTCTTTTGACAAACAGTAGCATTGTTCTTTTGGTTCACAGCAATGTTTTTTTACTTCTTTGCTGTCTTTTTGGGTCATTTGTACATTTAAGAAACTGGAAAATTATCCATCTTTGAGAGTTGTTTGTAAAAATCTGAAAGTTTAATTCAAATAATTGCTACTAATGGAAACAGAAGTTTCAGTTGGGATTTTATTTATTATTTATTGAGGTAACTCTAGTTTAAAACACTGTATAGGTTTTGGGCATGCAGCGTCTCTTCTCAGTAATACTATATGTCACACCATGTCCACATGTCCAGTCATCATTTACCATCAACCAGTCAGTATCCTCTATCTGTTCTCCCCCACCCCCCTTCCCCTCTGGTAGCCACCATCTTGTCAGAGTTTGTTTTAATTCATTTTTTCTTTGTATTCTACAAAGGAAAAATATTATATATTTTTTATATTTCTCCTAAGTTAATTCACTTAGCATAATCCCCTCATAAAACCCCTCAAGATTCATCCATGTTGTCAAAAATGGCAAGATTTCATCTTTTTTTTTAATGATTGAGTAGTATTCTATTATTTATATATACCACATCTTCTTAATTCACTCATCTATCATCAGATATTTGGATGATTTCCATTTCTTGGCTATAGTGAATTGTTGCAATGAACATGGGAGTACATACATCTTTTCTATTTAGTGCTCTCATACTCTTCAGGTAGATTTCACTAGTGAAAACACCTGGTCCTGGACATTTGTTTTTTTGGGAGTTTTTGATTACTGTTATATTTCTTTAGTTGTGATAGGTATGTTCATATTTTCTCTTATGGTTCAAGTCTTGGGAGGTTGTGTGATCCAATGACTTCATCTACTTCCTTTAAGTTGCCCAGTTTGTTAGCATACAGCTATTCATAGCAATCCCTATGTTTCTATGGTCTGTGTCATAATGTCTCCTTTTTAATTTGTGAGTTTTTTTGGTAAAAGATTTATTTATTTATGCATACAGAGGTGGGGTATAGGTCAGAGGTGCAGGGGTGGTGAGAGGCTTCACCAGAGACAGAGTGGGGAGCAGAAAAGGCAAATCGATGAAGTACACTGCTGAGGGGAGCAGCGGGCGGGTCAGGAGAGGTCTGCCACGCCATGTGGTCACCTCCGGGGCAGACGGGGATCGACCTCATGCTGTAGTAGCTTTAGTTTCTTAGTGCTGTGCTTTAACCCGCTACGCCACCAGGGAGGGCCCATAATTTGTGAGTTTTTTTTGAGTCTTATTTTCTCAATGAGACTAGCCAAAGTTTGTCAGTTTTGTTGATTACCCCCCACCCAACCAACCCTTTATTTCATTGACCATTTGTACTTTTTTTGTTTTCTATTTCACTTATTTCTGCTCTGATTTTTATTACTTCCTTCCTTCTACTGACTTCTGACTGATTTTGCTCTTATTTTTCTAGTTCCTTTAGGTATAAGGTTAGATTGTTTAAGAATTTTCTTGTTTCCTGAGATGTGCTTGTAATGCTGTTTTTGTTAAATTCCCAAAAATTCTTATATGTAGTATTTTCACCTCCAGATACTTTTTGATTTCTCCTGTGACCCAATAATTGTCCAGTAGCTTTATCTAATCTCCATACAATTGTAGTTTTTCCAGTTTTCTTATTGTAGTTGATTTTTAACCTTATAACACTGTGGTTGTGAATGATGCTTGGTATGATCTCTAATCTTAAATTTATTGAGTTTTTTTTTGTGCCCCAACATGTGATATGTCTTTGAGAATGTTCTATGTGTACTTGAGAAGAATGTATATACTGCTGAAGTTTGGTTGCTTTGTTTATTTTTTTGAAAGAACCAGCTTTTAATTTCTTTGATCTTTTGGACTGTCTTTTGATTTCTACTTCATTAATTTTTATGACAATATTTCCTCCCTTCTACTGGCTTTTGATATTTTTGTTCTTCTTTTTCTAGTTCCTTGAGATGAGAGGTAAGGTTATTTCTTTGGGCTCTTTCTTGTTTCTTGATGTGGGCCTATATTTTGTGTGCTTTCCTTTAAGTACTACTTTTGTTTTGTTCCAAATGACAATGTTCTCATTGTCATTTGTCTCAAGGTATTTTTTCCTTGTCATCAGCTTTCAACAGCCTTAATATAATGTATCTGCTAGAATTATTTTGTTTGGAACACTTTGAGCTTGGATCATGACATCTGGTTAATATTCCAAATTAAGATTTGTTTTTTGAAAAAGATTTATTTATTTATGCACAGAACTGTAGTACAGGCCAGAGGTACAGGGGCAGTGAGAGGATTCACCAGAGACAGAGTGGGGAGCAGAAGAGGCAGATTAATAAAGTACACTGCTGAGGGGGAGCAGTGGGCAGGTCAGGAGAGGTCTGCGGCGCCATGAGGCTCACCTCCCCGGGCCAGGCATGGGACTCGTGCTAAGTGGCTTTAGCTTTGTAGTGCTGTGCTTTAACCTACTGCGCCACTTGGGAGAGCCCAAATTAAGATGGGTTTTAGTAATTATTTCTTTAAATAAAATTTCTATGACTTTCTGTTTCTTTGATCCTTCTGGAACCTCCACAATATTGATTTTGTTTTTCTTTAGATTACCCCAGTGGGCTTTATACTATTTTTATTTTTTATTCTCTATTTATTCCATGTGTGTGTTCTCTGATGTGTGTGTTCTCTGATACTGTGCATTCAAGGGCTTTAATTCTCTCTGCTGCTTTTGTTTATCTGCTGATGTGGTGCTCAATTGTATTTTTTTTTTTTAAGATATATATTTATTTGTGCATACAGAGTTGGGGTACAGGCCAGAGGCTCAGGGGCGGTGAGAGGCTTCACCAGAGACAGAGTGGGGAGCAGAACAGGCAGATCGACAAAGTACACTGCTGAGGGGAGCAGTGGGCGGGTCAGGAGAGGTCTGCCATGCCATGTGGTCACCTCCGGGGCAGGCGGGAATCGAACTCATGCGGAAGCGGCTTTAGATTCTCAGTGCTGTGCTTTAACCCGCTGCGCCACCAGGGAGGGCGTCAATTGTATTTTTAAATATAATTACAGTATCTCTTAGTTTTGTTACTTCTAACTGTAACTGTTTCATATGTTTTTTATTTTGTTTTAGTATAGATGCTTTACTCTTTTTTTTTTTTTAAGTTTTATTTATTTATGCATACAGAACTAGGGTACAAGCCAGAGGTGCAGGGGGTGAGAGGATTCAAAGTGTTACAACTATTACATTGACTATTTTTTCCATCATGTTTTGTGGTTCTGCTGGAGTGATAATTTTCTGCTTTATTCCCCAATATTTATGGTTATCTTCTATCTCTTCTATTTTAGATTTTTTTTAGAGATTTATTTATGCATACAAGTACTGGGTTACAGGCCAGAGGTGTGGGAGGTGAGAGACAGAGTGGGGAGCAGAACAGGCAAATCAATTGAAATGCACTGCTGAGGGAAGTAGTGGGAGCGACAGGAGAGGTCTGCTGCACCTGTGGGTCAGCTGCCTGGCCTGGGGATTGAACTCGTGCTGCAGTGGCTGTGGATAGCTTCTTAGTGCTGAGACTTAACCCCTTGAGCCACAAGGGAGGCCCTCAATTTTAGTTTTGAATGTGCCATAATAGGGATAGACTTTCAGACTTTGAATCTGTTGAAGTAAGCATTGAACTGGCACTGACCAGTAGGTAAAAGAGGACCAGCGCAGTAGGCCACCAGAAGATCACCTCCCGTGAGCATCAGGGGTTCATGTTCATGCAATATGCTGAGAGGTCTAATATTGTGTGGTGGTGATCTGCAGCAATCTTTCCTCCAGCCAACTCCTGTCTTAATGTGTTTCATTGTCTTGTGTCAGCTCCACCTCTGGGCTATGTTTTGAACATTGGATGCATTGCTGGCTACCTTCTGTAGTTGATATGGAGTGACAGGTTTGAGTTGTTTTCTTTTCTTTTCCAGTGGGGTTTTAGTCTGAGTTACTTACAGGTGTTTAAACTCTGGCTTAGGTGGGTGCTCATTTGTTGTCTTGTTTTCAGCCCTGTGGTGGGGGTGGCAGGTATTTTGAATATCCTAGTCTTAGCTTCAAGTAATAGCCTATTCTGTGAGGAGACACAGGTGATCCAGTTCAGGTTCTTGCTTAAAAAAATTATTATTTTTTGAATTGTGGTAACATTAGGATTCTCTCAATCACGTATCCCCACCCTGGAGCACCACCACCAGCACTCACCCAGAGTTCACTAGCATCGTCCATGTGCTTCCTTCCCTCCTTGTTTCCACTCTCTCCACGCTCCTCCCCATGGATGCTTCAGTTCTCTAGCCAGTTTTCAAGGGTTAGCTTTGAAGATTGTCATTCTCTGATTCTTAGTTTGGCTTATCTATATTTCCACTTAATAGTGACACATCCGGTATTGATTTTTCTCCCTGACATTTCACGTAGCATTATCTCTTCCAACTCCATCCATGTTTCTGTTAAGGCGAAGGATGTCCTAAAGGAACTCTGCAGAGTCTTATGGACTCCACCCCCTACTCCAGCTTTCTGGACACCCTACTCCAGTGATTGGAAACTACAACTCCCAGCAGTACCAGGGAGAGAACTGCGAGGACCCAGGGGCAGAGCTAGCAGGAATTCTGGGACATTTGGGGGATAAATAGGGCCTGATTGCATCTCGTGCTCAGGAAGCAGCTCTCCTGACCTCATGACTCTCTGTGTTCAGTCAGCCTAACTGTAAGGTATTCCACTTACTTTGTATACTATTTTTTCCCTGGGTTGTTTCCTATTCTTTCCCCTTTTGTAAATAAAACCGTTATTGACCCTTTTGTGTGTCCCTGCAGTATAACTGAGTTGTGAATGCGCGGGTGAAGCCCCACAGACAGGAGGCACATTCCACTCTGGGCTACCCTGTACCATTTCTAGCTTTTATTTTTATTAAGAGCTGCAGGCTTAAGCCAGTAATCCTTAAGCCAGGTGCACCCCTGCACCTGTAGCTCCAACTGTGTACTCTTTTGTCCTCGACACCAAATCTGTGCACCTCCTTATCTGTGCAGTGCAGGTTCTCAAGTCCCTGGTGTTATCAAGTGCCTCTTAGCTGGCCACCAAAGGGGGTTCACACCTCCCTCCTGTGTCCCCTGTGTCACTAGGAATACAGTTTACTTCAAGTTTTTCCTACTCCTTTCTGCCAGACTGTTACTCTTAGTGTGTGCTGTTGCTCTGCAACCATCCCAGGCCAGGTGATAGCTTTGTCATTGGTTCTGGCAGCTTGAAAGAGAAACTTGGAGCCCTCAGCATCATCCTCACAGGTCAGGGGAAACAAGCCAGCAGGGAGACAGCAACTTGGGCTCCCTATATGCTCTGCTCTCCGCTGCTCTCTGCCTCATGGTCCTCTGTTGCCACATGCCTCTGTGCTTTGCTGCTGCCCTCACATGCCCATCTCTCCACTCAGGTGCGCTCATTGCGCATGCCCAACCACACTCCAGGCGCCATCATCAGAACACGTGTCATCACCACAGGTGTCATCGTTGATGCTAATAATGGGAGGGTGGGAAAAACCTGATCACTTCATTTGCTTATGGGTCCCGGACTTTGTAATTGGTGTTTTGAAGTTTCTATCTTAGAGATTTTGCACATATTCTGTAGATTTACACATGAGTATTTGCCTTTTTCTGTTGCCTGATACTCAAACATGTGTCTGAAAACATAGTTTTCAATTGTTTATTACTAGCTGTTGAGCAGCCCTCCCAGGCAAGGTAGGTTCATTTTCTGTTCTTATAGATAAAAAGAGAATTCTGGGGCCCTTAGTAGAGTTTTATAGGACTTTAATGCTGAACCGGGCCACAGACCGGCCTTCTCCTCAGCATCTCTCGGGCACTGTCCCCTCAGTCTCATCTCATCTGCTGCTCTTTATCCTCTGCCTCGTAGGTGTCTGCCCTTGCACATGTGCATGCCCGTGTGTCCGAGTGTCCATAATTGGGTGCTCATGTTCTGCAGCCCATGCCTCCAGGCCCCAGGCATCCTGGAAACCTAGGCGGCATGCGGGGCCAGAGGTGGGAGCTGTAGAGGCTAGCTGTGGAGGTCACGAAAAGCCTGATTGACTCCATTTACCCCACACTAATATAGAATAGGACTAGCGCACTTTTTGGTAAAGGGCACATAGTCACTATTTTAAGTCTTGTATGCCCCATCTAAGATCTCCTCTTCTTTTAATTGCTTCTCCTTTTATAATCATCTGAAAATATAAAACACTCCTTAGCTTATAGGCAGTAAAAGACTAGCCACATGTCAGGTTTTGTCCACAGATCATAGTTTGCTGACCCCTGGGACATGAAATAGAATTAATTTTTGTATAGGACTATGAATGCTGAAATCAGTGGGATCATTAGCACTGGACCATAAATAATGTAGTTGTTTCCTTGACCCCAGTTTCCACTTTGTCATATTGTGTGGCAAATACCTTCAGGAGTCATCTGTACTTGGAGTTTAGAATTTCCTCTCTCCCACTTCTTTTCATAAATATATATATATATATGTGTGTATATATATATATATATATATATATATATATATTTTATTTATTTATTTATGCATACAGAGCTGGGATACAGGCCAGAGGCGCAGGGGCAGTGAGAGGATTCACCAGAGACAGAGTGGGGAGCAGTACAGGCTGACTGATGAAGCACACTGCTGAGGGGAGCAGCGGGGGGTCAGGGGAGGTCTCCGCGCCATGTGGGTCACCTCCCTGGCTGGGGATTGAATTTACACTGCAGTGGCTGCTGGCAGCTCCACGGCCCTGCTTTATCACATTGTGCTGCCTGTTTGGAGGTTTCTTGAACTGTTAAAAATGGAGCTTCCTAGGCCCTCTCTGGTGGCACAAGGGGTTAGGATGCAGCACTGCAAGTTAGAGCAGCAGCTTCAGTGTTGAGTTCAAACCCCCGCCCTGCAGGTGGCCAACATGGCAAGGCAGACCTCTCCTCCCCGCCCGCTGCTCCCCTCAGCAGTGTGCTTCATTGATCTGCCTGTTCTGCTCCCCACTCAGTCTTCCGTGAAGTCTCTCACTGCCCCTGCACCTCTGGCTTGTACCCCAGCTCTGTAGGCACAAATAAATAAATCTTTAAAAAAAAATGGAGCTTTCATATGATCCAGTAATTCCACTCCTAGGTATCTACCCAAAGGATACAAAAACATTAATTTAAAAGGTCACCTGCACCCTGATGTTTATTGTGGCACTATTTGCAATAGGTAAGGATGGAAAGAACCCACATGCCCAAAAATAGATGACTGGATCAAGAAGATGTGGCACATATACACAATGGAGTATTATTCAGCAATAAAAAAGATAGCGTCATGCCATTCACAGCAAAGGAGCTGGAAGGGATCATGCTCAGTGCATTGAGTCAGAGAGAAAAAGAAAACTACCATGTAATTTCACTTTTAGGGGGACTGTACGGGATCAGGGAAAAAAAGTAATTATAATAAAGCAAAAATTACAATCATCAGGCAAATATAAACCAGAGACATTCTGCAGGGATGGGAGAGGGGAGTAGAATCAAAACAGGGGTGGGAAGAGCACAAGGAACGATGGTGATGGTACTGGGTGTGATGGTACTGGGTGAACTGGTGGTGGGAATTCCACGAGGATTATGACCAAGATGAACAAGCATACATGTACAAAAATGAAGAATGATGTAAAAAATACATAAAGTTAAAAAAGAATTTCTGCCTTCAGGTGTGGTCACCTTAGTTCTCCCACTACCAATTCATCCATAATTCTCCACCATAGTTAATTGCCCCTCTTGTCTCCCTGCCCCCTCTTGATACCCTCCCCCTCTTCATTTCCTTCCCCTGCTTGATGCTTCAGATCTATGGTATGGTCAGCTTTCAAGGTTGGTTTTAAAGTTTGTCTTTGTCTGATCCTATGGTTTCCCTGAATGCCACATATAAGTGAAACTATCTGGTATTTATTTTTCTCTTGGCTATTTTCATTTAGGATAATCCCTTGCAGTCCCATCCATGTTCCTGCAAATGGCTAGAGCTTATCTTTCTTGATCAGCTGATTAGTGTTACACTGTGTATGTGACACCACATCTTCATGATCACTCATTTGTCTTGGGGCACTTAGGGTGTTTCCACATCTTGGCTACTATAAGTAGTGTAGTAGTGTTGACATAAACATGGGAATCCAGGTTTGCTTTTGAAATAGTGTTTTTGTGTTCTTTGGGTAGATACCTAGGAGATTTTTAAATTTTTTTGGTTCTTTTTCTAGTTCCTTGAAAGGAGGGGCAAAGTTATTATTTGGGCTCTTTTTATTGCTATATGCTTTTATGCTATTTACTTCCTTCTTAGTACTGCTTTTCCTGTGCCCTGAATGATGTGCTCATTCTCATTTGTCTCAAGATATTTTTTGATTTCTGCTTTGACTTCCTTGTGAACTCAGTGATTGTATGGTAGTGTTTTTCAGTCTCTATTAGAATATGTCCTTTTTTTCTTCTTGTAATCGATTTCTTGTTCAGTGCCTTTATGGTCAGGGAAGATAACAGGTATGATTTCAATCTTCATGAGTTTGTGGATGCTCATCTTGTGACCAGCATGTGTTACAAGTTCCCTCCTCTCTTCTGGGATGCTTATGATTCTTAGAGTGATATTGCCTTTCCTCAGAAAAGTCTTGAGGTTTTGTTCTATTTTTTTCCTTTTGTATTTCTCTTTTTCTATTTTGTTTCTTTCCTCTTTTTCATTCTCAGGGTCACTGATATCTCTCTTCTATTTGGCTTATTCTATTTCTTTTGCTTTCTGCAGATTATTTCCTCTCCTCAGTTGATCTTTCTACATCCTGTAATTCTGCTACTTTCTTGTTTAAGGTTTTAATTTTGATTTTTTGTTCCTTGATTGTGTTTCTCATAGCAATCATTGCTACTGCAAGTTTTCCTTGCATTGTTCCAACTCTTTAATTTTCCTAATCATGGAAATTTTGAATTCTGAATCTGATAGTTAAAAAAGCTCTTCCATGTCTTTGTGTTTTGGTTCTGGCATTTTGCTTTCTCTCTGTGGTGTATTGTTCCCTTGAGAACTTGTATTTTTCTTTATCCCACTGTTTGCTTTGGGTTTGCTCTATTGAAGGTGTGGATTTTTTTTTGTTATTTTTTTATTACAAAAGTTTATTTTTACATCATTTTGTACATTTTTTCCCCCATCTCAATTGTAATCCCCGTGGGTTTCCCATCACCAAGTCACCCATGTGCCATCACCATAATCCCATGCATTTTCCCTCCCCCCACCCCGTTTTTGATCCCATTCCCGACTCCACCCCCACAAAATGCCTCTGGTATATGGTTGCTCATTGTTTTTGTTATTTTCTCGCCTGCTCCATTATATTCCTGCTATGAGTGAAACCATCCGGTATTTTTCTTTCTCTTTCTGGCTTATCTCAGTAAGCATGATCTTTTCCAGTTCCATCCAAGTTGCTGCAAAAGACATGTGTTTCTCTTTTGGTTGCTGAGTAATATTCCATTGTATATATGTACCACATCTTTTTAATCCAGTCATCTACTTTTGGGCATTTGGGCTGCTTCCATGTTTTTCCAATTGTAAATAAAGCAGCAATAAACATGGGGGTACAGGTATCTTTTTCAATCAGTATTTTTGTGTCTTTTGGGTAGATACCTACGAGTGGGATTGCTGGGTCGTAGGAAGCTCCATGTTTAGCAGTTTGAGGAACCTCCAAACAGTTTTCCATAGTGGTTGTACTAGTTTGCATTCCCACCAGCAGTGCAGGAGAGTTCCTTTTTCACCACATCTTCACCAACATTTGTTGTTGCTAGTTTTTTGAAGATGTGCCATTCTCACTGGGGTGAGGTGGTAGGTATCTCATTGTGGTTTTAATTTGCATCTCCCTTATTACGAGTGATGTTGAATATTTTTTCATATGCCTGTTGGCCATCTGCATTTCTCTTTGGAGAAGTGTCTTTTTAGCTCTACTGCCCATTTTTTGATGGGGTTGTTTATTTTTGTTGAGTTTCATCAGTTCTCCGTATATTTTTGTGATCAGTCCTTTATCGCTACTTTTGTGTGAGAAAATGTTTTCCCAATTTGTGGGCTGTCTGTTTGTTTTTAGTAATGTCTCTTTTGCTGTACAGAAGCTCTTTAACTTGATGTAGTCCCATCTATTTATCTTTGCCTTCACTATTGTGGCGTTGGGTGCTCTGTCTTTAAAGATGTCGCTAAAGTGTATGTCGTGTAGTGTTTGACCCATCTTTGCTTCTAGGTATTTTATGCTTTCCGTTCTTATGTCTAGGTCTTTAATCCACTTCGAGTTGATTTTTGTGACTGGAGTGAGGCAAAGATCTAGTGTTTCATTTTTTTACATGTGGCTTCCCAGTTTTCCCAGCACCACTTGCTGAACAAATTTTCTTTGTTCCATTGTATCTTCTTTGCTCCTTTGTCAAAAATTAGGTGTCCATAAACTCGTGGGTTTATATCTGGGTTTTCTATTCGAATCCACTGGTCTGTATGTCTATTCTTATTCCAGTAGAAGGTGTGGATTTTTTTGTGCATGCGTTCTTCTCTCCACTGTTCTAGGCATTTATTGGTTGGTGAACTTGGCAGCTGGGGACTTATTGAGACAGTGGTGGTACTGGAATCTCCCTAGTTGCTCCTTGGGGTGATCTTCCAGTAAGGGGCAGCAGAAGTGCTCACTCAGAAACATTTTGGTGGCTATCCAGGATCAGGCAAGCCCATGGCCAGTGTTGCAGGCCTCTGCAAACCTGGAAGCTGGTGTAGGTGATTTCCCAGCTGTCTGTCCATGTGGGGGTGGGTAGGAGGTGGTTCTCCCACTTCTGTCAGAATCTTAGGATTCCTTTACAGGCATGGAACCCAGGAATTCTGCTGTACCTGTATGTGTGATCCTCAAGACATGACTAGGCCTGTGCTTTTCATGGGTTGTGGTGTCTTATTCCTTCTGAGTGTATTAGAGGTTTACTCTGCTCATGTTTTGGGCACAGGTTCTACATATTTGGTTTCAATTAGTCCCTTTAATTCCATGTGTATTTGTGTGTTTGTGTACCTGTTAATATGTGTGAAGCATGGGTGCGTGTATTCACATACATGTGTGTAAGTATCTGCACATGCGTGATTGTGCATGGGCATGAGAGCATGCATGTGATTATGTGCCCACGTAGAAGCATATTAGTGTGAGTATGCACACATATGAATATTTTGATGTAACTGTGTGTATACAATTGTGTGCACCTGTGGTTGCATGTATGTAAGTGTGTCTATGTGTATGTGTGTGTATGTGACCTTGCATGCGCTTGTGTGCACATGTGTGTAAGTATGTAAGGGTGTGACTGTTTATGTTGAAGGTACTAAATTACTTAACAGTCTGTACCAAGCTCTTGTAGCAGTTGCTGTTAGAGGGTCCTTCCTATTTCCAGATCTCAGTAGACAGGACATTTTAGATAAATAATGCCCTTGGAAGCATCCTGGCTAATGTCTGGTTGGGTGCATGGCATCTGGTGTCTCTCAATGTCTGGTTGGGTGCATGGCATCTGGTGTCTCTCAGAGATTCTTAGATGTCCAAGTGGGAACTTCCTTAATAAAGTACCATCCCCGGAGCTGGCTTAGTGAAATAAGCCAGAAAGAAAAGGAAAGATACTGGATGGTTTCTCTCATAGCAGGAATATAACAGAACAGGCGAGAAAATAATAATAATGACAAACAGCTATAGACCAGAGACATTTTGTGGGCGTGGAGTGGGGAATGGGATCAAAAACAGTGGGAGGAGGGAAATACTTTGGACTATGGTGATGGCACATGGATGATTTGGTGATGGGAAACCCAAGGAGATTGCAACTGAGATGGAAAAAAAACATGTAAAAATAAACTATTATAAAATTAAAAAATATATAAAGTACCATCCCCTGCTCTTCTGCCTTGTCTTCCATTTCTTGTCTCACTTTCTTCATTGCCCTATTTATATTTATGGGAGCATCACCCCAGGAATGAATATGCAGTTGAATTCTTTTCTCAGGATACCTCCAAATAAATTAGGTGCCCTTGAATCTTTGCTTCAGTATCTGTTAGGTTGCAACAAAAGTCATGACACATTTTGCATAGAAAACAGAAAAAATATGTCATGACCTTTCTAACAACTCAATACTTCTGGGAATGCAAGTAAGACATGTAGGTTCCCTTTTCCAATCCACTCAGGCCTATTATTATGCCCTCCCTTTTCTTAAGCAAGGAGGAATGTGAAGCTCAGAAAGATGCCAGTTGAAGAGTGGAAAGCCCAATTTTGACCACGGGACTCCAGACCTTAAGTCTGGTGTTTTTTCCTCTCCTGAGAGCCTCCTCTCTGCAGTAGGGGCCAATTGGGAGGCCATTCATACCCAGAAGGCCCCAGATATATTTATGCAGTGCCCATGTTCTTAGGTTATCATAAAATAAGGGAGCTAATGTCAAACAGATACTTGGAGCTGATGTGTGTCAGGGAGTGTAGCTACAAGCACTTTATTCATCTTAACTTACTTGGGTTTCTCAACCTACTTATTACCCTTGGAATTTCAGCAAGAAAATGGAGGCACAGAGAAGAGATTTGCCCAAATTCATACAACTGGTCCTGATTTCAGCTCTGGTACCTGTAGTCTGGTACTTAATCATGCTGCCTTCTGGATTCTCTAGGTCATGTATATTGACCTCTTTACATGCCAGACACAATAAAGCAG
Source organism: Condylura cristata (assembly GCF_000260355.1). NCBI lineage: Eukaryota > Metazoa > Chordata > Mammalia > Eulipotyphla > Talpidae > Condylura > Condylura cristata. Next base: position 32,086,451 of record NW_004567125.1, on the reverse strand, counting down.
TTTACTTTAAGTATATAAATATAACAATAACACAGTTTTCATATAATAAAAAAACAACAACTGATAAGTATGATATTTATCTTTGGTTTGCAAATACTTCTCCCCATTCTCTAAGTTACCTTTGCATTTGTTAACATTTTCTTTGCTTGCCCAGAAACTTTTCAGGCTGAGGTAGCCTTACTGGTTTAATCTTTATTTTTGTTTCTTGAGGTTGTACCACAGCAAGATAACACCTTTTACCTGTAGAATGAACATCAATGAGAAGGCAAGAGATAACTAATGCTGGTGAGGATGTGGGGAAAAGGAAATCCTGTACATTGTTAGTGGGACTCTAAACTGGTACAGACATGATGGAAACAGTGTGGAAATTGCTCACAAAACTAAAAGCAGGAGTTTTGTATGATCCAACAATTCCACTTCTGAGAAAATACCCAAAGCAAAGAAAAACACTAACTTGAAACAATATTTGCCCCTGCCATGTTCAACACTGCATATGTACATACACATACAAATATTCGTACATACTAGGTAGATTACTTAGGGTTTTACTTAGTCAAAAAAGAGATAATAAAAAAATAATAAATGGGTGTATAATAACTGTAATAAATGGGTGGATCTTGAAGGTGATATGCAAAGTGAAATTATTCAAATGGGTAAAAAATATATTGTGCATATATGTGAGAGCTAATTAAAAAACCCTCAAACTCAGAAAATGAGATCAGATTTGTGGTTTTTAGAGGCAGGATGGTGGTGGGGGATGGCAGGAGAAAATGTTGGTCAAAGATGCAAAACTCCATCCCTCCTTGGTGGCGCAGCATTAGGAAGCTAAAGCCATTTCAGCATGAGTTCGATCCCCGCCCTGGAGGTGACCCACATGGTGTGGCAGACCTCTCCTGACCTGCCTGCTGCTCCCCTCAGCAGTGTGCTTCTTTGATCTTCCTGTTCTGCTCCCCACTCTGTCTCCAGTGAATCCTCTTACCATCCCTACACCTCTGTGCTGTACCCCAGCTCTGTATGCACAAATAAATAAATCTTAAAAAAAAAAAAAGACACAAAACTCCACTAATAAAACAAATAAGGGCCTAAGTGTACCTGCCAGCTCAGGTAATTAGTAAGATTGCAAGAGGGTGTCAAGGGGGTTCCAAGCTGGGCATCTTCTCTGAAGTTTCCTAACCCTTAGCCAGATGTTGACCCCCACTTTTTATCCTGCCACACAGTTCTGCTACAGGAGGGTATTGACCTATGAGCTGCTTGAACTGAGTCCTGTGTGGGCAGGGCGACTTCAATTACAGGAACATGGGCACCCACAGCACTTCACTCCCAGCCAGCCCTTAAGATTGGGAGGTGTCGATGATATTTGCCTTCACTAATTTGTTTAGTTGCTTCTAACCAGTGGATTGTATCTTCCTGGCTGCTATGGGGAATGAAACTATTTGGTTGTGTTATCATAGGACCTTTGAAATTTTAGATCTCATTCAGGAAACTGGAGTCATTCCAATGGATTTATACTGAGTTGAGACTTGGTCTTAGTGAAGAACAGATTTAGAAGAGGAAGCACATATGCTGATTGTTTTGTCCCAACTTCTGTGACCAGCCGCAAGAAAGGAAGGCGGGAGGCAGAAAGGCTGAGCAAGCAGTTTATTGCTCCTGGACAGCAGATGAAACGGAGCCCCTAGGGTGGGGTCCGCAGCTACTGACAACTCAATAAGGGGGAAGGGTCTCTTATATAGATTCTAAACTCAGACTCCAAAGGTGTGACTCATCGCTGTGTCCTTGCTGTGAGGCCCAGTTCGCTGTCACCTTCAGCTAGTCCCATCCTGGACACAAGGTCAGTTTATTACCACCTTATCAAGCTTGGATGCAAGGCTCAGTTCTTTACCACCCTAACTTAGTCCTTGTCAGTACATCTTTGGTCATTCCCAACACTGATAATGGCTCCCATCTGGAAGGTTGTGTTTCAACTCTGGGTAGCACAGCATTCAGAGTTCTTTGGAGGATTAGCCCTTTATTTTCTACAGACAGTTCAACTACTCCAGCATGTGCCTTATCATGTTTTTATCTGATGTGCTTTAAGGTATACCTCAAACTCATTCTTCCTGCTTGGCAGAGTTTAATGGCAGCTTTGAGTTCCATCTGTACTTTGAGATTCAGCTTTAATCACTATTTATTTAAACTTCATCAACAGAACTGAGTAATTGCACACACACTACATAGCTTGCAATTCCACCTAAAAGCTGAATGAAATAATAATTCTCCAGGATGAACTTGAAAAGCCTACTTGCAGTAAAGAATTAAAGGAACTAGAGTCAAAAGTTGATCAAGGCCAGGAATAGAAGTGAAATTTAGCTCCAAGTTTAAGTGAGAAAAATATCTGAAAAGAGTTATTTTCTCAAGTGGGAAAACTGCTGTGAAGAAATATAGACAACAAGGCAAAGATCCAACTCCTGAGAAGCATAAATTAAAAGCTTATGTAGATGATAAAGATATGCCCAGTCATTTCAGAAAGAATGATTTTTTTTATTATTATTTCAAGAAGACAGGGGAGTATGAGCATAAAGAATTAAAGATGATATGCCAAAAGTTAAAATCTGCACTGAGGTATAAAGCATCACAGATAGAAAGGCAGAAGTGGAAGCAACTTTTATTTAGTGGTCATGCTGTGTCAAAATTTTTTCCTCCTGTAGACCCAGTGGGACTCATGAGTCGTTCAGAAACATCAGTGCATGTAGGTAAGGGGAAGCTGGGGAAATGATACTGAAAAGTAAAAAAGTATATCCTCCACAAGGGATGTTGAAGTAAATGCTAGGATGGTTTATTTATATGAAACCCTCTAGGTGATAAAAGAGACAACTTTGCAAATAAAACCTTCCTCGAAGGAACTGAAGAAAGAGTATGTTTCCAACGTGAGAGTGAAGGTGAATCTCTGCAGGCAGGTCATGGTGGCTTGACCATTGTGCTTCCCATGTCGAGGGATAAATTTGACTCCTCTGTTAAGCAGGGCTGGGCATGGCTACTGCTGTCACCGCATTTTGCCTTCACTGTGGGCCTTACTACAAAGTGGCTGTCGGATCTCTCCTCTACCATCATGTAGGAACAGACTTTTGGTAATGAGGAGGAAGAACAAATAACACAAGAAAGCAAAATAAGGTGCAATAAAAGTAAGAACCAAGATTCTCATGAAGGATTTTCAATTTAAAATTCCTTTAATGGGGCCCTTCCTGGTGGCCCAATGGGTTAAAGCACAGCAATATGAAGCTAGATAGCTTCTGTAGCCACTGCAGAACAAGTTCAATCTCTGGCCAGGAAAGCAACCCACATGGCACAGTAGACCTCTCCTGATCTGCCTGCTGCTCTCCTCAGCAGTGTATTTCAGTACGTCTGCCTGTTCTGCTCCCCACTCTGTCTCTGGTGAATCCTCTCATCACCCGCACCTCTGGTCTCACCCCAATTCCTGGATGCCTAAATCAATAAATCTTTAAAAAAATTAAAATTACTTTGAGTGTGCTGTAGTGTTGAGACTACATACTCCCCTGAAAAAGAAAATGTATGTATATTTACTTAAAGTAAAACTGAGATGTGAGTTGACACAGCTTGACTATTGATCAGAAAATAGTAGTTACATGAAATGGCAGGTCTTTTAGAAAAATAACAGAAAGAGAAGGGCTCTTTCAAATAAAATGCTTTTTATTTTCAGTTCAACTGATCAATCTTAGAAATTCTTTAAGCATTTTAATTTTATTTAAAAAATTGAAATTAAAGTAACATTTCTTATCACATTACCTGTTTCTGGTAAGCATTATAAATAAATGTCTTTACATGTTACATTATAAAATTTTTTTTGGCCAGAATTTGTTCCCATAAAATGATTGGGATAATCAATTTGCTCCCATAAAATGATTGGTATAATAATTCTTTTGCAAATACATTAACATTTAATGACTACACTTTATTGTATTTTTCCTAACTTATATGTTAATAAAAATTGTATTTTAGTTTTGTTTATATCAGTCTCAAAATGAGGACATAGGTTCTAAATAGAAAATTGATTTAAGAGAGTAAAATGCTAATAGAGATAAGTAGTGAGCAAACAATGGGAATACTAATACTGCTGGATGGTATATAGGAAAGGCAATAAGATCTTATGAGTTCTCCTCACATGGAACACCTTTCTTTGTTTGCTTTATCTTTTTTATTGTATCTGAGTGATACAATTGTGGTAATCACAATATAAAGGAGTCACACCATTTCATTGTATAACTTAAAAGTATACAATGATTTATATGCCAACAGAACTGTAAGAAAATTAAAAATGTCAGAAAATAAAAGTGCTTTTTTTTCCATTCCTGCCTTGCATGACAGGTGTAGAGTGGAATTATTCAGGCTTTTGGTGCCTTTGCAAAATGTGCTAAGCTGTCCTATCCTTCAGGGATATAACAGGTGCATCCTGGCAATGAGCTCAGATAAGGTGAATGAAAGCAGTTTGAGAGAAACAAAGGCAAGAGAGACAAAGAGAATAAAAACAAACAGGACTACACCTTACTGAAGAGTTTCATACAGTTGGCCAACTGACACCTGGAAAAATGTTCTACATTGTCTATCATTAGGGAGGTATAAATCAAAACCACAATGAGATTTCATCTCACACCAATTACAATGTCTATTATCAGCGTGAATGAGTGCTGGCTATGGTGTATTGAAAAAAGGAACACTTGTATACTGTTGGCAGAAATGTAAATTTATGAGCTATTGGGTTGGGGGGACTGTTTATAGGTTTTTAAAAAAATTAAAAATAGAACTACCGCATGATCCAATAAACATATTTCTGGGTGATTACTTGAAGAATATGAAAACATTGATTTGAAAAGAGTTATACATCCCCCTGTTCATTGCAGGGCTATTTTCAACAGCCAACATGTGGAAACAACCCAAGTGCCCAATAACAGATGAATGAATCAGGAAGATGTGGTATATACACAATGGAATACTACTCAGCTATAAAAAAGATGAAACCTTAACATTGGTGACAACATGGGGAACTGGTGAAATAAGTCAAAAGGAAAAAAAATACAAAATTAGTGTAATTTCACTCATTTGTGGAATATAAGGGAAAAAATTAACAACAAAAACAAACTAAGGTTCTGGTAACAGAATGGTGGTTACCAAGAGGAAGGAAGGAAGAGGAATTAAGCAGAAGGGGAAGATTGGTTGGTGATGGATGGCGACTAGATATTTGGTGATGGGTATGGTGTGAGCTGAGGAGTGAAACTGAATACCTGAAATCTAGAAAGTGCTCTGAACTAATGTTATCCACCTCCCCCACACCCCCAAAACAGGGAGAATTTGCATAGGTGAGGGGAGGGCCAAAGAAAACCAATGGCTAGTGGAGCACCCAGGGGCCCACGTCATCCCCAGGCTCGTAGGCCCAGGAACCAGCTGTTCCCCGAACACTGAGAGAGTCACTGTAGCTGAAAGCTTTACTAAGGGTGGGTGTCGCTCCCCTAAACCCCCTTGTTGCTTATAGGTTCCTCACTGGCTAATAACCATACTCTTATTTGACCAGAGAGGCTGCAGTTGGGAGGTGAGAACCTCCAGTCGGCCTCGGTCAGTGGCAGTTCCACTCCTCTGGAAGATGCAGGGCCGCTCTGCAGCTCTGCCCTGTGTGGCCCACGGCACACTGGCTAAGGGGGCCCCTGAGTCTGGGGCAAATTCTGCCTCCTTTCCCTGAAGGCTCCCCTGCTGTTTCTAAGTGGTGTTCTTGGGGTCGCCTTCTCTTCTCTGTGGATGAGACACATCCTTTCCCTCCACATGTGTGGTTTCTGTTGACCTCTGTGGGGAGTGGCCAGGCTGCTTTCAGAACTGCACTGCCAACAAATCCCCTCCAGGGGAACTCAATGCCTACTCTTATTTGGCTCCCAGACTTTCCTGAAGTTTTACTTTTGCCTTGTTTGCCTAAACCAGCTCGTCTGAGTTCCTCGTGCCCTTGCCAAGAAACAGGGGGCTGATTGACGATTCAGCCTTTAGGGGCTGGTTAGGTTTCATGGCCTTTATTATGGTGAGTGGATGTAGCACCTGCCTCAAGATAGAGTGTCTGGCTGGGTCTCCCCACCGCCAGGGGCCAGCCCTGCTGGACTTGTTTGGCTCCCCTCACCATAGATGCTGAGTGGAATTGCCTCACCGTTTATCTCAGCTTGTCTGAGGAAGGAAACAAGAGTGACACACTCTCAGGCTTTTGATTGCTACACTCTGCGTTGGATCTCTACAGCCCTGGAGCAACTCCAGGGCTGGCTTTTATTCACAGGCCACACTCCTCCACGTCATCCGGATTCCTGCTCAAAGGTTATCTCCCCAGGGAGGCCTTTCTGGCTGTCCTTACTTGCTTGCTAGCATGTCTGTCTCACTCGGTGAACTTCCTTCAGCAGCACCACCATCTGACTTGGGCTTTCTTCCTGTTGTCTTTACCCACCAAACACCAGCAGCACCATAAGCCACAGACCTTGTTTATCTTGTTCATCCCATATCTGGGTCATAGCACCGTATCTGGCATGGTGTGTGATCAAATAGTATAAACCGGGAAGATCTACATTTACCTCCCTGTTTTACTGAGAAGCATAAGAGCTTTGGAGAGGGCAAGCAACTTGCCCGAGGCCACAGAGCCCTACGGAACACAAGCACCAGAGGCACCCAGCCAGCAGGCGGCCTGCATGCTTGCCACTGAGGGGCCCAGGCTGCCTCTCAGGAGGTGTGTCTTCAAGATGACAGAAAAGAAGAACTGCGTCTCTGTTTTGTGTGGCGACTCTGAGGCCCTACTTAAATTGCGTGTTGGGAATGCTGGGTTTAGAAAGTGGGGTCCTTGTGTTAACTCTGGGAAAACTCACCAGAATTCCCTTTTCAGTGACTTGGGCGAGTTGCCCAGAAGAGTTTCTCCACAAGACAGAAGCGCTAGTTGTATCTAAAAGGGCAGGTTTATGGTGAAAAGGGAAAAAGCAAAAGGACACTTGCACCGACACAGCGGCAGAAAGAGCGGCTCCGGTTAGGGACAGGGCTGTAATAGAGCCACCTGCGTGGTCACAGGCGCAGCCGTGGGAGGAGCTGCCTCTGCCGCTTTGCAAAGGCAGGAGGCCAGTGAAGGGAAGCGCCTACTGGTCCCAGGCTGCGGGTGAGCAGGAGGCTGCTGCTGCCCTGCAAAGGGAGTGAGTTGGCGGTGAGGAGCGCCTGCATGGGCTGGCAGGAGAGCCACAGCTCCTGGTCCACCCAGCGACAAGGGTGGTGAACAGGAGCACCTGCACACTGTAGGTGGGCAGAAGGACCGTGCGGTTGTCAGTGAGGAAATTGCTCTGCTGTAGTCTTCTTGACTTTGGGAGGGCTCATTCCTCTGTGGAGCAGCTCGATTTGTTGATTTTGAATAACTAGAATTTGAAAAGGAACAGAGATTGTATAATGACCCTCAACCTCTATGTCCTCACCTCCACCGGTCTGCACCCTGCGGCACTTTCTACAGCAGTGTGACACCTGCTTGGGTCTGTGCCTCCTGATCTAGACATTGGCACCTGAGGACTTTTCATTTCTACAACTACTGTAACACTACATTAATCACTCTACCTCCAGCTCCAGGCATTGCATGAGCCAGATTTCTGGCTATTCTTTTCTATTCTATTCTCCCTTCGCCACTGTGACAAATTGTTCATTTAAAAGTTTTTTTTTTTTTTTTGGGCCCTCCCTGGTGGCGCAGCAGGTTAAAGCTTAAGCCACTTCCACATGAGTTCGATCCCCGCCTGCCCCGGAGGTGATCCACATGGCGTGGCAGACCTCTCCTGACCCGCTTGCTGCTCCCCTCAGCAGTGCACTTCATCGATCTGCCTGTTCTGTTCCCCGCTCTGTCTCTGGTGAAACCTCTCACCCTTTGCATCTCTGGCCTGTACCCCAGTTCTGTATGAATAAATAAATAAAAATCTTTAAAAAAATAAAAAAATAAAAGTTTTTTTTATTGTTATTTCTTCTACAAGTTGATAAAGTTGTAGCAGTGATAAAGTGGAAGCAGTTTAGTGTGAGGAAAAAGCATTAGAAGTTAAAACGATAAAGACAGCAATTCCATTTCCTCCAGTTCAGCTGCGGTGTGTGGATTTTTCTGGACATTTTTAATCATATGCAAACATGTACACACATGAAAACACACTTTCATAGGTTTTCTATGTAGAGGAGACCTACTTCCTCCTCTGCCTGTGTCAGGAGGCTTGCTTATGGAGAGTCCCGAGCACACAGTAAGTGTGCCTTTAGTAGGGTACAGTAGGCATGCTTGACGCAGATTACCTGGCACAGGGTAGGTATGATCTACCCGGAGTAATTTGCACAGACTGTGCAGAGTTCCTGCCACACCCCAGTGAGGGCAGGCTCCATGAGGTCCCCAAAGTGCCATGGGCATGCTTTTGTGCAGTCTCCTGCATGGAGTTGGTCTACTTTCTGTGGGGCACTGCCATGCAGTAGCCAATATAGTTGCCAGTCCCTTCCCTCCCTTCCCTCTTCTTGGGGGTTCCTTACTCTTTTCTCCTTCTATGGAGCCTCCCTCTGACACACTCTGACTTCGCATTACCAGATGGGAAGACTGAGGCCACAGAGGGCTGGCTCAGCCCACAGGGTCTCCCACCTGACCCTCTCCTTTGGACCTTGTCCTGTGCTGTGTGGTCCTTTGGCACCTACCACCCCAACCCCCTTTTACACAGCCCTCTCCTCTCTAATCCTTCTCCACAGTGAGCCATGCCTGTCAGCAGGCCCCTTCTTCCTACTGGGTCCTTTATCCCCAGAATCTGATGCGGGTAATCCCCTGTCAGGCTGGTTTCTTTGTTCTGGGTCCTTAACCCAGGCTGCAGCAGCTTGGAGATGGGATTTGAACTCCTGCCAGGCTGTGCACCCTGGAGGCTAGAGGCTTCCTGTCTCTGAGCTTCCTATTCTGCACCGAGAAATGTATTATATCCTCCTGGCCCATGAGGGGAGAGAACATAGAGCTGTTTTGGGACAAGGCTGGCCTGGCCCTACTTACCTGGCACCTTGCCAATTTCATATTTGTACATGCTGCACCCTGACGTTGGAAGAATAGGGGTTGCTGTAAACTTGGGGGTCCTGAATCATTTTTGTTGCCCCCCACAGCTGCCCCCAAGCCCACAGAAGAGGTTCTGAGTCCTGCAGATCCACTGCCCAGCCCATGTGACCCTGGGCTAGTTCATCAGCCTCTTTTGACAACACTGCAGCCCCATCCCCCCTCTATTTGGATGGCTGCCCAATGGGGAGGAGACAGTCTGTCTTGTGGGGATTGGCTGGCTTAGCTCAGTGCTGCCAGGAGGGACAGGGCAAAGACAGTCAGGGGCCAAGGACAGAGACTTCCCAAGAGGAGGGGAGAGGAGGCTGTGTGGACAAGCCGGTCCAGCAGAAGGTGCGAGCCTGGAGGCAGAGGGGATGGGCTCCTGGCCCAGGGTGGGGAAGGACGCTGCCCAAGGCAGGGGTGACCTGGGAGCGAGCTGACCTGGGAGAGGTGTGGGCATGTGGGTGATTCTGTCTCCCTCCATCTCTCTGTACCTCTTCTGGAGTTCCTAGTGCCTCCCTCCCCTCTCTGATCCCCAGTTTGCCTCTCTCTGTGACCCTCCTTGTCCCTGTTCCTCAGTCCATTGGCCCTTGCCCTCATTACTTTGGGACTGACCCCATCTCTGCCTCTGAGCTCACCGTTGCAAGGCCTGTCCAGCCCTAGGTGCTCACCCTCTGCCCTGTGCGCCCCACAGGATGCCGCAGCTGAGCCTGTCCTGGCTGGGGTTCGGGTTCCTGTCGGCCTCCCCATGGCAGCTCCTGCTGCTGTTGGGGGGCTCCTGGCTCCTAGCCCGAGTGCTGGCCCGGATCTATGCCTTCTATGACAACTGCTGCCGCCTGCGGTGTTTCCCAGAGCCCCCCAGGAGAAACTGGTTCTTGGGTCACCTGGGCCTGGTGAGTGTGGTGGCAGGGTGGATGGACTTCCTGCGGGGTCAGAGTGGCACTTGGTGAGCTGTGGGTGGGGTTTAGGGTCCTTGGGTAGCAGAGACGCAAAGGAGGCTTCAGGGACAGCTCTCCTCTCACTCACCTCCCACCCCAGGCCTTTCCCATGCTTTGACCTCCCACACCTAGCTGACTCAGTATCATTCCTTGCCCTTCCTCCCTGCACTAATGCAACACTGAAGGCCTGCACAGAGCAGACCTCTGGGACCTCCAGTCTCCATTATTAGACTTGAGCCCACATCCAAGGTGCTGTCCAGGGTCCCCGATTTGTATCTTTTTGGTTCCTCATGCCTGGCCTGTGGGCTGTAGTTTCCCACAGGAATTCACTCTGCCCTCCCTGTCCCCCCACATCAGAGCCCATGCAGCCCCCCCCCCACCTCTTTCCCATGCCTGGACACTTTCCTCTTCTATTACTTGCTAACCCTGCCTCCTCCCCCATGATGTCTCAATGAGTCCATTGCCCAACTTGGATAAAGTTGATCACCTGCTTCCCCTTTAATAGAGCTTCTTTGACTCCTTTGACTCCCATGCCCCAGACCTTGACGTCTGTATTGGTCCTGTTCATGCTGAATCAAATTACCAGTCGTCCAATTACTACTTGTCCTATCGACTTGGTGGCAGCTCTGAGGGGTGAAAGCGCTATCTATAACGCCTGGGACTTTCGGACACCAAGCACGCTGAGTGCTGAGCTGTGTGTTATGGCAAAATTCAAATGAGGACATTCTAAGCACATCCCGAAGGTTTTCTGAGATCCCAGGTCTGGAACAGCCTCAGAAAGCTGTGGAGGCAGTAGGAATGTTGTAACTACTGCAATGCTACCACCTATTCTAAGGGGTTGGTCATGGGGGCTGGTCTTGCTCATTCTCTTCTCCAGTCTCCCTTGCAGCTTGACTTCGACTAAGTTACCTTTCCTCTCTCGACCAATCTCATCAAGTGGTTTGAATCTTCAGGGTCCTGGGTGGGCAGGGACCAGCCTCAAAGGCAGAAGTAACGGACACTCACCTGCCCAGAGCATCTGGTGGTATCTGTCAGTCTCAGAGGGGGTCTCCCAAGGCCCTGGAGGGGCTGCCTCCACTAGAGGGCCCCCCTTCCTCTTTTGGGCGCATGGGATCCTATCCTTTATTTGTAAATGGTACAACTGATGGGTGTGCCCAGAGATGCTGAAGGAGCAGATAAATGTGATGCTGCAGGGGAGGGGGGAGGAAACACCACCAGGCTGGTAAAAGGGGCTCACACTCAGTTGGGAGCCACCTTCTAAGTATGGTCAGAGTTCACCTTTGTTTCCCCGTGTCAGCTGGGTCCAGCAGGTCTCAGGTCTGCAACCCCTTCACCATATGGGGAAACAGGCCATGTGAGAACATGAAAGGATGTGGGACCACCTCCCAGGGACCGCCTCCTGGGGCTGCCCCCAAGGCTGGAACCTCTCCCAGGATGAGAAAAATCTGTCTTCTTGAGTCCGATTCAGCCACCCTGTATGGAGAGGGTGATTTCTCCCTGAGCTCTGTGATATACCCTTGAGGCTTAGAGAGACACCCAGGGTCTGTACCCTGAGAGGAGATGGGCAGGAGGAAACAGGTCTCCCCTACCTGTGCAGACTCTGGATATGCTGTTCCCTGCAGAGGCTGAAGGGGGCGCAGCCACGGTTCTTTCTGGGGAGTGATGGACTCTGCCCTGCTTGCAGATCCACCCCACGGAGCAGGGATTGAGGAACATAACTCAGATGGTGACAACCTTCCAGCAGGGGTTTATGCTCTGGCTGGGCCCTATTCTCCCCATCATCACCCTCTGCCACCCTGACATGGTCCGGTCTATCACCAATGCTTCAGGTACCCATGCAGAACTTGTGGTGGTGGGCACTGTGGCACACCCAAAAGCTTCCAGTTCACCTATTCCCAGCTTTGTGACCCTTCTGAAGGACCCTGGCTCCTCCTCTCCTCTTCTCTTTCAACCATTTTCTTTCATGTATTCACCAACCTCCAGCTCACTGTCTCTTCTTTGCTCCCACTGCAATCTGTTCCCCTATAGTGAGTGTCCTGGGAGAAACTGGGGCCCTGAGAGGCCCCAGTCCAATGTCTTGGAGAAACCCTCAATATTGAACAGAGAGATTATCAACCTGGTGTGATCAGGAGTTGGCCAGAGGAAGCTGGGCTGGGACTACCCAGAGAAGCAAGGTTTCTGTTGGGGTAGGCTGGAAGTCTTCCTGGAGGAGGAGTCGCAGGAACTGTTTCTGTAGTAATGAACACACATTTTTTTAAAAGACTTATTTATTTGTGCATACAGAACTGGGGTATAGGCCAGAGGCTCAGGGGCGGTGAGAGGCTTCACCAGAGACAGAGTGAGGAACAGAACATGCAGATCGAGGAAGTACACTGCTAAGGGGAGCAGCGGGCGGGTCAGGAGAGGTCTGCCACACCATGTGGTCTCCTCCCGGCCAGGCGGAAATCGAACTCATGCGGAAGCGGCTTTAGATTCTCAGTGCTGTGCTTTAACCCGCTGCGCCACCAGGGAGGGCCCCTGAACACACTTTTTTTTTTTTTAAAGATTTATTTATTTATTCATATGGAACTGGGGTACAGGCCAGAGATGCGGAGGGTGAGAGGATTCACCAGAGACAGAGTGGGGAGCAGAACAGGCAGATTGATGAAGTACACTGCTGAGGGGAGCAGCGGGCGGGTCAGGAGAGGTCTGCCACGCCATGTGAATCTCCTCCGGGGCAGGTGGGGATCGAACTCATGCAGAAGTGGCTTAAGCTTCTTAGTGCTGTGCTTTAACCCACTGCTCCACCAGGAAGGGCCCCTGAACACATATTTTTAAAGTAGGGGTAGAGAGGTCAGGTATGCTGCTGGCATTCCAGATCTCCTGTTACCCAGCCCTCATTCTCACCCAGTCTCATGCCCAGAGCAATAAGGGCTTTTGACTGGTGGCCAATCTGGGCTGCTGTTTCCATGATGTCTACCTCTGGCGGGTCAGTTCCTTTTACCCCCGCCTGTGACTCATTCACATCAAGTTCATTGTGCCAGATATCTCCTCATTCTCCTCAGGGAGACCCTACTCTAGCTGCATTCCCTTCCCTTGCCCTTTGCACCTCCCACACCCAGAGATACAAAGCTGAGAAAGGGAATAGACAGAGTCTGACAGATGCCTTGGCACCCAAATCCAAAATGTTGGGCGACTCTGGGAAGCTCCCTGGACCTTTTACTGCCAAGGTCTGTTACAGCTTAAGTGGTAGAAATCCAACACGGTATGGTCTAAGCAAAGAAAGTGAATCAAGGAAATCAAATGATTGTGGTCCAGGAAGGGTCCTCTTCAGGCACGGCTGGTTCCAGGTGTCAAGCAATGTCTCCAGGAATCTGTCATAAGTGAACTCATTCCCAGTATTTCCAAGAAACAGTGCAGGATTTCCTTTAGTTTGCCTGGCCCGGTGATAGGATCAGACACTGTCTAGTCAGGGTAAGCAAGGGGTTCTCAGAGCTTTATTTTGGGGCCTCAACGAATTCGATGGCAAAGACTCAGGTCTTGAATTCAGACAGACGGGGCCTTTTGTATCAGGGCTGCCTCTTAAAATCTGTTGGACTGTGGAAGAGTGATTTGTCATCCAGAGTCTGTTTCCTTATCTGGAAAAGGGGGCTAGAAGCCAAGGGAATGTGGTATTCAGGATCCAGATTCAAAGAGATGCTTTTGGTCCCTGCATAGCAGGAACCCAACTGTTATGTGTGAAGGGCATGAGAAACAATGCGGGGGGGGGGGGGGGTTGAAACAGAGGACAGGTGGCTGGAGAGGATTCATGGGCTTGGGCCTCGGTCTTCGTTCTGTAGGTCCTGCCCTCTGATCGCCTGGAAGACTGTGAACTGAGTTCTCTTTGTTCCTCTCCAGATTCGGAGCTCAGAGGAAGGTCTCCTGTACACACAGGGCTTGGCGAGCACCTATGGGGATGTGTGTTGCTGGTGGGTGGGGCCCTGGCATGCGGTCATTCGCATCTTCCACCCCACCTTCATCAGGCCCGTGCTCTTTGCTTCAGGTATTCATCCCTGGCCATAGCTTGCCCCCTGCTGAGGTCTCTGTGTTGCTTCCAGCTGGCAGGTGATGTGAGAGCAGATGGGAGGGCTGTGGTGGGGACACCACTGTCTGTCTCGCCAAAGCTCCTCCCTGCCCAACTTCATGTCCCCTCATGCGGAGGGTGATGGCTACTTGTATGGTCACATCTGTCATATTGGTGTTTCCAAGAGGGCTCTGGTGAGGGCTCTTATGTTGTTACACTCGGTCACACCTGGTATATGTTTAAACTGGGATCCAAGGGAAATGGCTCAGTCAGGGGGCTCTGCTGGTGCCCAGGACATCTGAGGTACACCGGGGCCAGTCTGGTTATCATCTGAGATGCCATTTGAAATTGTCTGAGTCATGGTTTGGGTTTGTCTGAGGTCTGGGAACCAAACTTGCTCTGAAAAATGCCAGGACTTTATGTGTGTCTTGTTGGAGGCAGGTCTTGGCATCTGTGGCATGCCTAGAGCCCAGTCCAGCTCACACACAGCATACATCTAGAATGTTAATGTTATATTTAAGTGTGTCTGTGACAGGTCTGTGGGATATGCTGGTGGTCCCAGCCCGTGCTAGTGCTGCTGTGTCATGTCAGTGCATGTGAACACATGTTGGGTCCATGTCGGATGTCCCAGGAGCATCTGCTTGCTGTGCAGACACAGTATCCCAGATCCCTGTGAAGGTACTTTGTAGATGGTGTGCTTTGCTGTGTGTCTAGAACATGTTGAGGCATGAGGAAACCACGCCGGGGCTGCCGAGGTGTGTTGTGATGTTGGGGTGTAGCTAAGCATGAAGGGGTGTATCTGTGGCTCTGCCTTTGCTCGACTCTGTGCTGCAGCCTGGTCTGGCCCTCCCCTCCCTGCTCCTCCCTGTTTATGCTGTCCTGTGCACCATCCCTCTATGCTGGGCTTGTATGGGGAGTGCAGACTCTGGCTGGGGCCTCCATCCTCCCACGAGCCCCTCTTCCCTCCCCATGGACCCTGATGGTCTTCATTCATGTCAGCGGACATCGCCCCCAAGGATGTGCTCTTCTACAACTTTCTGAAGCCCTGGCTGGGTGAGTAACTGCGAGTGAGGGGTTTGGAGACAACCTCGAGGGGAGGGCACGGGGGAGGGCACTGCCCTTGCCCACTCCTTGCCTTCACTAGGGGAAGGGCTCCTGCTAAGTGCTGGTGACAAGTGGGGTCACCACCGCCGCCTGCTGACACCTGCCTTCCACTTCAACATCCTGAAGCCCTACGTGAAGATCTTCAGTGACTGTGTGAATGTCATGCATGTGAGTCTCCTGAGCCCACAGTCCCAGCTGGAGCCTCGGGGATGATGGGGCTCAATGATCAGGATTCTGACTCTCCTGGGGATGGTTGCTCTTCCTTTGGGAAACTTGGTTTCCCCAGATGAAATGGGAATAACACCATGGAGCTTTGCCTCTGGCACACAGTGGGTGTGAAGAAGGTGCTAGTTTCTGTTTCCCTCCCTGAGCTGAGTGGAGAAGCCAGAGGTAATGACTTGGATGAGGGTGTGAAGCCACGTCCCTGGGGTCAAGCTCCTGTAATAGCTGGGGAGAGGAAAACCATGGGTAGTTTTGATTGAAGATGCAATTCAAATACACCCACACGAAGGAAAAGGTTACAAGACTTATTACTTAAGATCCTAGAAATGTGGGAGGGGAGTGCAATGAGCTGGGGAGAAGTATAGTTCTCTGTTCCTGGTTACCAGAGAGCAAGAGAGCATTAAGTTCCTATTGCTTGTAAACTGGCTAGGGCAAAAATCATTAACTTTTCAAGGATTTGACTCTACGTGGTTATTCTTGTTTATTTGTATGGGAGGAGAGTTTTATTTTTATTTTAAATTATTATCATTGCTTTGTCAATATTTTGACAATATAGTACTTTACTTGTCCATTGTGCCTTCCCCATCTTCTCATTCTTCTCCATCTTCTTCCCTCCATTCTCTCCTCTGGAAAGCCTCAGATCTATGGTCAGTTTTCAAGAGTTATTATTTTTATTTTTTAAATTTTATTTATGCTTACAGAACTGGGGTACAGGCCAGAGGTGGGGTAGGTGAGAGGATTCACCAGACACATGGTGGGGAGCAGAACAGGCAGATGGACTGAAATACACTGCTGAGGGGAGCAGTGGTTGTGTCAGGAGAGGTCTGCCGCGCCATGTGGGTCAGCTCCATGTGGATCGAACTCGTGCTGCAGTGGCTTCAGAGAGCTTCATAATGTGGTGTTTTAACCCATTGCACCACCAGGGAGAGCCCTATTTTTTAGTTTCTCTTTGATTTCTCTGTATTCTGCATCTGAAAGAAACCATCCAGTGTTTGTCTTTCTCCTCTTTCTGGTTTATTTCACTGAGCAGATCCCCTTCCAGCTCCATCTATGTTGCCACAAATGGCATGAGCTTATCTTTTTGACTGCTGAGTAATATTCCATTGTGTATATGTACCTTATCTTGATTAAGTAGTCATTTTTAAAAGATGGCCCATGAAAACGAATCAGGAATTTATGGTGGGGATGTTAAGCTGGGGTCCTTATCAAATGTCCAGACTCTGGGTGTGACAAGGTTGTCATCTATGAAATGCTCATGGAACAATTGAAAACAAAGCTGTATTTCTCATGATAAAACCTTGGAATACTGAGATGTGGTTGGTAATGATGATGAAAGTTCAGTTGTGGTTCACAACTCATTGGTCTAACACAATAAGTGTTTATCATTTGTGGCAAGTCTCTGAGTCAGTGGCTGGTTCTTCTGCAACTCATGGTGGGTCATTGATCTGTGATCAGCTAAGGGTCATGCAAGCAGCTTTGCAATTCTGGGCTAAGTGCTTCATACATTTGGGGTTTACCTCTCTGTATACTAATCTAGCATGATTTGATGTGGACAACCAGACTTCCCTTATCAGATTCTCTCCCCATACAAGTCATCCCAGGCTTATTCACATGGCAGAGGTAGGGGCCTGAGAGACGGAGAGGAAACTGCCATGCCTTTGAGGCTTATGGTTAGGATCCTCACCTCAGTGTATTGGCCAAAGGAGGTAAAAAGCCGCTAAAGGCCCCTGCACATTCCATCTGGGTATGCCAAACAATAAAAAAATTTTAAAAAGAGCAAGTCCCTAGTGTTCTTACCTGAGCTCCACCTTCTAGTAGAAGGGGGAAACAGACTCCAGCTTTTAATAGAAGATGCAGAAAAATCATGTTGTAAGGTGTTTGGCCACATATAGGGAAGTGGAGAATTGGAGGTAAGAGTTTTGTGGAGTGCCTGGAGTTTTTCTGCATGTACAAACTGACAAGTGAGTCCGTTATTGTTTTGTGATTCTGTTGATACAAGATACTTGGGTCAGAGACAAAAGACAATTTCTTACTCTTGGAACAGCAAGTGACACTTAATTTTTCTTCACTTGTCTTTTTTTTTTTTTTGGCATACCTAGTGGGAATGTGTGGAGGCCTTTAGGGTCCACAGAAGATTGTCACGCTCAAAATATGGGACATTTTCCTAATCACTTTATAACAATAAATTAGATGAAAACTAGCATTTACTAAGCACTCACTTATGACAGAAATGATGCTAATTCCGTGACGTATGTTTTCTCATTTAATTTGTGCAATTCTGCAAGGTACCTCTCCCTGCCACATCCCCAAATTATAGATAATGAAACTTAGTGCTGAGAGGATAGAGAACTTGCCTAATATTACATAACTACCAAGTGACCTAATAATCACTGGGATTCCAATCTGGTTCATCCAACACCAAAGCAGAACATCTTAACTGTTACTGGAGATTTTGAAGGAGGGCAATGGGTTGAGCAAGAGCATAGTGAGTGGAAGAGGCAGATCCAGGTCTGAACTCATATCTTCTGATTCTCAGCCATGGAGTTTTCCTATACAAAAAGTAATAGCTTCCAATTCCAGTGAAGACTGTGGATGGGCCCTGGAGGCAAGCCGGCTGGGTCCGGGGGAGTTTTTTTTCTGGTGTAGAGGCCCAGGGGATGAAGCTTCCAATCCCAGCTATTTCCTTCTCTGTTCAGGCCAAATGGAAGAACCTGGCCTCAGATGGCAGTGCCCGCCTGGACATGTTTGAACACATCAGCCTTATGACCTTGGACAGTCTACAGAAATGTGTCTTCAGCTTTGACAGCAATTGTCAAGAGTGAGTCCTTGCCCAGGGCCTGGGAACATGAGCTACAGCTTCAAGAGAATAGATGGAGAAGGAAGGACCCACAAGGGCAATCAGAAGGGGCTTCCTGGAGGAGGTGGGCCAGAGCTGGAGCTTGAAGAGAAGGGAGGAAAAAGAGAAAAGCAATCCTTTCAGGTAGAAACACCTGACAATGACCAGGAGGCTAGGATGAACTAAGCCTGGGGAGCAGTGAGAAGACATTGTGGAAATAAGGGAAATAAGAGAAATAAGTAGTGATGGAGGAGTAGGTAGGCGTAAGTAGCTAAGAGCCTTTAAAAGTCAGACAGAAGGATATGAACTTTATTCCAAGTCTTCCAGGGAGCCATGGAAAATAATTGAGTGGATGCAGGATGTGGTCAAGGCTGTCTTGACTTTTTACTCAAGGGAAGACTGTGTTATAGACAGTGGATTGTGTTGACACTGGATTCAAGGTGATGAGGGGAGGGGTTGGACCCATGGCCAGTTCAAGAATCTGAATTATGTGAACAGTTTTGGGACGGAGAAGGGGCAGGACTGGATACTGTGTAGAGAGAGAAGAGCATGATGCCCAAGCTGTGCGTTGGGTGTGACATAGAGGCAGCTCAGAGAGAGGGGTGCAAGGAGAGAGGAAGCCTAGAGTCACATCTCCTGGCTCATTCTCTCTCTGCATCTATGAGACCATTTGTTGCTGGATACTGAAGGAAGTTCCTGGTGAAAGGTGCTCCTCTAGCTCAGGTGAGGTAAACTGTTGCCTTTTGTGCTCTCATCCTGTAGGAAGCCCAGTGAATACATTGCTGCCATCTTGGAGCTCAGTGCTCTTGTGGCAAAACGGCACCAACAGATCTTGCTGCACGTGGACTTTCTGTACTATCTCACTCCCTATGGGCAGCGCTTCCGCAGGGCCTGCCGCCTGGTACACAACTTCACAGACGCAGTCATCCAGGAGCGTCGTCGTACTCTCCCCACTCAGGGTGTTGATGAATTCCTCAGGGCTAAGGCGAAAACCAAAACATTAGACTTCATTGATGTGCTCCTGTTGACCAAGGTAGGATCTGAACTCAAAAGGTAAAGTAGATGTTGACTTCATATATTGGATCCAAGAAATTGAACTTGATGCTACTGGTACTGGAAAGGTGCTTGAGGAAGGGAGGGATTATTTAGGGATAAATTTTGGAGAAACTGTTGAATGCAGCCTGAAGGGGACTGCTAAGTCTGAAATTATGTAGGACCTGAGGTTTTACTCCATTTCCAAGTAAACATGTTAGTATCTATCAATTATCAATTAACCAATCAATCATCTATTTCCATTTATTTCTCACAGATGTAGTCATAGAGTTACAGCTTTGGTTCCCCACTTTAAAATTCCTCTGAATCCTACATTACACCTTAGCCTGCACATGTGGTCATACCTGTATCACAGGAGCAGTCTTATTGAAACATTATTAATCTTGGGACTTACGGAAGACCCCTCTGAACTGTCTTCCCTACAGGGAGTGGAGAAAAAGAAGAGAGAGAAAGAGAGAAATTGGTCTCTAGTAACCTCCTCAGTGAGAAGGCGATGCCTACAGGTTCTATAGGTCTAAAACTCACCCCTTATCTGCTAAGGATAAGGAAGCTCTGGATGTACCTCCTTGGAATATAGGCAGATGACACAGGAGTAACTCTCAACCTCTAACTTCCAAGCAAAGTTGCCATTCAGTCATCCTTTAATGCAGGCTGCAACTAACTTTTTTCTCAGAAAGTCTCATAGATGCATGAAAGTATTAATGGACCATTGATTCTGCATATCAGGAACAAAACAGAAGGCAAGAAGGCCAAGTGGGAGGCCTGAGGGGTGAGGTCTCTGGTGACAGTGCAGAAGGTGTTTAGGAGAGCAAGGTGGGGTGGATTTCTGGATGGATGATGGAGCATCTGAGATTCAGGTTTGGGTCAGATGCCCTCACAGCCAGTGTGATCTGAGGGATTTTGTTTTCTCTCCAGGATGAAGATGGGAATGCACTGTCAGATGAGGACATCCGAGCAGAGGCTGATACCTTCATGTTTGAGGGTGAGGGTTCTACTGTGGGACTGCAGCTGGGGCAGAGAAGCTCCAATCCAGAGATGTGGTGGGTGGGCCCTGGACCACCCTGTATGCCCCTCTTCCCCAGCCCTGTTGGGACTTAATCTAAGGGAGATGCTGAAGCCGCCTGAGACTCAAACCTGCCTGGCTGTTCCTCAGGCCATGACACCACAGCCAGTGGCCTTTCCTGGGTCCTGTACAACCTCGCGAAGCACCCAGAATACCAGGAGCGCTGCCGGCAGGAGGTGCAAGAGCTCCTGAAGGACC
>NW_004567125.1:32052132-32064157 GCF_000260355.1 Condylura cristata | reverse complement strand
GAAGAGTGGTGTTTTATAGTTGCTCAATTTTGAACTAGTTAACTATATTAGCTATTAAAAATTTAAATCACCACACAACAGTTAGGGGATTGAAGAACAATAATTTTACTGAATCTTCAATATTTCTAAAAATTTTCCAGTGGATTATTTTCTAGATAGAAAACCCCTATCTGCCCAAAATGACATGCTTGTTCCCATTTCCAGTTGCATTACATGCTATCTTTTTTCCCTTGCCAAATTCCTCTGCTAGTATCTCTATTACCAGGATAAATAAGTAAAATGCTGGATTTGTTTATATTGTTTCTTACTCATTTCCCTTTTGCTTGTGCTCTCTTGCCCTAGGGCTATTTCATTTTCATGCAAATATGCCAATCATTTTATGGTTGGCTTTGGGCATTGTCTTTGCTCAGAGAGCTTCTAAAAATACCAAATTAATATTTCTCTGATACCTCTGTGATATTTCTTTTCTTTCTTTCTTTGCCTAAACTCACTTTATTGAGCTATGATTGACATGCAAAAAACTCTACATATTTGTTGTATGCAACTTAATGAAATTGGAGATAGCTGATCCATCCATTTTTGTTATAGGGAAAGAGGCTCTTACCAGTCAGCACAAAGCCTGGGGGGTCTCTGTGTTTGCTACCCAGATGACTGTTTGTGGGGATTCCTTAGGGACGACCTGGCCAACTTGCCCTTCCTGACCATGTGCATCAAGGAGAGTCTGCGCTTGCACCCCCCAGTCACGGTCATCTCCCGCTGCTGCACTCAGGACATTGTTCTCCCTGATGGCCGAGTCATCCCCAAAGGTGCCCAGTCAGAGGGAGAGACTTAAGGGCAGGAAGAGGGGTTCATCAGGCATGGGGGACCTTATCCAGACTGACCTCTTCCTCTCCCACAGGTGTCATCTGCCTCATCAGTATTTTCGGGACCCACCACAACCCCTCTGTGTGGCCAGACCCTGAGGTGCTGCAGCCCCTTCCCATCCTTGCTGGCTCCAGGGGACAAGGGGGGAGAGAGCAGGGTTGGGACTTGACAGATCAGGAATCACTTCTCTCTACCTAAGCACTTCTGTCTCTCCAAGACTCACTGTCCAGGAGAACCCCACCCATCAACCTTGTCTTGGCCTGTCCTTAGGTGTATGATCCCTTCCGCTTTGACCCAGAAAACAGCAAGGAGCGATCAGCACTGGCTTTTATTCCCTTTTCGGCAGGACCCAGGTGAGAGCAGCAGGCATCAAAGGCAGGGATAGAGTGATGGGGGGAGGGGCCAGGGGTTGATATCTCAGGCATGACAGCAGCGTGGGAAAGAGGGACAGTTGAAGGTGGTTGGATTTCTGAACGCCCCTTCCTCCAGGGAGGTTTGAGTAAAGGTGGGAGGTGCCGTTGGATGGGTCCAAGTGGTCTCAAGGTGCCTCCCCCAGTGTATTCGGGACAAGGCTCAGGGGCGATGGAAGCCCACATGGAGGTGCCAGGATGTCGGCCCCCTTCCTTATCCTTGCGGGCTGGGGGAGTATTCTGGGTCAGATTCAGGTGGAATGGAACTGTGTTGGGGTGTTTCTGATGTAGTCAGAGACCCACTCTGGCCTGCAGGAACTGCATCGGGCAGACGTTCGCCATGACGGAGATGAAGGTGGTCCTGGCGCTCACTCTGCTTCGCTTTCGCGTGCTGCCGGATGAGAAGGAGCCGCGCAGGATGCCGGAGCTGATCCTGCGCGCTGAGGGTGGGCTGTGGCTGCGGTTGGAGCCGCTGAGGCAGTGACGCCCGGCTGTCTTGTCTGGGGTCCACCTGAGCTTACACGCCTCTTGTGTATTTCCAAGAATAAATCTGCTGTCACCTTGCCCTAGCCTCACAGGCAGGGGGTGGGGCCTAGGCCAGCAGGGGATGGGATTTGTGTGTGTGTGGGTGGGTGGGGGGAATTAGGGGGGCCGTGCGGGAATAGGGTAGGCAAAAGAGTCGACGTTGGGGGGGGGTTGTGTCTGTAAGTCTAAAACTCTGATCATCTTTTGCGATGACCTGTGGTCTTTGTGCTCATGGCGAGTTCTCTGAGCTTAGTAACTGTGAACTTCATCCTGTAAGCTATAAGGAACATTGGTGGTATAAGGAAAGGGACCAAGGTCAAGGACAGGCTTAAGGGGCACGTCTGAGGCTTTGAGCCAGGGAGGAGAAGCCATACAGGCAAACTCATTCCTTTGGGTTGGAGGGTCTCCCAGAACAGGTCCCTGGCCGACACAGAACACAGGCTAGCTCCTCCTCCCTGCTCCTGTCTCCAGCCCCAACCCTGCCTCTGTACATCTCAGTGGATGGACGACCCTCTTCCTCTGCCTTCAGAGAGTCCTTTCTCTTTCCCTTTCTGGCCTCTCCATCTTGTGCCCAGGGAGCCTGGTCAACAAATACTGTCTGTGCCCCCACCAGCATACAGTGTGTGTGTGTGTGCTGCATGTGTGTGGCGCACCCTGTATTCTTTCACCTCCTCTAGTTCCTCCTCCATTCCCAACCACAGGCTGCCCCCCACCCCGCCCCATTTTGGAGTGGGTTGGGGGCAGGACCATCTGGTGTTGGAGACCAGCTCCAACTATTGAGGTGTCTGGAGGCAAGACAGGCAGGACCCTACGGTGGGAAGGCTTCTGTGAGCGGAGATTCCTAAAAAGGGGAGAAGGAGAAAAAAAGGAAAGGGGGACTAGGAAGACACGGGAGTCAGAGTTGGGTGCAAGTCTTCCTGCTCTGCCTTCAGCAGAAGTTTATTTTATACATTAGGAACAAGCAGTGGGATGACATCAGCACACGAACTGGGCTGAGAGATTACAATCATCTTTTTTTCTAAGAACAGTTTAGGGTCGTATTGCCCTTTAGCTGAGATAACAACATTCTAAAATCAATCAAGGTTAAAAACAGGTACATAGGTGCACAAAGTTTATGACTAATATTACTATAGTGGAGATCAACTAAGATAGAAGTCCCTTAAACCTTACTACTTAATGGGTTTTTGTTTTTCTACCTGAGTCATCCTGGGAGGCAGAAGAGGAAATTCCTTGCTAATCAAATCTCTGAATAGGAGACATAGGTGAATTTCCTTATCTGAAGACTACATAGTAGAATCCTGAAAAACTAGCAAGAAGACTTTTGTGGATTCCTTTAAGGTGTAGGAGGTGAAAAATTGACTAGTTTAAAAAAGGGCAACCTGGATGAATTTCCACATCTAAAGGCCAAACAATAGGAAGTTTGAGTAATTCTTTAGCAGCTGAATAGAAGGCTAGGTGAGATAATAGAATGATAAGATTTGGGTTTTCCTCCATCAGCAGTGAGAGAGACTTTGCAAAAACAGCCCTTTTGCTTTTATTTATCAGTCAGTATCAAGTCACTTGACTTCAGGGGAATTTTTCACCCTGATGCAGTGCTTGCTTGTCAGGGCAGGCAGGCCTTATGCAGCTGAGGCAATCCAATTGTAAGCTGAAAGTTGCTCAGAATATTTTGATATTATGATTATACAAAAAAAGGGAGGTCATAACATAAGTTAGCAGTGGAAAGTCTGAGCTTTTTTTTTTTTCAGAGCTTTCCCCGATCTACCTGGAATCTGTCAGACGACAGACATTGCATAGCTTGTGTCAATCTGGTTTCAAAACCACGGGTTTGGGAGCAAAAATCATGGTTCCCCCCCTCCCTGCCCCATCACATGCGATGGGGTAAGCTTGCTTGTATTTAAGTCTCTGCTCTGTTAATGACTTGAGCAAATTTTCTTCTCTGTGCCTGCTTTCCTTAGCTGTATATAGTCCTGGCTTGCTTAAGGACAGGGGCATGTTATGAGAAATTAATCTTTAGGTGAATTCATCGCTGTAATATTATAGAATGTAATTACACAAATAGGTATTCTATCTTACACACTAGGCTATATGTTTGTTATTGACATGTGTTATGCCATGCATGGTTGGAGAATATAATAGTACCTGCTTTAGCTTGTCTCAAGGACTAGATTTGTAGCTGTTTCTGGCATGCAGTACATGCTCAATAATCTGGCTATTATTACTTTTTCTGTTAGAAAGTTGGGTTCTTAGAGCATCTTGTTTTTAAAGACTATTACCTCTGTGATGAGTTTTTTTTTTAAGATTTATTTACTTATTCATACAGAATGGGGTACAGGCCAGAGATGCGGAGGGTGAGAGGATTCACCAGGGACAGAGTGGGGAGCAGAACAGGCAGATTGACGAAGTACACTGCTGAGGGGAGCAGCGGGCGGGTCAGGTGACCTGGCCATGTGGATCTCCTCCAGGGCAGGCGGGGATCGAACTCATGCGGAAGTGGCTTTAGCTTCTTAGTGCAGTGCTTTAATTGGCTGTGCCACCAGGGAGGGCCTCTGTGATGAGTTTTAAGAGTGTGTCTTGAAATTCAAAGACAATTCTATTATTTGTGCTCATGCTTTAGTTTCTACCTTCTACCCCCTCACAGATAAGGGGATGTTCCCATGCAGATAGGAAGTCATTACTTCTGAGAATTTGGGGTCACCAGAAGTGCACAAAGTGAGAGAAGGAGGGGAAGCTCTATTTACGTGTCGAAGCAATGTCCTTCTACAGGTGTTGCTCTCCTTTCCTAGTGCCAGAGACCCTGCTCCACTGGGCCTGCGCTCCAGCACATTTTCCTCCCTCACCCTGGACTCCATTCTAACCTCCGAACACACCATTCTTTTTCCTCTCTCAACTTTGCACTTGCCCTTCCCTACATATAAGATGCTTTTCCCTCAGCTCTGTTGTGACCCAGACTCACCTTCCAGGAGTCAGTGGAAATGTATCCTTTTTGGAGAGGTCTTCCTTCATTATCAAAGTACTACCTGTTCTAGTTAATTTTTTTCTCATTATTCCATATTTTCCTTTGATAAGTCTTATCTTCATCTGAAGGTATGGAATATATACCAAGGCTAAATTTTAGCTATGACTTTAAGAAGTTTCAAGGCTTGCCTTTGATGTCATGCTGGTTCAAAGTCTGAACTTCAATTAAAAGATTAAATATAAGACAGAAATTCATGATTTTCACTGGTATTGTCTGTCACCCAAAATACATCATAACACCCAAACAAGCTTTTATGGAGGAAAAATTGGAGCTAAAGTCACAAAGTTTTGGAACCTTGAATTTGGCACACTTAAGTAGCACCTTCTCAGAGTACTGGGAATTTTGGTGTAGTTGACAGTTATAAGACAGGGTTCTAATGTGAATTGCTGCCATAGTTTTGGAAAACAGTATGTGGTCCCACCGAAGTTTGAGAATAGAATTACTATATAATTAAGCGATTCTACTTCTGGGGACTTACTAAGAGGAAATGAAGCTACAAACTTGAAAAGATATCTGCTCCCACCCCTACATTTATTGCATTGCTATTTATAGTAATCAAGACACAGAAGTAACTTAGGTGTATCATGCAAGAAACCAACACACACACATGGTAAACTATAATCTGGGAAGAAGATATTTGCAGATCACATGTCTGACAAAGGGTTAATTTCCAAATTATATAGAGAACTTATACAACTCCACAGCAAAAAGTAAAACCCAATAAAAAATGGGCTAGTGACCTAAGTAGACACTTCTTCAAAGACACGTAGGTCCACAGGAACACCAAAAAATGCTCAACCTCAATTTTTGTTGAGATAATGTGCATCAAAAGCACAAGGAGATACCACCTCATACCTTAACTGTGACTGATACCAAAAATATCAGAAGCAGTAAGTGTTGGGGATGTGTGGAAAAAGGGAACACTTTTCTTCCTCTGTTAGTGGGAATGTAAGTTGATATAGCCCCTATGGAAAATGGTATGAGGCTTCCTCAAAAAATGAGAAATGGAAGCACCATGTCATCCAGAAATGCCACTTCTGGGTATGTACCAAAATTATATGAGCATACTAGTAGGCAAAGATTAGTGATAGCAGCATTATTCACATTTGCCAAACCATGGATCCAAAGTAAATGCTCATCGATGAGTGTCTGAAAAGAAACTGTGGTATATATGCTCGAGGGGCTATTGCCTCATAAGGTGCAACTTAAGGTGACTGTGCTCAGTAAAATAAGTCAGAAAGTGAAAGACAAGTTCCAGGTGGTTTCACTCATTTGTGGAATAGAAATAACCACAGAAAACAAACCAGCAGGGAACAACAAAAAGGTTTCTTAGACTCTGAAAATTATGCTGTTGACAAGAGGTGGCGGGGAGGGGAGGGATGTGAGAGTGCAGGAAGGCGTGTGAGCTGGGCTTAGAGCTGCGGCTTTGATGTGAGACATGTGCCTGCACACACGAAGGAGCTGGACCCCCCAGATCATGCTGAATCTAAACCAATGGTAAGTAAAGAAATGTGAGGAAAAATGGACTTTGAAATGGAGCCAGAATGACTTCTTGATGGCTCATGTGTTTATTGACAGAGTATCAAGAAGGACTCCAAAGCACTTATGGTCTTTCCGTGGTGGGTGTGAGAGGGTAAAACACATCTGATCAAAGCCAGACCTGTACCTCAAAATGAAAATGTTGTAAACCCGTGTTACCTCAATACAAAAGCGACACAATTAAAAAAGAGACACTGGACAAATATGTAACTCTTAGGGTTTTAGCTACTATTCTGCTGATGTTTTCCTCTCTACTATGAGATAAATACCAGAAGATAAGGGAATCTCATCTTGTTGGCTCTGTGCTTGATTTCCCAGAGTCTGGAGCACAAAAAGCAATCAATGTTAGTTAAATGAATGGATTAATTCTCAAGGCATGGGGTAAAGGAAGTGAAAATATGGGCTCAAACACAGATAGGACTCAACTGTGTGATGAAGTTACACTATGTGGCATCTGTTGAATATTGATTCAGTGTCTGCAGGAGTATGTGTTACCCCACGATGCAAATGCTGTTCCAAATAGCTTCCACATTTGTAGAGGGAGCTCAATTTACTTCACATAGGTTACACCTCCTTGAAGTGACTGGAGTAAGATTTGAACGTTTTTGTCTGATGTGTGTCAGTGCAGGAAGCTCTCTGAGCTACTATACAAGTCTCCTCTTGCCTGTTAATCTGTGTTTAAGAACCTGAAAAGAAAGAAACAATTTATAATGGTGGCTATTTGGTCTCTAATAAATGAAAACAATACAATACAAAGAAAAGAAAATAGTAAGTTCCCAGAGAATTCAACGGAAGTGATGTCACAATGTCTCCTCAATTAGGAGAATTCTTTCAACATTATCACCCCAGTGCTCTCTGTGCCCTGGGCATTCTTCCTTGACAGCACAGATGATAAAAATACTACAGACCTAACTAGCCTTAAGGAGCCCAAAGGGTCACATCTTCTGCACAGTCTGCCAAATTCTGCTGACACAATAGTCCCTGGGAACCAATTCCAAGTTTTGTTTGTGAACAAGTCTTGGGATTTTCAGTGACTCTTGGGAGCTCATTAAAATTTAACACACAATTCCCATCTCCACATCATCTGTGCAAATTAAGGAGTCCCTACGAGTCAGCCACAGAATTGCAGACAGATGACGTCTCATAGCTCAGGACTACAGTGGAGACAGAGCTCCAGGCTCAGAGCTCTCCCCAGGTGGGAATGATCTCCAGGTAGTTTTCTCACTTTGTCTAAAGCCCAAACTGTAGCATTGGTTAGGAGAAAGCTGTTCAGTCGAAATCAGAGGTGCTGTTCTCTTCCCCAAACCACAGGAATCACATAACTCCAAATAGCTTAGTGTTCCAGAATGCCACGTGGTGCCGTGGGAAGACAAGCTAAAGCATGCAAAGCACCTGGTGTTGCTTCTCCTTCAGAGAGGCTGACTTCCTTGGGTTCAAGTTCCTTGTTCACCACTTCCTATCCTTTCCCACAAGATCTGTACTCAAGGGGCAGGACCACTCCGGACTAACTCCCTACCATGTTCCCACAGCTGATATCTAACAGGTGGTCGGTAAATGCTTGCTGAGGAAAAAAATCACATTACTCTCTCAACTATGGTGGGTTTGTGAATTACAAAATCCTCCTGAAATGTGGATGTCTATTTCCAAATTTATTTGAGATTTACTTTTCATTGGCATCTGAGGAGCCCCCTTGTCCTCATGTATGTATCATAGCCACTATCCTCTGTGCAAATGCCATCTTGTAACTGTTGGGATCATGGGATAGCATCCTTTGTAGTATTTTTAGGTCACATTGAGCCATTCCCCCCTTTGCTGCCCCTTGTCATATTGACCTTCTGTTCCTTAGATGTTTGCATTTATGTTCTTTGCACTTGCTGTTCCTTCTGCCTGGTGCCCCTTTCTCTCCTGTTGCCATTGGAGCAGAACATCTCAACTTATATCTACCTTCTCTGTTCAACCTGCCCTACTCTGTCATCTGGCTTTCATAGTCCACTCCCTTCTCACTCTCACACTTTAACCACTCTTGATTTAATTCAGTCTAATCATCACTCACCATCTCCTTCCATCTACTCATGACTGCAGGTGTGTCTTCCCTGTCACTGTGCTCTTCCCAGTGAAGGGCTCACATTATGTGTTGTATACATGGTGGCTGGACTCTGAGCTGGAGATGAGTTATTTCTGCTAGCTCATGCACAGTCATGATTACCAAACTAACCAGATTGTGTGGTCAGTTCTAACTTCCCTTATTTGTCAAAGTGCAGATAAAGCATGATGTTTACTTCCTTTATTTACCACCATAGTCATTTATTAAATAAAGTGGGGACCTCTTCAGCAAGCTGATGACCAAGGAGTTGAAGGGTCCTTCATCTTGACTTAACTATGTACTTCCTAGTGCGAATTTTATCTTATAAGTATTCATGATATACCTAGTACATGCTAGAGACAAAAGATTCCTAGAACCAGAGACTCTGAGTTTCTGAACAAGAGGCTGGGGAGGCATATGTCCTTCTGACACTGGGAGTTTATGCAATGAAGATGTGATAGACCTAAGAGAAAATGATGCAAAAAGGAAATCCATCTATAGTGAAATTGCCTTTAACGTTAATGGGTATTTGTCACATTCATACACCTGGGATTAGGTTGAAGACCTGGGAAACTGTCAGTACTCTCTAGCTCAAGGGTTTGGGACAATAGAAGAAATGTTATTTTTAAGGGAGGGTTAAGTTCTGGTCAATCTGTTTGTCCATAACTGGGCACAGGTTTTGACACATGAGAGGAGCTGATAAATGTTTGAGAAAGAAAACTACTTGACACAATATTTTTTGGTTATCCTCTACATCAAATTCAGTCAAGAGTCCCAAAAATGCATGGGCTTTGCCTGGCAAAAAGCTGAGCAAGACTACAAGACTGTGGTTCAATAACTTTTTGTCTTATTCCGCACTGTTTCTCCTGTGACCACACACAGTGGATGTCTCTGAACCCAGTCACATTACAGATACATCTGAATTGAGACTCAGGGCAGTCCCAGGGTGAGCAACAGTGGTGAGCAGGGGTCATACTCTGCTTGCATGGAGACCACCTTCTTCATGAATCCTACTGAAGGGTTTGTCTGTGGAGATAAGCAACAAGAGGGACAGTTATTTAAAAATGTTTATAAGTTCTAAGATATACAAAGAACTCTTCCAAATCAAAAAGAAGACACACAATCCAATCAAAACATGGGCAAAGACTTGAATTAAGATTCTCCAAAGAAGTTACACAGAGAGCCAGTGAGGACACTGTCCCCATGGAATTATGAATCAAAAGCATAATGAGATACCAGGGTGACAATAATTTTAAAAAAGGTAAACAATGTTGGTGAGGACTGGAGAAATAGGACCCCTTGTAGATAGCCTATGAGAATGTAAAATAGCTCAATACTATGGAAAACAGTTTATGGTTTTTCAGAAACTGGAACATAAAATAAACATGTAAATCCATATTTCTAGTTCTAGGTATGAGTACTCCCCCACAATTTCAAACAGAAGTTTAAACAAATACATAAATGTGAATGCTCACATTAGCATTATTCTCAGTAGTCAAAATGCAACTTTTAGCAACAAACTAAATAAACATCAGTATTTGAAGAGATAAACAAATACTGGCATATCCATGTAAAGGAATGTTACTCAATCATAAAGAGTAATGAGACCTTGATACACACTACAATGTGGAGACGTTTGAAAACATGTTAAGAAAAAGAGCCAGAAATAACACAAAATGTCACATATTGTGTGATTCAATAGACATGAAATATACAGAATAGATAAAACCATGGAGACAGAAAGCATGTTAGAGATTGCCAGGGGTTCCAACTAGAGGGTGAGTAGGTACAGAGTTTTAAAAATGTCAACGTTGGAGTTAAGACAATGTTTTAGCACTTCATAGAACTAGAAGCTACACAACACTGTGAATGCACTGGATACTTTGGAAAGGCTCATTTTAAAAAGGCCAGTTTTATGTTTTATGGATTATACATTCAATTGAACTTTGTCACAGCTGTGTACTTCCTAAAGTACATCGCAAACTGAAGAATATGATAAGTATCTGCAATATAATGGTATATGATTCTGAAGTCTTGCATTAAAGAGATGCTGTTGGAGGATTGTCTTAGCTATTCAAGGTCTTTGTGACTGTATACAAAATTTAAGATTTCTTGTATTATTTCTGTGAAGAATGCTGTTGGGACCTTAATAAGAATTATGTTGAATCTGTATGTTGCTTTAGATGAATTGGCCATTTTAAACAAGATTGATTCTTTTGATCTGTGAGCATGGAATGTCTTCCTATTTCTTTTTTTTTTTGAATGGATGTATAAAGTTTTAATTCACAGAACAGCAAATCATCTCAGTTTGAGATGATTGAGAATAATGCTAATGTGAGCATTCACATTTATGTATTTGTTTAAACTTCTGTTTGAAATTGTGGGGGAATACCTACCTAGAACTAGAAATATGGGTTTACCTGCTTATTCTATGTTCCAGTTTCTGAATAGACGTGGTCTTTGGTAAAACATTCAAGTATTTGGTGGGAGCCAGTAAGATTTTTATTAATTTATTTAAAAAATTACATCTTTTACATCATTGTGTATTTATTATTATTATTATTTTCCAGATCCCTTATTTGATTCCCCTACATTTCTCTTATAAGTGAAACCATTTGATGTTTTTCTTTTTCCTTTGGGCTTATTTCATTGGACATGATCCTTTCTAGCTCCATTCATTTTGCTGTGAATAGCATGAGTTTATCTTTTTTGAATAGTATGAATATCTTCCCATTTTTGGTGTCTTTTTCGATTTCTCTCAACAGTATCTTAATAATTTCATAGTTCCTGTCCTTCACTACTCTCATCTGAGAAAGGTCTCCATACCAGGATTATGATATTGGCTAGAGACTCTCTTGTCTCTTTTTGCATGAAATTCAACACAGCTCCATCATCTTCTTCTGGAAATCCTTAAAAAAATATTTATTTATGCATACAGAACTGGGGTATAGGCCAGAGGTGAAGGGGCAGCGAGAGGGTTCACCAGAGACAGAGCGGGGAGCAGAACAGGTAGATCGTCAAAGTATACTGCTGAGGGGAGCAGAACAGGCAGATCGTCAAAGTACACTGCTGAGGGGAGCAGCTGGCGGGTGAGGAGAGGTCTGCCACACCATGTAGTCACCTCTGGGCTGGGGATCGAACTCTCACTGAAGTGGCTGCAGTTAGCTTGCAGTGCTGTGATTTTGCCAGCTGCCACACCAGGGAGGGCCTGGAAATCCTTTTGTTAAATATGAAAATTGAAATTTTAAAAGTAAGTTTGGAATTTTATTAATTGCATTAAGTGTAGAAAGAACCCTGTGGAATTCAGTTTTATTGGTAGAAATGGGGGGAGGCATGGAGAAGATTTTACTGTAATATTGTAATATATATTATAAATAATATAGTACTTACGTAATAACTGTATGAAATGTAAAACTTTAAAATATAAATTAATGGGATAAATATAATAATGCTTCTTTGAACAATACAGTAAGATGAAGAATTTAAATAGCTTCATCTTCCACTCACCTTACTAAATGGGTAAGAAACATTTTTTTTTTTGGGTAAGAAACATTTTTTTTTTTTTTGGATTTTTTTTATTACAAA
>NW_004567125.1:32034733-32051222 GCF_000260355.1 Condylura cristata | reverse complement strand
TCTGTTTGTTTTTAGTAATGTCTCTTTTGCTGTACAGAAGCTCTTTAACTTGATGTAGTTTGGGTAAGAAACATTTTAATGGTGCCTCCTGTAAGTACAGATAAATCCTAAAATGACAGTTAAGTCATAGTGAACAGTTAATAAATGCATGCTTTGTATATGGTCTCTTTTATGATTCTATCTTGTTTTATGGAAAAAAGTACTTGTAGTACAGAAAAATGATTTGCCTTTTATCACCTTGAAAAGACTTGATGTGGAGAGATGTTTCTTACTTGAGCTGATTGACAGCTGTGTGGAAGCACATTGGAGTTGATTTAGTAGCATGTTTTTCTTGTTGGTGATTTCACTGCTTATAATGGCTCCCCAAATTCTGTGCACTGTTGGTGGGAATATAAATTGGTATAGTCACTTCAGAAAACAGTATGAAGTTTCCAAATCACAAGGAAATTTAATAAACTTTTCTTTTATTGTATCTGAGATGACAGATGCTAACTAAACTTACTGTGTGATTGTTTCACAAAATATTTAAGTAAAAACAGCATCTGCACACCTTAAACTTCTTCAGTGATATATGCCATGTCTCAGTAAAACTGAAACACATTAAAGATTGAACTACTATGTAATCCAGAAATTCCACCTGGGGTATTTACCTGAAGGTATTAAAGCCAAATTCTCAAAGAGATGCTACCGTATTATGTGCATTGCTGCATTATTCACATTGTCAAGACATGAAGGCAACTTAATGTCCATTAACAGGTGAATGGATAAAGATACTTTAACCCATTAGAATAACAATAAAAAAACAAACAAAACATAAAACAGTATTGGCAGCTATGAAGAGAAATTGGAACCATCATTCATGGCTCGAAGGAATGAAATGATGGAGCTACTATGGAAACAGGTTGGTAGTTTCTTAAAAGTACAACAGAATTACTCTTTGACCCAGAAATTACACCTTTGGATATATGCCCAAAAGAACTGAAAACAGATACACAAACACTTGTACAGAATATTTACAGCAGCTCTATTGGTAAGAGCCAGAAGGTAGAAATGACCTAAATGTCCATTGATGGAGAACACTGGTGAATATATACAACACAATATTACTCAGCCACGTGAGGAAATGACTACCTTTTATGTATGACATGGTCATTTGTATTGTTGGTTCGGTCCTAGAACTGTGTGGTAATGGCTAACTGAGATGCTCAATTTCCTTCCTCACTGGGTTTTTGCAAGAATTACAGGATGTTGCATGTTTGTCACAACTCCAACCACATAACAAATACTTAATACAGTATGACCATTATTAGTAAAATTACATGTGAAGTGTTTTCCATGGGAAAAGTTGAATACCATGATATTCCTTTGTCATTCAAGAGAGACAGGTCTACAAATCAGTGCTTTGTGACAAAACTCATTTCCATAAGGAGCTGGGATTAAAGGCTCCACTGGGGAAGATGTGCTCATTCTCTTATAACAAATTTCTCTGGAAATCATACTGCTAGAGGTGGAAGAGACTTGTACAAACTGCTGGTGGTGTTTCTGCAATAAAGCATGACCCTCTGCCACAGCCATAAGGCAATGTTGAGGCTGTAGCAGCCCCTGAACCTTGAAAACAGGACCCCTGGGAGCTGATGGAGATACAGCAGCCACTGCTCATAAAGGTCTCAGGAAGAAAGCTGTGTGGTGCTCATGTCAGGGAAAACCTCTCCCTGGAAATTTCCTTCAGAGATGGGGTAGGATTATCTGTTCAGTTGCACCGCAAGGACGCATGGTGCTCTGCATCAGGTCCTCATGGGTGGACGGCTCCTTGTGAATGGCTTAGGAGTAAGTTCCAGAACAGGTCTGGGTTGTTTCTTAGTTCCAAGTAGGAGTAGGGTTTGGAGCCTCAGCTTCTTGCCTTATAGAGTTATGAGGGGTCAGTGGGTTAAGTGTCACGTGGTTAGCTCCAATGGGGATTTGCATCAAATACATGTCACTTTTGTGCTCCACTATCAGTGCAGCTGTGCAGGAGGAGAGAGCAGAGATATTTAACCTCCATCAGGGATCCTTAACACAGGGCAATTTCAACCCCTCCCTGGGCTTTCAAGATATTTTTCTTTATTATGGTGGGAGGGACATCACACCTAGTAGATCAAGGCCAGTGATGCTGCTCAACATTCCACAGTATTGAATAGGGCTGTCCCTAGACAAAGAATGAGCCTGTTTCAAGGTCAGTAGTGTCCAGGCGCGACCCCGTGGCCTCAGCACAATAAAAGGACAATCAGGAAAGGATCCTTGCAGAAGCTACAACAGTGTAGATGAAACTGGGGGCTAGAGGCTTCCGAGAAAAAGGGGCAGTAGGTGCAAAGACCCCAAAGCAGGAGACAAAGCCAGCAATCTGAGAACTGAAGATGTCTGGGGGCAAGAAGAGGAGCTGTGAGCCAGGAAGGTGAATTTTCATAAGGTCACTCTGGCTGCAGTGTGGAGAATGGACTGCATGGGAGGTCAGTGTTTGGTGGTTGTCTAGGACAGAGAAGGTGTTGACCTGAATTGGGGTATTCACCCTAAAGGAAATTTTTATTTCTTTCCAAGAGGTGAAGATGATGTTAATAGCCACAAATTAGGAATCAATGAGGTGTGAGGGGTGCGAGAGAACTGAGGGCAGTGCTGATCTTTGACTTGGCCATGCACCTGTTCACATGTGGTGCATGACTCTAGTGGCCAACCTCAGCAACTATGTAGGGGAGGTCCCACTTAGGACCCCAAGAGACTAGCATAGCTGGGGGTGGGGTCAGTGTTAGGGAGTGGTGGTCAAGGAACAACAGGGTAAGCAAGAAGAACTTGGAGATTGGGAGTTTGGAAAGGGGGCATGCTGGAACCAGAATTAGAAGCCAGTGAATCAGAAGTGTAAAGGAATATGCCAAAGGACAGAGTACCCTGTATACTATTTTACCTGTTCAGTAAATGTTCACACCTTAGATATACCTGAACATACTGTGCTCTACTTAAGTAACTTGTAGGGTAAACAGCACTCCAAGGTTTATTTGTAGGTTCTGAGCATGGGGGTCCAGAGATACAAAAAACATACAGGTTGCCTCATAGAGAAATGCATGCATACACCTATCTGCAGCAGAGGGTGAGTGGGAAGCTTATTGTCTATGATTGTTCTATTATGGAGTCAATTATTGTTCACAAATGTTTAATGCTGCTCCTGGGGAGAGATTTGTATTTTGATTCTTGACACAAGACTTGGATACTGAATTGGGAGAGAAGGTGAGAGATTGTTTCCTGACAGAAATTCTGAAAAGTCAGCATATAAGGCTGGCATATATATTTTTTAAAGATTTATTTATTTATGCATACAGAACTGGGGTACAGGCCAGAGGTGCAGAAGCAGTGAGAGGATTCACCAGAGACAGAGGCAGACTGACAAGTACATTGCTGAGGGGAGCAGCCGGCAAGACAGGAAAGGTCTGCTGCATCATCTGGGTCACCTCCCTGGTGGAGAATTGAACTCATGATGAAGTGGCTGTGGCTAGCTTTGTAATGCTGTTCTTTAACCCTTTGTGCCACCAGGGAGGGCTGGGAATCCTACAATGAGAAACAGTTGTAACATGTCAGGTATGAGCTGTAGCCCCCATCCTCCATCTTTGTGTATTTCCTCACTTACTTCTTATAGTGATCAAAGGGATTAGAATTATCAATCCCATGAAAAGATGAAGAATTTGATGGTCAGAGAGGTTAAGTGAGATGTATCTTGAATGATAGGTAGGTAGGACAGCAGGGAAGTGAGCTATTTGTTTCCTGAGATTCCCCTCTCCCCCATTGTTGATGGCCTTTGAAATTCCCCTCTCCCCCATTGTTGATGGCCTTTGAAATGCTTGGACATGGACAATCAAACCCAAATTTTCAAGTTTATCCTCCTTGGCTTGCAGCCAGTGTTGTTTAATTTTTCCTCCAGCCTGTGTCTGATAAGGTATCTGGGGAAACCATCCTGGCCATCATTTTGGACCCTCACCTTCACACCCCCAAGCCCTTCTTCCTGTGACTGATACCCGCTTCATGGTCACCACCAACCTCAAGATCCCCCACTTGTGTGGGACCAACAATGTCTCCTGTTCAGCTTGACTTATCCAGGCAATTTCTTCATTACCTTTGGGGCAGCAGACAGCATCCTTCTCCCAGCGATGGCTTATGACTGCTACTTGGCCATCGGCTACCCACTGTATTACATGAAAATCACGATCATCTTTCATTGTGCCTTGCTATGTCTTTAACACTATCATATAACATTCTTTAGACTATAAGGAGTTGATCAATAGTAGCTAACTAGAATTTAAGCAATATTCTTTCATTTTCATGATATTTTCATTTTACCCTTATTTTCTGTTTCAGGTGGGAAAATGCCAAGTACTCCCTGGTTGCCACATGTATTATATCAGCTGGTTTAAATTTTTATTCTTAATTTATGGCCGAGATCTCTTGACAAAGAAAAAGTTTGTAGCTTTAAATAACATCAATTGAAATAAAACTACTGAGTAAATGATAGCATTGTTGGTACTAAGTTTTGGCAAAATTTGACTTAAATAACTGGGGAATGAATTTCAGGATGAAATAGATCACCTGTGCTGAACCAAGAAAATAAAGGCACTGAAATCTGACAGACCTGGGCTCAAATTTTCACATTGCCCATGAATAGGTTGAGTATATTTTACTTACTCAATGTTTGCTTTAATGTGAGTCTTTTTCATTAAGTGTGGTTTGCTGAGTCTTCTACTAGCCTGTTTTTGCAAGCTATTTAGCATTATTACTGCTCAGTGATACTATTTCTCAGGTATAAATTTGGCCAGGTGATGGTACCTGTCTCCCTCTGTTTTTGTGAGGATTACATAAAATAAAATGCAAATCATCCATCAAAGGACTCAGGACATAGTAAGCTCTGGACAGATGTGAATTCTGTGGCTCATAAAAGAGATCAGAAATTCAGGAAGTTTATGATGTATTTTATTGATTCAAAAATATTTCAATTTTCATCTGAGTTTTCAGGTATTGAAGTAGTTTTTTTTTTTTAAGTAACATTGGCTTTACAATACAGTATATAATTTAGTGGGAAATTATCACCCCTTTCAGGTTATGTTACCATACCACATCTACCACAAGACAGCCATAGATCTCCACCAGAGTCCATTGTGCTCCTTCTTCACTGTTCTTGCCCTTGGGTAGCCTCAGTTCTACAATCGATTTCTATGATTTGTTTTTGATTTGGCTTTATCTGACCCTTTGTTTTGTTTTTCTATATTCTACATATAAGTAACATCATCTGACACCTGTCTTTCTCTTTCTAACTTATTTCACTTAGCACAACCCTCTCTAGTTCCATCTATGTTGTGACAAATGGCAAGAGTTTATAATTTTTTATAGATGAATAGTAGTCTATTGTGTATATAGACATGGCATCTTCCAAATTCACTCACTTACCTTTGGGACCTTAGGTTATTTCCATAGCTGGGGTATTGTAAATAGTGCTCGGTGCACATATTTCTCCCAATTAGTGTTTTTTGCATTCTCCAGGTAGATACCGAGGAATGGAATTTCTGGATCATATGGTAGCCATTTCTAATATCTTGAGAAGTCTACATGCTGCTTTCCATAGGAGCTAGACCAGTCTACTTTCCCATGATGGTACCTTTTTCTCTACATCCTTGCCAGCTCTTACTTCTGGTCTTTCTGATATAGCCATTCTCACTCAAACAAAAAGATACCCTAGTGAATGGGAGAAAATATTTTCATAGCACACATCTTAAAAAGGGTTGATATCCAAAACTATAAAAATGTCATACAGTTCAACAAAAAGAAAACAACCCAATCAAAAAATGGATAAAATAGCTAGAAATAGATACTTTTCCAAAGAAGACATACAGATGGCCAGATTCATTGTAGCACTATTGATAATGTCAAATTACGGAACAGTTTAAGTGCCTAACAACAAATGATTGGATTAAGATGTGGTATATATACTCAATGGAATAGTACTAAACTATGAAGAGATGAAATATTGGCATTTGTGACAACATTGATGGAAGTGGAATTGTGATGTTAAGTGAAATATATCAGAAGGAAAAGGACAAAACTCAGATGATTTCACTCATATGTAGAGTACATAAAGAAGAAAATACAAAGGAGTTGACAAAATGAAATCAAAACAAACTCTGGATATATGACTAAAATTGAGGCTACTGGAGGGGAAGATAAAATGGGGATGGGAATAAAGAGGGGCATGAGCTCAATGGCATAGGACTATGGTACTTTGTTGGTCTGGAAGAGGGTGAAGAGATATAGCTGGCTAGGGAGCTGGCCTGCAAGGGATGGCTAGCAAGGGCTGATGGTAAAACAGTAGACTGATGCTGGGTGCTTGAGGGAGCAGAAACCTGACAAAGGCTGCTAGCCACAGAGCTAGCAGGTAGAGGCTGGTAACCACAAGAGGCATATAGAGGCACACAGAAGCTTGTGGTGACTTCACACCTCTGGGTGACAAAGTGGGGCAATGAAGCAAATTCGGGTAGTGAAAAAGTACCAGAACAAGGAACATCCCCATGAAAGATTATAAAAGTAAACCTACCACTAACAGTAGTGGGCACACCCTTTGGAACCCCTCGTACTGTCAGGAGATTTTCTCGCAATAAACCAAAGCTTGCTAAACTTTTATCCATTGTGTTGGTGATTATTCCTCAAATGCTAGAACACAAGAACCCAGCCAACTGGAACAGGGGTAGTGTGATAATATATCTGAGGAGGTGTTAACCTATGCTCTAAATTATGAACAGTGGTATGAACCAATATTTCTTAATAAAAAAAAAAGCAATAAATAAATTAGTTTTCTGGAAAAAAACACACCAAAACCCAAATCAAACCAAAATAAATAAAAAGAAATTATTGCTTCATGGTGAGGCAGTATTGGGAGTGGCTAATGGATAGATAAACAAGACAAAAAATAAGTAAGGACACTAGAGCTCTAAACAAAAACCTAGACATTATGGGCTTAACAGACATCTATAAAACACTGCACCCTCCAAAAAAAAAATCTGACTACACATTTTTCTCAAGTGCACACAGATCATTCTCTGGGATTGATCACATATTGTGTCACAAGACAAATTTCAACAGATACACTAAGATCATCATACCAACTATCTTCTTTGATCATAAAACCATCAAACTAGAGATAAATCATGAAAAGAAAGCAAGGAACCCTAGTAATTCATGGAGATTGAAACCCATATTACTGGAAGAAACTGGATCAATGAGGAGGTTAAAGAAGAAATTAAAATTACCTTGAGATGAATGATAATGAGGATACAACTCTCCACAACATATGGGACACAACAAGAGAAGTTATAAGAGGAAAATATATAACAATTCAAGCTTACATCAAGAAACAAGAAAGAACTTAAAGAAACAACCACCTTAAAAAATTGGAAAAGAACAACAAAAAAATCCAAATGCCAGTAGAAGAAAGAAAATAAATAAAAAACAAAGCAGAAATAAATAAGTTAAGAAAACAATTCAAGAGATCAATGAAACCAAAAGTTGGTTCCTAGAAAACATAAACCTAAATAGTCAAACCTCTAGTCAGCATCACAAAAAATCAAATGGGAAAAAGCACAGGTAAATAGGATCATAAACAAATGAGGAGAAATTACAACAGACACCGAATAAATCAAAAGAATAATCAGATATTACTATGTACAGTTATATGCAAAAATGTTCAACAATATAGAAGAGATAGACACATTCCTTCAACTTTATAATCATCCAAAAATTGACAAAGAAGAAATAGAACACCTAAATGGGCCAGTTACAAGTAGTGAAATTGAAATAGTAATAAAAACCCTTCTCACAAACAAAAGCCCAGGATCAGACAGCTTCACACATGAATTCTACCATTCAGAAATGAATTAGTGACTATTCTATACAAACTCTTTCAAAAAAATTGAGAAGGAAGGAATATTACCAAATATGTTTTATGAAGCCAACATTATACTGATACCAAAACTGAAAAAGGACAACACAAAAAAGAGAACTGCGGGCCAATCTCTCTAATGGACACTAACGCAAAATCCTCAATAAAACTATAGCCAACAGAATCCAACAAAGCATTAACAAGATAATTCACCATCACAATCCGATAGGATTTATTCCAGGGACACACAAACAATGGCTCAACAATCTGAAAAATCAATTAATGTAGTCCAATGCATCAACAAAAAGAAAAATAAATACCATATGATCATATTAATAGATGCTGCGAAAGCATTTGATGAAGTTCAACATCCATTTATGATAAACACCCTCAAAATTTGTGGGATGTAAGTAATATACCTTGACATAATAAAGGCTATATACAAGGCCCATAGCCAACATCATTCTCAGTGAAAAGCAGAAAGCCTTTCCCTTAAGATCTGTAAAAAGACAAGGATGCCCACTCTTACCACTACTACCCAATGGAATATTACTCAGCAATCAAAATAGATAAACTCATGCCATTTGCAGCAACATGGATAGAGTTGGAAAGGATTGTGTTCAGTAAAATAAGTCAGAAAGACCCATCTTTTCCTATTTTGTTCTTCCATTTCTGCGCAGGCTAACTAACTTCTCTTGAAGGCTGGATAAAACATAAGCTTATCAGACTTTTAACATTCCCCACGTATAACCTGACAGTAGTTTGATAACTTCCATCTGATAGTCAGGAACAACCCCAGCCTCCAGCTTCCCTGCTAATTCAGGCTGGAGTCAAACAGATTTCTTCAAGTTTTTCCCACTCACTATGTTTGTGT
The DNA here is from genome assembly GCF_000260355.1 of Condylura cristata. Lineage (NCBI taxonomy): Eukaryota > Metazoa > Chordata > Mammalia > Eulipotyphla > Talpidae > Condylura > Condylura cristata. The sequence goes on along the minus strand of NW_004567125.1, from coordinate 32,042,406 downwards.
CCTTGGGTACATTTTCAAGTTTAGTTTCAAACCTTACATTTCTCATGGGGTTGTTCTGAGGACTGCAGGAGACAACGCTTGCAAAGTGCATCCGCCACCTCATAAACACCCTCCCCTTCAGCCAAAGAGTATTTAAAAAAAAAAAAAGCCAGAAAGAAAAAGAAAAAAAGATGGTTTAATTTATAGAAGGAATGTAGAGGAACCCAATAAGTAATCAACTCAAAACCAACAGGCAGTAGAAATCAGAGACCTTCTGCAGGGGAGGAGGAAGGTGTACTATTAAAACAGGGTTTGGAAGAGCAGAACGGACTATGGTGATAGTGCACAGGTGAACTGGTCACAGCAACTACATCTGAGAGGAGAAAGCATTCCTTATACATACATAAAGGATGTAAAAATATATAAAATGAAAAATAAATAAACAGAAACAAGTATTTGCACTGCTTGTTTTTTATGTGCTTAGAAAGTAATTTTATTGGAAGGTGGATGGGGAAAGATGAAGAGAAAAGCACATTGAACAGCTTCTTCAGCCCAATGGGTAAATCACAGGGATTCTTCCCTGCCAATGTAAGTAGCCATGGCTCCAAATCCCAAATTTGCAAAGCACTAGACACTATTTGAACCCCTGAGAAATTCAGGTAACTGAATTATCCCAAGTGGGCAGGGAGGGAGGGAAAGCGAGGACACAGTATCCCTGAGGTTGGCCCCTCCCTTGAAAGGTCCCCAAGGTTCCAAGTTTCCCTGCAGCAGAGGCAGAGGCACTAGGACCACAGGTAGGGAAAGCAGCTGTCGGGGAGCAGAGCCAGATAAATAATGCTGATCAGGCTCAGGTAAACCCCCGCCCAGCTGGCGGTGGCTCCTTGCCTTGCAGGCCAGCCCTTGACTGTACAACCCTCCCTTACACAGCCCTCACTTGCAGAGAAGCACCAAATTATAGCCTCTTGCTAGAGTGAGGCAGCAGCAGGAGCAGGCTGTGGAATCCTAGGTGAGTCACCTTCCCTTCTCTCATCTGACCAGGAGAGACCTAGGGAACTAGTATCCGCCCCTGAGTTGAAGAGGCCATACTTTTTATACTCTGTGCAGCTTGAGTCTGTGGGGAGGGTACAGAGGTCTCCACTTCCCAGCTTAATGCAGAGTGAAGATTACTTTGCAAGCACTGCCTACCCCAGAACTCTGCATTCTACTATGTTCACCTGATAGGCGAGAAATTGAGATGCAAAGAGAGGAGAATTGTTGCTCAAGGTTACCCACAACATCCATATGATTTTTAACTTCTACGCTGTCCTGACCAGAAATCAGGTGAAAACACTGGCAGATAAAAGAGGGATGAGAGGATGCAGCTGCCTCCTGGGTCTAAAGTGTTCGGGAGGCAACAAAATCCACAGGTGGGGTTTTGGTGAGAAGTTAATGATGAAGAAATGGAGAGAAATGGGAGGGAGGATGCTGAGAGGGAAAACCAAGTAGACTTATCAAGAAAAGATTGCCCCACGGGAACAGCTAGAGAAGTGAGATACAGGCTCAGAGATAAAACACACAGCCTACAGTTCTCAACTACAAGCAGTTCTTCCACCAGGGAAATTTGATAATGCCTGAATACATTTTGGTTTGATCTGAGGTGCCACTGGCACCTTGAGGATGAGTCCAGCATCCTACAAGCACAGGACAGCCTTGTCATCCCCAATGCCAACCCTGCGACACCCAGTCCTGAGGGTGTGGGCAAGACTTGTCCATGGCTCCACCGTGGTAGATTCCTCTGAGTCCCAGATAGTCAAAGGGTCTTCTCTCTCACTCTTGCTCTCATTCTCTCTGCAGTTTACCTATAGAGATCAATGCCAAGAGACTTTAGTCTCCCTGTTTGCTTGCCATCTTGACCCACCATGGTTATTTGTTTGATTTTAAAAAATGAAGTCTATTCATTTTTAAAGAACAGTTTAAGATTTACAAAAAATTAAGATAATGATGTAGAGACATTCCATATAACTTCTCTCTCTGCACAGACCTCACACACCTCCCGCCACATTGTTAATACCCTGAATTAGTGTGGTAATACATTACATTTATTGGACTGTTATTGATGTGCTATTATTAACCAGAGCCCACAGTTTACTATTGGTGTTGTAATCCTATGGGCTTTAACAAATGCACAATGTTATATATTCATCAACACAGTATCATACAAAACAGATTACTATAAAAAAATTTCCTCATTTCCCGTTTGTCTCTCCCTCTCTTACCCTGAGCCATGGCAACCACGAAGTTTTTTATTGTCTCTGTAGTTTGCCCTTTTACAAATGAATGGACACCCCACTTAGCAGTTGTCTACATCATCCTCATTCTAAAGGGTCATTCCCTAGGACATGGTGAGCCCTTGTCTTCCCATAATCCTCTCCCTCCTTTTCTTTGTGGGTCTGGATTTTGGTGATAATATTGACAGTTGATATTTGAAAAGAATGTGTAAAAGGAGAAGCGTGATAAAAAAGGACATCTTTTTGCTCTTAGGAGTGGCCTCTGATGTTCATTAGCAGCCAACAGCAAGAGGTGAGCATAACAGTTTATGAAGCAGACCTTGGCGTCTTTCAAAGTTTGGTTCAGATCTTGGCTCCCCCCACTGTGGAGTCACAGTCCCTTGGGAAACTCATGTATTCTCTGTGGGATTTAGCTGCTACCCCTACCCCTGTAACACAGAGTTCATAGCAAGTACCTCTTCATGTTGGGGCAAAGATTCCATGGCAAGCACATGAGGGGTTTTGATCACATGTGCCTGGCCCTTGGGACACATCCAGTAAAAGATAGCTATTCTCAGCAATGTTAATGTTGTATCCTTGATACTGGTGCTAATAACTCAAAATCCAGTGCCAGGAGCAGTTGAGACATGTCACATTATGCTGAGGGTCCTGGCAGAATTATGAGTAAGGACTTTTAAATTCATTGAGGAATCATTATTTTGGAAATACCTAGGAATATTTGGGGCTTGAGGTTGTGTTGCACAAAGAGATATTACATTTGACTTATAAATAGGTGTTTGCTGGTAGAGAAGGAAGGATTGGGGTATTCAGTCTCTTCTTTGAGGCTGTTTCAAGTTGTTGACATATGTGCCCCTCTGAGACCTCCAGGCACAGGACTGAATGGGGCTGTTGGGATCATTATCCTGGGGACCTACAAGAGATGTTGACTCAGAAGTGGGGGATAGATGCAAAGGACTGGAAGGGGGGCAAGGAACTCGGGATTGCAGCCTCCAGTTATCTAACCAGATGGTTTGCACTTAATTTGTTGTTATCAACCCCATAGAGCTTGATTAGAGGCTTGACTCCCTTAGTGGGCATTTACTACTGCCCCTTTTTGATTGTGGTAAAATGCACATAACATAAAATTGATCATGTTAGCCAATTTATAGCATACAATTCAGTGACATTCTCAATGTTGTGAAACCATTATTTCTGTATTAATGCACTATTGATGCATTTGGTGGAAAAAAGTTTGAGCTACTCCAATTCCCTTAAAAGTAGGTTTGGAGAAAAGGAGCCATAGCAAGAGAAAGATGTGAAGAAATTTGCTTGAGTCCACACAGAAGACAGAATAAGGATTCAAACTCAGATTGACTCACTCCCATGTCCTTTGGTCAGAAGGCTATATTGTGCTGGTCCCAGGATACATAGATACATAGATGTAACTTGGAGCTAGAAAACACTAGAACATAATTTCTACAGTGTTCTATTTCTGATTTGTGAGTGATAACTCCAGAGGAAGAATCTGATTAATTCATATTCAGTTGTAGAAGTGCATTGTGGTTCAAGATGTTGTAGCCATGAGGTAGGGATGTCTCCTGCAACTAAAACAATTAATTTATCAGAAGGCTGAATTTATTAGAATGAAGTAGAATGGAAAAATAGCAATAATATTAGCGTTGGTGGTGGATAAGTTTCATTTTGGAGGGTGACCTAGCAGGTATTTTAAAGAGTAGATAGTCTTTGTAGACAGCCAGCCATGGGTTTAAGTTTAGGTTCTGCTATTTTAGGCAAGTTGCTTAATCACTCTGCACCCCAATATTCTCAATGATATACAAAAATTGGGGTGATAAAAACAACACTTTCTTGTGAGGTTGATGAAAAATTTAAGTTGCATGAGGCATGGAGAAGAGCTTCATCAGTCAGTGCTAGCTGTCATGGATTAGGTGCACCATGGAAGGCCAGATATGGAGGAAGTGGATGACATTTCTGCACCCTATAGTTGATCCTTCCCTGTCTTAACTCACCCTAGACACAACCTCTATGCAAGGATCGAATACCTCAGAAGTGACTGAATTTGTCCTCATTGGCTTCTCCACCTTCCCCCAACTTCAGCTGATGTTCTTCTTACTGTTCCTGTTCATGTACCTGTTCACACTGCTGGGGAACCTGCTCATCATGGCCACCATCTGGAGAGAGCACAGCCTTCACACACCCATGTACCTCTTCCTGTGTGCCCTCTCCATCTCGGAGATCTTCTACACCTTTGCCATCATCCCGCGCATGTTGGCCGACCTGCTCTCCACACACCACTCCATTGCCTACAGGGCCTGTGCCAGCCAGACGTTCTTCTCCTTCACATTTGGCTTCACACACTCCTTCCTACTTACTGTCATGGGCTACGACCGCTACGTGGCCATCTGCCACCCCCTGCGCTACAATGTGCTCATGAGCCCCCATGGCTGTGCCTGTCTTGTATCCTGGTCCTGGGCTGGTGGCTCTATCATGGGGCTGGTGGTGACAACAGCCATTTTCCACCTAACCTTCTGTGGACCTAATGAGATCCACCATTTCGCTTGCCATGTGCCTCCACTGTTGAAGTTGGCTTGTGGAACCGATGTGCCAATGGTGGCCACAGGTGTGGGATTGTTGTGCATCACAGTCCTGCTGGGTTGCTTGCTCCTCATCCTCCTCTCTTACGCCTTCATTGTGGCTGCCATCTTAAGGATCCCTTCAGCTGAGGGTAGACACAAGGCCTTCTCCACATGTGCATCCCACCTCACTGTGGTGGTCGTGCACTATGGCTTTGCTTCTGTCATCTACCTAAAGCCCAAGGTTCCCCAGTCTCTGGAAATAGACACCCTGATGGGCATCACCTATATAGTCCTCACACCCTTTCTCAGCCCAATCATCTTCAGCCTCAGGAACAAGGAGCTGAAGAACGCTATGAAGAAGACTTTCCTCAGCAAATTATACCCAGACAAGTTGTGATAAATTGTTTGGCATTTCTTGGAAATAGTCAAATTGTGTCACTAGAAATGGCACCCAATTAATGTGTATGACTCTATACTTATCTGATGTTTCAAGACTTCCAAGAACCTTTATAGACAATATCTACATGAACAAAGGTTAATCATCAGGGATGCAGTTAGGGTGCAAGGATTCCTGAGTTAATGATACAGAGAAAATCTGACTTAATGATTCCGATCAACTTCAGGACACTTTGTCAGGTAGCATCAAACATAGAATCTGTTCTTCACCAGAAACCAGGGTGATATAATTGCTCCAACCACCATATATCCACATTAAGGAGTAGAGGGTATCAAGCCACAACTCTCTACAAGGCAGAAGCCACAACTCTCTACAAGGCAGAAATGGGTAGCTACAGCATAGAATTTATTAGACCACAAAGACTAAGCCAGATTTCTGTAGAGATAGCAAAGCACCCTAAAGTGAACCTTACACAAATGTGTGAAATCTCAGGCAGAAATGGTAATATACATTCACAGGAAAAGTGAAGGAGATATTTTCACTTCAAGTGGGAATCTTGAGCAGTTGGGGAGATGATAGGGGGTGAAGAGAGACAGAGAGAATATGAATTCTATAGTTAGTTCAACAAATAAGTTCCCACCTTAAGAAACTCCCTGCTGTGTTAGAGAGCAATGTGGTGGTTATGGAGACTCTTAGTTGAACCACAAAAAATGAATGCAGAACCCAGGGTGAATGTGTGTCCTTTGGCCATACTGACTTAATGCTCACCTGCTGATTGATGAGGGATTTAACATGAGTTCCACAAGCCAACTTCAACAGTGGAGGCACATGCTGCATAGTATTGAAAATTGTTGAACATACGTGTTTTCTAAAGAAGGATAGATACTGTATGATAAATCACGTACATGTGGAATCTGAAAAACACTGCACTCAAAAACAAAGTGGAATGGTAATTACCACAGGTTGAAGGGTGGGAAAATTGGGGAGATACTATTTGAAGGAATGAACTTGAAACCTAGAAATAAATAAGTCCTGAAGGTCTAATGCACAGCATAGTGATTCTACCCAATAATGCTGTATAAACTTCAGTTTGCTAAGAGGCTAAGTCTTAATTATTCCTACCACCTAAGAAGAAATGGTAAATATGGGGTGTGATAGAGGTGTTAACTAAAGGTATAATAATGATTATGTTGTGATCAATAAATGTACAAATCAACACATTTTTCATCTTAAATGCACACAAATTAAGTATCAGTGGCATCTCAGTTTTGAAAAGAGGATTCCTTAAGAAATTTAAATGTTTCTGAATATGAATTTGTGCATTTATTTTCAAATTATGATTGATAATAATACTTAATGGACACTGATTTGTGGGCACTAGTTCACAACAACAAGTGTAACTAAAATGCACAAGCAATAAATAAAATTTGCCAAAGTTTAAAAAAGTGTGTATTCATGTTTAAGGTAGTGAACTTTACATCATTTATCCTATAGTGCAACTTAGTTTTTGTTTATAAAGTAAGCAGTCAAATATTTCATGTTAACATGAAGTGGGAGGATGTGGGAAACAATTTTAGTCAAAACTGGGGAAACCAGAGCCTCTGTTTTAGCAGAATATACAGTGTGGTTTCCTACTAGCCCCACATACATGAGCTCCTTACAGACTCACTATGGGGACCAGGACAGATAAACTTATATTCACTGCACCTGAAAAAGGGGAAACTGAGACTCAACTGGCTGCATGACTAACTCACATCTCATATCTCAGCAGGGCCAGACTGCCAATGTAGGTCGTTTCTGATCCCCAGTCTTACCCACCCAATGCTTCAGAGTTTGTCTTCATAGAGTGGGTTTTGGGGAACTAGAGGATCCTCAAAGAAAATACCCCAGCACACTAATAGCCTTTTAAACCAAAGGAGGGCAACTGTAAACAACCACCCACTGGAGCATGTGTACTTGGGACATTGATGGAATATTTCTGTACATTCATGACTTAGTTATGATTTTAAGATAAGTTCTGGCCCTCCCTGGTGGTGCAATGGGTCAGGACGCAGCACTGCAAGCTGGCCAGAGCCACTGCAGTGTGAGTTCTATCCCTGGCCTGGGAGGTGCTCCACATTGCATTGCAGACCTCTCCTGACCCACCCGCTGCTCCCCTCAGAAGTGTACTTCATCAGTCTGCCTGTTCTGCTCCCCACTCTGTCTCTGGTGGAGCCTCTCATAGCCCCTGCACATCTGGCTTGTACCCCAGTTCTTTATGATTAATTAAATAAATCTTTAAAAAATAAATAAATAAGAAGGAACATACCTCAACATGATAACAGCCATCTATGATAAGCCCACAGCAAATATTATCCTCAATGGAGAAAAGCTGAAAGCCTTTCCTTTGAGATCAGGAACAAGACAAGGGTGTCCACTATCACCACTGCTCTTCAACATAACACTGGAAGTTCTAGC
>NW_004567125.1:32001048-32032807 GCF_000260355.1 Condylura cristata | reverse complement strand
AAATAAACTTTTGTAATAATTAAAAAATATATATATATATAAAATAAATAAAAATAAGTTCTGGTTTTATAAGAATTTCTGAGTAATTAATATTGGGCCAAGATGCCCCCAGCTTTTGGGAGCAAAGCCCTTCCCTGACCAAACAATTTGGATAACCTGGCTGTTTCCTTTTTCCATAACAGGTCAAGTTTGTCTTGGATCCTCTTATCCAAGTGGGAAGAGAACTTGGGAGGTAGCTGGGGTGGGGTGCCCAATATCTTATGCTAACTTACTATCCCCTAAGTTATCAATTCCATGAGATAAATTTGTCCATCATTCTCATTATTGCAACCAGCACCAATGTGGTCTTTGGAAGGCATGGTTGGTTAACAAATATTTCTTGGGTCGACTAAATTAATCCACAGAATACCTAAAAAGTCATGGGAATTGATGTGTGGGGACTGTTTGAAGCCATAATGACCAGGTTTTAAATCTCTCCTAACTGGTCCAGCCACTCTGGAAAGTTGTGTGTAATTTCCTCAAAACACTATAAATGGATTTACCATGTGATCCAGCAATTCCACTCCTAGGAATCTACCCAAAGAACACAAAAACTAAAATGAGAAGAAAACTGCACTTCTATGTTTATTGCAGCACTATTAACAATAGCTAAGATATGGAAACAACCTAAATGCCTCGAAATAGATAAATGGATCAAAAAGTTGTGGGATATATAAACAGGAATACTGCTCAGTGATCATAAAAGATAAACCATGCTATTTGTGCCAATATGGATGGAGCTGGATGCAAATAAGCTAAGTGAAATCAGTCAGAAGGAAAAAGATAAATATTGGATGGCTTCACTTATATGGAGAATGTGGAGAAACTGAACAAAAGTTTAAAAAAAGGGCAAAACTTGCGAACAGGCTATAGATCTAAGGTATCCAGCAAATGAAGAGAGAGAGAAAGGGGTCAAAACAGGGGAGGGAAGTCTGCATTGATGGTTCACAGGTGCTGTGGTGGTGGGAGAATTAAGGGGGTCTACACTTGAGGGGAGAAATCAAAACAGCAATAATGTATTGATAAGAAAAAAAAACCTTCCATTTTACAGCTAAGTAGATTAACACCTTGTATTTATATTTGACATCTGTATAAATAATAGAATACTCAGAATAGTGACATATATGACTGGAAGGTTTTAGACATGTTCATTAATAAAGGAATGTTAAATAAATGTTAATTTAGTCTTATGGTAGAGGCAAGTTAGCTATTAAAATCATTGAATCCTTGGATTTCACAATATTCCTCTCTCCTAGGGGATCCTAAGTAGATGATATCATAACTTTATGTACCTTCATCAGAAAGGTAAGCCCCAAATTCTTTTATGCAGCTGTATGTAATTGCCCACTAAATATCTCCATGTGTGTATCTTAGACATCACAAAATTTATGTGCCAAATCTAACTATTGGATATTTTCATTGCCAAATTCTCGCTCTCTCTCATTTCACTTTTACTCTGTCCTATTCTCACCTTTCTTTCCCCCCACCCACAATATTTGCTATCTCAGAAAACAGCAACTTTATATCAATCCCTTGAAGAAATTGTTGCTCAAATATCAGAGTCCTTCCCTAACCATGCTACCCCAAATAGAAACACACTGACCATGTCCTATAACTCTTCATTTGCTTTACTTGTCTCCCACATGCTTACAATCAACTGATACATGCATGGTTAGCGGTCATTGACTGTAGTTGCCCACTAGAATGCTGCTTTGAGAAAGTCTTATTCCATTTTGTCCATGACTGTATGCCTACATGGCATATGGTAGTCTCAGCTATTTGTTGAATAAATTAGTATAGAAGAATGAGGTAGCCATGAGCTACATTTTGGCCATTCAATTAGATGGGCAAAATATTTTCATGTTTGTGAGAATTGTGGGAGCAGGTGTAGAGAAACTGGCTCTTTATTATGTTGCTGTATATTCTCAGGTAGGTCACTTGCCCTCTCTAAGCCTATCTGGTAAGACTGTAAAGTGCTCACCTCCCAACACTGTTAGAGACTGAAGTGAAGTTTCAAGGTTTGTGAAGTGTTAGTATAGTGCTGGCATGTGGATATCCTCAATAAACAGTTATGAGAACGATGTTACAATTTTTAAAAGACTTATTTATTTATGCATAAGATCTGGGGTACAGGCCACATGGGCAGGGGTGGTGAGAGGATTCACCAGAGACAGAGCGGGGAACAGAACAGGCTGACTGACAAGTACACTGCTGAGGGGAGCAGCGGGTGGGCCAGGAGAGGTCTGCCACGCCATGTGTACTGGGATCGAACTCATGCTGAAGTGGTTTTAGCTTCCTAGTGCTGTGCCTTAACCCACTGCACCACAGGGAGGGCCTGATGTTACAATTTAAGTTTGGTTGCTGAGCTTGGGATCAGAGGAGAGGTGTGAGTTGAGGGAATGACCAGTTGGAGTCACTAATCTTTGATGTATCATCTTGGTTATCAGTGTGGCAGAAGGCATAGAACCTTCATGAAGGGGCCCCATTGGGGTAGTGCTTTTCTAACTGAGCTTTATCACCAACTTTCCTCTTCAAGAACAAACTTCTCTCTATACTCCTAGCATCGAGAATTGTCCCCATGACTCATCACCATGACAACAGCCAGTGGGAAAGGAGATAGGCAACATTTTGCTCTCCCAAGAGATGGAGTGATGCTGGGATGTGCAGGTAGGTCTGTGCAGTGGTTAAGTGCTACAGCAAACTGCAATGATTAAACCACAGCCCAGACGCCCATATTAAAATGTGTTTAATAATAATGTAGCCACATTGTCTGATGGTTCTGAGAACAAAATAGCCTGTGGGGCAATTAACAGTGACTGCAATGCAATAAACAATATACTCTGGATGTTAAAGTCTAGTTAATGATTAGTTGGCCACTGATGTCTCAGATCCTGTGCTAGTTTTAGCATAGAGGAGGGCACATTGAGAATCAATGCCTGTGGAGTGTTTCCATGGTGCTTGGTGAGATGACACACAGAACAGCATCAGGACTCTCACCAAGGTATGGGCTGAGCGCCAAGTGCCCCCAAAGTAGAGCTGCTGCAGCTGGGAATGCATCATCCAGCTCTTCCCTCATTTCTGTGTCTCTTCACTCCATGCCAGGGCACACTTAGAAGTTTCTGGGGATGTTTTTGGGTGCTACAACTGAAGAAAGGGATAGGTACTACAATTTCTGGTGGGTGGAGGCAAGGGACGCTGCTAAACCTCTATAGAGCACAAAACAGACCTGCATCGCTGAAAGCACCTGCTCCAAATGTCGATAGCGCCAAGCATGACAAAACCTGTTGTGTTCAGCAACAAGCATGTATTGTGCACATCCTTATGACAGGCACTGTTTTAGGCACTACTGGGGAAACAATGTTGAACTGCTTAGACATGATTCCTAACGTCATGTACAATGCAGTGGAGAGGTGAAGCCATGGACATTAAACCAACAATTGTACTAATTAATATATGTGATAAAAGATAAGGAAAAGAAAGGAAATGTTATAATACTTATACTATGTATAGTAAAGGTGGTGACCAGTATGGAGAAATTAGGAAAGTCTGCCTGGGAAGGTGATATTAAGGTCAGACTTAAGGATACACAGGAGTGTGGAAAGGGTGTTTTAGGTAGAATTAGCAGCACCTGGCAAGCTCCTGAGGCGTGAGCATGCTTGACTTTCAGGAACAGCCAGGGAGCTGGGGAAGGCTGTAGGATGAATTTGGAGAAGTAGAGGTCCAGTCACTGGGGTTTGTACTACATCCTTAAGGTACACATGTGCAGAGGGTGATCTTTTAGACTTGCTTTTAGAAAGCTCACTCTGGTAGTTAGGTGGAGACAGCCTAGGCGGTAGGGATAGAAGAGAAGAAAGAGGTCCCTGGGGTTAGGGACTGGTTTTTGCACCCACAAGCTAAGGGCTCAACATTTGGGAGGAACAAAGAACAAAGAAAGTGGAGGTGGCAAGTCACATTTCTCAAACTGGACTTTGCCTACAGCAATTGACACCCAACTACTTGGTGGCTGCAACTAACACAGGGAGATGGTGCCATAAAGTCTGATGCTGGGAACCACCAACATCCCTTCTCTGAGCGCCAAGCCCTTTTAAACACCTCTTGGGGTTCTGACCCCATTTTGGGGATACCACGGAATGTGGCACAGAGGGGACCATTAGTGAAGAAGGTAGACAGTGAGGATTGCAGGAGGTGAGGGACTTCATCAAGTAGAAGTTGTAGAATTGATACAAGGGATGACAGAATCTCTGGGCTGGAGGTGGCAGGTCCTGACCTACACTAGTGGGCAGAAGACGGGGCCTGTTTCCACCTTGTGGTGTAAAGTGTTATCACCCAAGACCCTGGTTATTCTGACATTGACTTTTTAATACAGATCACTGTTTTGTAATCACCAGACACGATAGTGATGGCTTCTATTTTTGGTCTCTTGCAGGAAAAGAAATTAAGGTTGATTTTGAGGGGCCTTAGGGGTAGATTATCAGGGCTGTGACTAGGGTGAGGTCTCCAAAATTTTGACCAGATATTCGGTGATAAAGATAAGTTATAGTTAATGCAATAATTTGAAAGACCAAACTGAATGCAAAATTTCATTATGAAAGACTTATCAGCCTTTTAAATAAAGATTTGATGTAAGTCTGCACTTTCACAACTTCCCTCATCACTCCCTGACCCTGTTCTTAGCTTCTTTTCTTGTTTCAAGTTTATAAAACACAAATACTAAACACAAGATGGTTTACTCAACACAAAAATGAGCTATCAGAAAGAGGAAGGATGGCAACCATACCAGTTTTCTTTTAACATTATCAGAATTAATAGTATACAAAGGGATAACCTTAACCAAGGGAGAGAATGGTCTGCACACTGAAAACTATACAACACACTGTTGGAAGAACTGAAGAAGACCCCAAGAAATGGAAACACATTTTGTGCTCATGGGTCAGAATAAATATTGATAAAATGGCCATTTTACATAAAGTCATCTACAGATTCCGCACAATACCTGTTAGATTCCAATGGCATTCTTCACAAAACCTAAAATATGTCTGAACCACACAAGACCTAGAATAGCCAGAAAAGTTGAGAAAAAAGAACAAAATGGGGGGTATAATGCTCTATTCAAACTATACTAAAATTTACAATGATCAAAACAGTGAAATAAAAAGACACACAGATCAATGGGATAGAATCAAGAACACAGAATTATAACTGTACACATGTGGGCAGTTCACTTTATGACAAAAGAATGGAGAAAGGAACTTCTCTTCAATAAACAGTAGTGGAAAAACTGGACAGCCACTTGCAAACCAATGTAATCAGATCACTATTTTATACCGTGTACAAAATTAATTAAAAAATGGATGAAAGGCTTGAATGTAAGACCTGAAACCATCAAACAATAGAAGATAATGATAAGCTCTTTTGACATTGGCCTTAGTGTATCTTGTGGATTTGTGCTCCAGAGAAAGGGAAATAAAAAACCCCAAAGAATGTAAACAAGTGGGATGACATCAAACAAAGTCCTTCTGCACAGAGAAAGAAACCATCATCAAAATGAAAACTGGGGCGGAAAGAGCAGACGGGACTATGGTGATGGCACATGGGTGAAGCGGTGGTGGGAAGTCCACTGGGATTACAACTGAGATGAAAAAAATGTACAAAATGAGGAATAATGTAAAAAAATAAGTATATAAAATAAAAAAAATATGAAAAGCAGCCTATCGAATGGGAGAAGGTATTTACAAACAATATGTCAGATAAGAAGCTAATATCCAAGTATATAAGCAACTCAAAACTCAGCAACAACAATAAAACCTGATTAAAAACTGGAAAGAGGAGCTAAATAAGCATTTAATTAAAGAAGATAGATTAATGGCCAATAGACCCATGAAAAGATGTCCTACACTGAGGAAATGCACATCAAACCACAATGAGATGTCACTACTCCCTGAAGAATGGTCTGTATCAAAAAGGATGGAAATGTTGGTGAGGAGATGGAGATATGGAACTCATCCACTGTTTGGATGCAATTTGGTGTAGCCTCTAGGGAAAATGGTATGCAGATACCTTAAAAAAAATCACATATAATCCAGCAATACCTCTGCTAGGCATTTACCCAATAATATGAAAACTTGAATATCAAAAGATTTATGCACTCCTATGTCCATAGAACACTACCCACAAATGCCAAGTGATGGAACTAATTAATTACCTGACAACAGATTACTGGATAAAGAAGTTGTAGGATGCACATTCAATGTGTACTACTCAGCTATTAAAAAAGATGAAATAGTGACTTTTGGGGTAAAATGGATGGAGCTTGAGGTGACTATGCTAAGTAAGTGAAAAAGTGAATAAAAGATATCAGATGCTTTCACTTATCTGTGAAATATAAATAACCAAAAAACATGTGCTGGCAAAGCACTGCAATGGAAATCTTAGACTTAGTGAAAACTATGCTGGTTACCAGAGGAAACGGGGGAGGCAAGAGGGGCTGAGGGCAGGAAGGGGGTGCGTGTTGCCATAGGCGGCTTGGTGACGGGTTGAGTGGAGCATGTGCACCCTGGGAGGAGTAAAATGCTCCTCAGACATGTGAGCACATTATTAATAAGAAAATCAAGAAATGAAAAGAACATGTTGAAAAAAGAACCTCCCCATGCACTGCTGGAGAGAATATAAATTGGGGAGTCACTATAGAAAACAGTATGGCAATTACTCAAAAAATTAAAAATGTATCTACCATACGACCTAGTGTTCCCACCTTTGGTATTTACCTGAAGAATATGAAGACATAATTCAAAAAGATATATGCACTCATATATGCATGGCACTCACAAATAGCCAAGCATGGAAACAACTCAATGCTCTAGAACAGAGTGAGCTGGAAGATGTGTATAGACACAAGGGACACACTCATTCATGAAAAAGATGAAATTCCGTGATTTTTGAACACATATCCATATCATGAGGGGATTATATCTCAATAAAGCTACTTAAAAAAAAACATACCCAGTTGATGATAAATACTAAAAACCTGGAAACTGTTTTCAGTATAATTATTGACTAGGAAGAAAGAAAGAAGGGAGGGAGGGAAGAGGAGGTGAGCTTCATGAAGGATGGATGAGAGCAGAGAGAGAAAGGAAATTATTTCTGTCTGTAACTCAAATATCTGGCCTTATTTTTGAGCTGAAGATCCTGTAGATCAGGATTTCCCAACCCCTTTTCAGATTCTGAAGGTAGTGGTTCCCAAAGTGTTACCTGTAAGCCCCACAAACCTTGTTAGGAGTGCTAGACTGGATGAATCTGGCATCTGACCTGGGGGCCACAGCTGTGATGTAACCAGCGATTCTGCTTTGCCTCCATGTTGGACTACCATTTCTGCAGTCAGACTACCTTTTATGCATCATGTGACTTTTTGACCTTGCGCAAATCCTGAACCAGCTGTAGCCATTTCCCCATTTAAAGTGGGTATAATGAAAAGGGCTGCTGACTCCACCTGGGCAATCCTCTTGAAGCTTAGGATGCATCATCTCTGCCACCTGCCAGGTTGCAAAATATATGACTCTACAACAAATGAAAAAGAAATTAGTTTTTATTGAGGATTTTAGAAGATGCAGGGAAGGGGATTTGTATCAGGTACTCCATAGCATCTTTAAAAGGCTTATTAAATTTCTATTTAAATATGTTTCTTCTCCTGCCTTGAATTTCTTCACCATTCACTAGGTCTATTACCTCTTTTGGTCCAAACACCACTCTCTCATCCATTCCTGACTCTTTTCCCTTCTCTACACATTTCTTTTCTTGAAAGGATAGGTTAAGAGCCCCTGTCTCTTTCTACAATCTGTATCCTTAGACCCATCATTGAGTTCAACCAAGAAGGTTATGTGAAGGGTAGAAAGGGAAAACTCATTATTTCCACCAAAATGCTTCCATTTCCTCAATACAATAGTCCCAGTAAGAGAGATGACAGTCTGAAGCACAGGAGATCATGTTTGGTAAGTGGCAGGCATGTTTGGTAAATCTTAGTAGCTGTTCATGTTATTGTTTTTTGAGCAAAGCAAGCATCATCCATTCACACATTCAAGATGAATCACGCTCACAGTTTCCCAAGTCAGCAACATGGATATCCCCTCTGCCAGGCCAATCTCAGGCATGGGAGAAGTGAGAAGCTGACATACAGGGGGATGCCATTTTGGGGATATTGTGTTCCAGTGACACTAGGAAGAATGAAGTCAACCAGACAGGAGAGAAGAGAGGGAAAAAAAACAAAACCCCTAGAACTTACAGCGCATTTGCTGAAGGAGAAGGTAGGGATTTATGCACAGAAATCACTACAAGAGAAGTGACTATTCCCATTTTCCAGATGGAAAGTGTGTATACCTGCCACAAGTTGGCAACATCAAGAGTTCTGGAGAAAAAGTTTGGTGAGGAAAGTCTTTTTCATAGCATTTTTTAGCTCCTTGTTCCTGAGGCTGAAGATGATGGGGCTGAGGAAGGGTGTGAGAACTGTATAGGTGAAGCCCATCAAGGTGTCACCTTCCAGAGACTGGGGACCCTTGGGCTTTAGGTAGATGACAGAGGCAAAGCCATAGTGCACGACCACCACAGTGAGGTGGGATGCACACGTGGAGAAGGCCTTGTGTCGACCCTCAGCTGAAGGGATCCTTAAGATGGCAGCCACAATGAAGGCATAAGAAAGGAGGATGAGGAGGAAACAGCACATTAGGGCCATGATGCACACCAGACCCACGCCCATGGCCACCAGGGATACATTTTCTCCACAGGCCAACTTCACCAGGGGTGGCACATGGCAGAAGAAATGGTGAACCTCATTGGGCCCACAGAAGGTTAGGTGGAAAATGGCTGTTGTCACCACCAGCCCCATGATAGAGCCACCAGCCCAGGACCAGGATACAAGACAGGCACAGCCATGGGGGCTCATGAGCACATTGTAGCGCAGGGGGTGGCAGATGGCCACGTAGCGGTCATAGCCCATGACGGTGAGTAGGAAGGAGTGTGTGAAGCCAAACGTGAAGGAGAAGAACATCTGGCTGGCACAGGCCCTGTAGGCAATGGAGTGGTGTGTGGAGAGCAGGTCGGCCAACATGCGCGGGATGATGGCAAAGGTGTAGAAGATCTCCGAGATGGAGAGGGCACACAGGAAGAGGTACATGGGTGTGTGAAGGCTGTGCTCTCTCCAGATGGTGGCCATGATGAGCAGGTTCCCCAGCAGTGTGAACAGGTACATGAACAGGAACAGTGAGAAGAACATCAGCTGAAGTTGGGGGAAGGTGGAGAAGCCAATGAGGATAAATTCAGACACAGAGGTGTAGTTTAGTTCTGGCATGATTATCAAGCCTGTAGGGGGAGAGAGGGAAGAAGGCACCATGGTAGGAACTTCAGATCTCTAGTAAGCCCTGTGGGAGCTCCTTTAACTTCAAGACTGGGTAGTCCACCTGCAAAATGACATGCATGACAATGGTCTACCTATCACAGAGCTTCTTGAAGTTTGAATAATAGAATGCATCTAAAGTGTTCAGCAGAGAGTAAAAATTCAGTAAATAATAAAAACCAATCTATATTATTACTATTTTTAAGTCCTCAGTAGCATGACCTCAGGGTCTCAATTCAGCCATGGGTTGAATGTTCATGTCAAATTTTGTCATTACCTCTAGTCATTTCTTTATTTTCACCAATTAATTTTTTCTAACATACATATGTCTAGGAGAAAATGTACTAGCTTGAAAGTAAGTATGACTGTTGGGAAACCTGTTCTAGGTTGTGGTGTATAGACCAAGATAAACAAGTAAGCTAAAATAAGCTTAATAACAATGACAGCAGATGTTTTGGTTTATTAGTTCCCCAGCAGAATGAGTTGGAGAATTGCTGCCAATGAGTGAGCATAACTGGTAAAATCTCCTCCCACAGAGGAGTGGTTTGTGAGGAATGTCCTTCCCTGCAGACTTTCAAAAGTCAACTTGTTAAGAAGATGAGTAAGAAAGAGTCAAAATAAGGTCAATTAGCCAAGATCTTTTTCTCAGGGCCTGAGGTCCTTTATGTGGGCAAGAAAGAATTATTTATAAACTATCTACTTTTCGGCACGTATCAGGCAATGTGCCACTTACTTCTGAATGCATTATTTCATGGAATCATCTCAACAAATCAACAGTGTGATTCTTATCATTTCTGCATTATGTAAGGAAAAACTGGCATTTTGAAAATCCACACATAGCTACTTGACAATGGATATGAAATAACTGTTAAAATTGTTAAGCTACTGCAGCTAGAACAACTACTTTAAAGATTTATCTTTATTTATTTATGCACACAAGAACTGAAATATAGGCCAGAGACGATGAGGCAGGGGTGGGGAGATGATTCACCAGAGACAGAGCGGGGAGCCGAACAGGTAGATCTACTGAAATACTCTGCTGAAGGGAGCAGTGGGCAGGACAGGAGAGGTCTGCTAGCCATGTGAGTCAGCTTCCTGGCTGGGGATTGAACTCGTGTCTCATGCCATAGTGGCTAGCATAGCTTGATAGCACTGCGGCTTTAACCTCTGCACCACTAGGGAGGCCCTAGAAACATTGCTGAGTAACATTACATCAGAAGTGACAAGGTGTTTGGGTATTTACCCAAGCTGATACCAAATTTCAAGTTAATATACAAATCTGGAAATTACTATTTCTTCTAAGGATGGCAAAATAGGAAACACTCCTGCAATCCGCACAACACAGCATAATGCCCTCTAGTGATTTCTAAATAGGAATGAAAAATTGAGTGAAAAAAACAGCAATGTAGTCTTTAAAAATTAATACACTGGTTATGGTGGTGGCACAGGTGACTTGGTGATGGGAAACCCGCGGGGATTACAATTGAGATGGAAAAAAATGTACAAAATGATGTAAAAATAAACTGTTGTATAATAGAAAAATTAATACACTGGGATTACTAATAAAAAAATTCAAATCAGAAAAATCTAGTATTTGTTGGTGTCATACCTTGAAAGGATCTCTGAGCCATCTACAAGGTTTTTCCTACTTTATATACAAAACTCTACTGTTATACACATGTGTTAAATAAATTTGAGAAGTTATTTTAAAATAGTAACAATAACATATCAACATGTGGTTGATTCCTCAACCCTACTCCCAATCCCATTGATTACCCCTACGAGGAAGTATTTGTATTTCACTTATATGTGGAATACAGAGAAACCAAACAAAGGCTGAAGCAAAAGACAAATTGTAAACCCAGTCCTTGAAAACTTACTGTAGAACTGAGGCTTCCAAGATGAGAATGTGGTAGCAGGAATGGGGGAGGGATGAGAAGAGGAGGGGAGAGCACAATGGACTAGCACAGAGGACTATGGGTATTTTGTTTGGGGGAAGCTAGGAAGGTCATACCTAAGGGGAGAAGTCCTATATTGTCAAAATATGAGCAAAGATGTAAAAACAATGGTACTTCTTAATAAAAGATATTTAAAATAATAATTTGAATTAAAATACACAAGACTTCCAAGCAAATAATAAAATCTCTAGTTAATAGAAAATATGACAAACATATTTGTCATATTTGTAAAGACACAAATTTGAAATGTAAAGGTAATATGACAAAGATGTCAATTCTCCCTGAAATTCAATCTACACACTCCAAGTAATAGCAAAAAATCTAATTGGTTTTTTTTTGAGAAAGACAAGAAACTTACTCTAAAATTCCTATGAAAAAATAGTGACCCATAAATGACCAAGTCAATGCTGAAATGAAGAGTGAACAAAAGACAGGGAAGTATTGCCTTCTGAGATGTTAAAACATCCTATGAAGTCCTGGAATTAAGGCAAAACAGAAAAAATGATAAAAAAAAATGATCAGTCAAAACCAAATCAAAGATAAGGACAATTAGAATAGTGGTTGACAATGGAGACTTCAGACTGGAGCCATTTACATATGGTTAAGGTCACACTAAAAATCAATTGAAAAGGATGAGCTGGATATTCCTGAGGAAAGTCTCTCCCTATACAGATAAAAACGAGACTGGATTCTCTATAACTTCCCATACAAATACAGAATAAAGGTAGATTAATACCCTAACTATGAGAGACAAAATATTGTTCATAATAGAATGTGTGGTCTAAACACAAGAAAAGAGTTTCTTAAAAAGAAAAACCCCACAAGGCTTAAGTAAAATGGATAATTTCCATTAGCATCAAAATTATGACTCATTAGCAAACACATCATGGATAAAATTAATAGATGATAGAGAGAAAAACAGATACTTACTAATTTAAGGAGTTTCTAGAGAGGTCTTCTGTACAACATAGTGCCTATAGTTAACAATGCAGTAATGTTCATATGTTAAGAACATATACACAATGGAATACCATTCGGCTACAAGAAAGAATAAGCTCTTGCCATTTGTCACAATGTGGATGGAACTAGAGTGATAATACTTAGCAAAATGAATCAGAAGGAAAAAGACAAGTGTTACGTGGTTTAACATCTATGTGGAACATAAAGGAACAAAAATGGTCAATTGAAACCAAATCAGTAATAAGCCCAAGAACTCTTTGGAAATAAGGCTACCAGAGCTGAAGAGGGAGAGCAAAGCACGGAGGGAGCACAATGGACTGTAGGTGCAAGCACTGGGTGCTTGGTGGTGGGTGTGGTGTGGACACATACATCTGAAGAGGTGTGAACCTATATCACATACAGTTGTAAGCTAATCTACTTTGATAAGATTAAAAAAATTCCTCCTACTAGGTATGAAATAAAACTTGTTAAAATTATACACAATTGCATTGTGTTGTAATCATCAAATCTGCTAAGTGACTAAATTTTAAATAGTCCCACCATAGAACATAGAAAATATTGATAATTATTTGACTCTAAAGAGGTGCTATTGCTACAGTGCTTTCACATTAAAATATATAAATGCATTGGGCTCTCCCTGATGTGCAACAGGTTAAAGCACCACATTATGAAGCTCTCCCTCTGGAGCCACTGCAGCACAAGTTCAATCCCCAGCCAGAGAGCTGACCTTCATGGCGTGGCAGACCTCTTCTGACCTGCCCGCTGCTCCTCTCAGCAGTGTACTTTGTCGATCTGCCTGTTGCTGTTCTCCACTCTGTCTTTGGTGAATCCTCTCACCCACCACACCTCTGTCCTGTACCCCAGTTCTGTAAGGAAAAATAAGTAAATCTTTAAAAAATATATAAGTAAATCAACATGTTGTACACAATAAATTTTTATATCAAATACATTTGAGTAAAAGTGCACTTGTTAAGAGGGTAGATTTCATATTAAATGTGATTAACACACACACAAGGCACACACAAAATCTTTTGGGAGTGATGGTTGTGTTGATTACCTTGATTGTGGTGATGGTATCACAGATGCAGGCATATGTCTACAAACTCATAAACTTGTATACATTAACAATGTAGAGATTTGCATGTGCAATATACCTCCAGAGAGCTGAAAATAAGCATGGAGAGGAGACTAATAACTAGAATCTATAAGGAACATGTAAAATCATTGAATAAAGACAGAAATCATGATAAGAATGAGAACTTTTTTATACTCATTTTTATTTTGAAAAGGAAGATCCAACAGGCAAATGGCGAATAGGGTCAGCTCTAGCTCATCAGCAGTGAAAGGCATGCAATTTCATATATAGTGATGTATCATTCACACTTTTAGAGTAAACAGATTTGAAGTTTATATTTTGCACCAGAAGTGAAGATGATTTCATTCATTGGAGCAAGGTCCTGGTGTTTCATTACCAAATCAAGGGAACACTTACTCTACATCTGCCAACACTGCTCCTGGACCCATCTGATCAAAATCCTCACACAAGTCCGTGGAGGGACGTGAGCAAGGGTCTTCCCTGTAGCACTGTCAGTGGTGGTAGAATGTTGGGAACAGTCTGAGAGATTCCCCATTTCTGGGGGACATAGAGGCAAAATGTGATGGCTATGCACCATGAATTTTTCCTAAATAACACTTAGAAAACAAGAAACCCCATATTCACATAGAAACATGGATCACTCTTAAAAAGGTAGTGTTGGGTGAAAAATTAGAAACTAACGGGTGAGTGCCAGCATAGTATGATGTCAATATAAGTCAAAATATGTATGAAGCAATAGATATTTTATAAGAAGTTGTGCAAACTGAACAAAGAATGGCTTGTTAGAGGAGGGAAGACTGGTGGGACATGATGAATGGGAATAAACACAGAGCACCATTATTGGGCACACCATTGTTGATGGAATCACATCAACTAAGGAATATGATTCACTCAAGTCTCTAAAATTTGTCTAATAGAAATTTATGACTCTGCTGTTATCCATATATATGTAAGCACATACATAAGGAAATGCAGTGCACATATATGCAATGTATAGGATATATAAATGATATGTACAAATCAATAATATACAGATAGTAATGATATAGTACATATATGTCAATACATATATAGTCAATACATAGAGCACATATATGTCAATACATATATAGTCAATACATAGAGCACATTGAACAACACACCACGCACATATGTAGTACTCATTATGTACTAATGCATACTGTATTTAGTAGATATTATATTCCACATGTATTACATATGTGGTATATACGCACATGGTATATACATGCTATATAGCATATGCATGATATATGTAGTACATATAATATATTATATTTGGATGTATATATTATATATCATGGCAACATAGTATATACATTCAATAGCATGCATTATAGACAGAAATATACAGGTGTATACATACAAAGCAATGATACATCTGTGTCAATTATTTATATCCTCTGTGTATGTATATATACCTATTAAATATAAAAAAATATATAAACACTTTCAAATACTTACCTTAGTGTAAGGTTCACTCCAAGATTACAACACTTCCCTCCATTTCCCCCTAGAAGATTGAGTCCAGTGCAGACAATGCTTGGAGGACATATATGCCACCTGGAAAATGGGCAGTTTGGATGCGTTGGGATGAAGTATCTCACACAGGAAGTCAGCAATTGTGTGCTAGCCAGGCCAGCCAGCAGCTGGGAACCAGACTCAACTCCCTCATTCCTCTCACCCCTTGGCCACCATGTCTGGACCCACTCTCTGCCTCTCACCCAGGACCCACCCTGACTCATGCCCGGTTTTCTTCCAGCGTGTTGTGCCTGCCCACTGCCCTTCTGCTGTCCTCATGCTGTGCTGGGTATTCACGCAGGCTGGGGTTCTCAAGGACTGCTATCCGGCAAGGTTGTCATTGGCAAGGGTGGACGTCACCCATTCTTCCCACCAGTTGACACATACTGACAGTGGGACAGTCAGTGTCAACCCCAATTCAGGTTTTTTTTGGTTCCCTGTTCCCCTCTTGCACTTGCTCTGTGCCACCTTTTCCCAGGACCTCTGTCGAGAGGATGCTCCAAGGGAGCTCTGAGAGTGGCCTTAGGGGAGTGGAAAGGCTGGGGCCCTATGCCAGGTTGAGCTCCAGGCACACTGCCAAGTCAAGCACATTCTGACTAGCTCCAGACTCTGCTCTGGGCCTTCCCTCCTCAAGAGGATGCCAGGAAACCCACCCATCCCTCTCTGCTGTTACACCTGTGTGTAGACCTAAGCTCTCAGGTGCTTAACAACACAGGTCCATCCACAGGTTCTGAAATACACATTGGTAATAACACCCAGGGAACTGTCAGAAGAGGGACACAGTCCCTAATTTTGTACATGTCCACTATGGGCTTGGAGTATGAGTGCGTCATGGTTGGGGTAAATCGGGTATGCTTGAGCGGCCTGGCGAGCAGCGTGTGGAAGTCTTCCTTCAGAGACCACGCCACTGGAACCCCAGAATGCGATATTGGGTAACAATTGTCTTTGAAAATGCAGTCAAGGTAAGGGTCAAGATGAATCACATTGATTATTATGGTGAAAGCTAAATCCAGTGATGGACATCCTCATAATTGGAGGGGACACAGAAGGAAAAAGTCTATGGAGACAGAGATAGAGATTGGGAGGCAGCTACAGCTAAGGAACCCCCGGGACCACCAGAAGCTGAAGAAGGTAGGAATGATCCTTTCCTTGAGTATTCCAGAGGGAGCATCATCCTGGCCACACCTTGTTTTCTGACTTCTGTCTTCCACAACAGTGAGAAATTTCTGTTGCTTTAAACAAATCAGTTTGTGATGCTTTGTTTTCGCAGTTACAAGAAATGCGTGCACACACATGTGTCTCCACACACACACACACACACACACACACTGCATTCAGAAGCCTACAGGACTGATGCATATATAGCCATTGTAAGGTTACACAGCTTTCTGGGTCAGAATCACCCTACCCCCTACCTAGGACACCCCCACCGGGGAATGAACCCTGGTGACCATGACCACACTGCTCTGGGTTCAGGCACTGGGGAGGAGGAAACTTGGGACAGTGCATAGACAGTTTGACAGGAACCCCGACTAGCCAACCTACCCTGGGGTCAGTTTGCCAGCACTGTAGACAACAATTCTGTCTCCATCCCCTCCTTGCCCCTCCTCCAGCCTTCTTCTGTGGTAATCGGTGGTCCCCATGCCCTCTTCCTTCCAGCCCTTGCTACCCTTGCCACATTTTCTTGGAAAACAGCCTGGAAACAGAGCTCTACTTGCCTTACTCAAAGACAGTTTGCTGGGCTTGGGGCCACCCCTCTTGCAGCACACAGGACCAGCAATGAGCAGGGCAGGAGCTTTATCTCTGTTGGTGTGCTCTCCAGGGGCACATTCCCAGTGGCCTGTCTCTGGGAGTCCGGGACCTGGGTTGGAGGGCAGGGGTTGGGGGGGGTGGTGAGCTATCTTCCAAGTCCAAGAAGCTGATGGAGCCCTGGGAATACCTTTTCCTCTCTTCCTTCCTTCTCTTTTCAACACTACTTCTCTCCCTCCCTCCTTTCTTCTCTCCTCACATCTCTTCTTTATTCCCTTTCTCCATTATTCCATCCCTCCTTTCACTCACCCACCCATCACATCTTCACTGACCCTTGTGGAGGAACTTGGTCTGAGCTAGAGGCCCCAAGGGAGCTGTGCAATCATCTGGCACTACGGAAACCCTCGTTCTGGGCAGAGGCAGAGCCTATGTGGGCAACCCCTCCTCCTTGTGGTCAGAACTAGACCACACAGGAACCATAAAGGGAAGGTGAAACATCTTAACAGAAGGGAGCTGAAGCTGTTCCTTGGAGAACACTGTCTCTTTGAATGGTGTTTTAGAACCCCTCCCGCCTGCACTGCCTGCTTCATTCCCACGTCTGGGAAGTCAGCCTTCCCTTTGTCAACACACCCTTATTCCTACAGCCTCAGCCTCTTGTCTCCAGGGCTGTCCTGTCACCATTTAATTACACGACTCACCTCTGGCCACTTTCACCCCCCTTACCAGCCCCCAGTCTGAGTTATAACCATCTCCACCCTTTGCTTAGATTCCTATACAGACTGATTCCCAGCTTCCAAACTCAACCCTTGATATTCGCACTCCACAGATCAGGCAGAGAAATCATGAATCAGATGTCCACCCACTGATAAGCTCTCTGATGATTTCTCAATGAGATTAGAATAAAATCCAAACTCCCCACATAGGGTATGACTCCATTGCACAGTTCTACCTCACCTCCACCAGCCCCACATCACTTTATGATTTTTTTTAAGGATGGACAGAAATTCCATTACTCTGAGCCTTTGCATATACTGTTCTAACTCCCTGTTTTAGCTTCCTTCCACCATTCACTCCCATTTACCTCAGCTGTCTATATTTAGTCTCACTTTAGAAATGAACTCCTCCTAGAAGCTCAGTCACAGTTCTCTCCCCTGTCCCAAGCTGGGTCGTGTGCAGGGCTGCCACAAAATGGGCATTTGGCATCTGGGACTCCACGCTCATCTCTCCCAGGGTGGTTCCTTCTCTCAGCAGCAGATGTTAGGAAAAGCCGATGGAGCACTGCAGGTGTCTGAGTTCCAGAATAAACACTTTCCATTGTTGCCTGCTCAACTCTGCACACTAGATGAAGTGAGACAAAACATCCCAACACTTCAGAGTCATTCAATTCTCCCTAGTTCCAGAGGCAGACTGACAATGCAGGTTAGACACAATGGAGAAAAGAAATAATGGACTCTTGGTTGTAGGGTATATAAAACATAGCCTTAAAATGCAGAATAACAATAGCCCAGAAAGTATACAGGAAGCCAAAGCTAAAACACTGTAAAAATCTACACATTAGTTTAGAGAGAAGACAAGATAGTGTTTATTCACAGAAGACACAATTGACTACAAAGAAAAAAACCCTAAGGAATTGGCAAAACAAATAATTGAAAAACATAAAAGAATTGAGCAATAAATACCTGAAAAATGGAAATGTTTAAAGTCATTCCATTCACATAGTCATAATTAATATAAAATACCAGAAAATTAATTACTGAAAGAAGTGCATGGCTTTATACTGAGAGTTCCAAAGCTATAAAGCATTATTAGTAAAATATTTTATCTATCTGCTTACATAAACATGTTTAAGGTAACATTGGCTTAGTTTACTGTATGAAGCAAAAAGCTTTACCCATCACCAGGGCACGCATAATCCTCTACCAGAGTCTCTTGGGTCCCTTCTCCCCTTTGTTCTCCAAACTCCACGTTCCCCCTCTATATGAACTCAATTCTGCAGTTTTATTTTAGGGCTTGTTTTTAGTCTACTTTTATGTGTTCTTTAAAAAAACATACCACATATGAGTGAAATTATCTGGATTTTGTCTTCTGTTTCTGATTTACTTCACTCACCATATATATTCCTCTCCAGTTCCCTCCATGTTGCTGAAATGGCAAGAGCTCATTTCTTTTTATAGTTGAGTAGTATTTCATTGGCTACATACCACTTTTTTATCTAGTCTTTTGTTGTAGAGCACATGGATTGTTTCCATAACATGGCTATTATAAGTAGTGCTGCAGTGAAAATAAGAGTGCAAATATCACTTTGAATCAGTAATTTTTACTCTTCAGGTAGATAGCTAAGAGTGATATGGCTAGATAATGTGGTATATTTATTTATTTTTATTATTTTTTAAAAGATTATTTATGCACACAGAACTGAGGTACAGGCCAGAGGTATAGGAGGGGGTGTGTGAGAGGATTCACCAAAAACAGATTGGGGAGCAGAACAGGCAGATTGACGCAGTACACTGCTGAGGGGAGCAGCGGGTGGTCAGGAGTGGTCTGCCATGCCATGTGGATCACCTCTGGGGTGGGGATTGAACTCATGCTGAAGTGGCTTTTGCGCCTTAGTGCTGTGTTTTAACCCTTTGTGCCACCATTGAGGATCTGATATCTTTTCGTTTTAATGATAATTTCTTTTCAGTTTTATATAGTCCCTTTTATTTATTTTTGCATGTTTCCCTTGCCTTTGGAGTTTAGTCCCCAAAGATATCTCTGAAGCCAATATTGAGATGTGTTTTTCCTATGTTTTCTACGGTGCATTTTATAGTTTTAGATCTTACACTCAAGTCTCAATCAATATTAAATTATTTTTTTGTGTGTGGTGTGATACAGTGGTCTAGTTTCTTTTGGGGGGTATGCTTTTGTCCAGTGTTCCAATATCATACGTTGAAGAGACTTTCCCTTTTCCATTATATGTCCTTGGTTCCTGTGTTATAGATTAACTGTCCATAGATGTGTGGGCTTACTTCTGGGCTCTAAATTCTATTCCATTGGTCTCTGTGGAGACCAAATGCCATATTTTTTTTATTACTATAGTTTTATAGTATAGTATGAACTCTGGGAGTGTGATACTTGCTTTTTGATTAAGATTACTTTGATTATTCAGGGTTTTATGTGGCTCTATATAAATTTCAGTAATGTTTGCTCTATTTTAGTGAAATTCCACTGAAACTTTGATAGGGATTGCATTGAATCTATATTTATATCCTGTGCTTGGTAAGATGCACATTTAACAATGTTAACTTTAGCAGTCTATGAGCTTAGGATTTTTTCATTTCCTTGTGTCTTCCTCTATTTTCTTTAACAATGTTTTATAGTTTTCATTTAATAGGTATTTCACCTCCTTTGTTAGGTTTATTCCTAGGTATTTAGTACTTTTCTGATGCAATAGTAAATGGGTTTGTTTTCTTGATTTCTTTTTCTCTAGGTCATTAATTGCATATAGGAGTCCAAGAGATTTTTGCATTTGTATATAGGTTTTTGTATCCTGCCATTTCACAGCACTGATTTAATGTTTCTAATAGATTTTTTTCTTTTTTGTCAGTGGGATCTTTAAAATTCTCTAGGTATATTATCATAAATTGATTTTTTTATTGTCAATGCTTTCTCTGCATCTATTTATATGGTTGTATGATTTTTACATTTCCTTTTGATAATGTGAGAAATTACATTAATCAATTTGTGTATGTTGAACCATCCTTACATACTTGGAATAAATCCCAATTGGTCATGGCATAATCCTATGAATGTATTGTCAAATTAGATTTCCTAAGATTTTATTGAGAAAATTTGCAGCTTGTTCATCAGGAAAATGAGTCTGTAGTTTACTTTTTGTGATAACCTTATGTATTTTTGGTATCAAAAGAATATTGGCCTTATAAAATGTGTTTGGAAACATCCCCTCTTTTTCAAAAATTTGATAGAGTTTGAGAGAAATAGATACTAGTTCATATTTAAAGGTTTGGTGAGATGCACTAGCAAACCAGCTGGTCTTGTGTTTTTGTTTATTGGTAGACTTTTGTTTACAGTATTAATTTCTTTGTTATTATAGGTTTTTTACTTCCTCCTGATGACTATGTTTCTAATAATTTGTTCCATGAACCTTTCCATTAGATCCAGTCTTCAAATATTCCATATCTTGTTGGCTGCTTTGTCATGTATGTGGATTGCTGATGTCTTCATCTCTGATGAAAAAGTCCAGGTCATAAACTGTGCTCAAAACTCTCCTTTGGGCCTATCGATTACTTTTTCTGATTATCTGATGGCAATACCTGGTGCTGCAGTACACGTTGCAAGGAGGAGGGAGTCTCCCATACATGGCAAATATGCTGCTCTAAGTATGTGGGTCTGTGCCTGTTCACTTCTGCAATTCATTTCTGTCTTTTGTTCATATTGTAAGTATTCAGTTCAACAGTATTAGGTATATTCATATCACTGTGTAATAGAGCTCTTGAACATTTCTTTCATCTTGCTGTGGAAACTATACCTACTAAACAAAACCCTTATTTTCTGTTCCTCCAGGTCTTAGCAACCCTCCCATTATATTTTGTGTTTCTATGTATTTAATTACTTTACATATCTCATATAATCAGAAATCATATGAGATCTACCTTTTTGTGATTGTCTTTTTCTACTTAGCATAATGTCCTCAGGGGTTACTAATTTGAAGCCTATTCCAGAATTTCCTTTCTTTTAAGACTGAATAATACTTCACTGTGCATGTATTTAATTGTGTGTGTGTGTGTATCTATCTATGTATATACCTATCTATATCCATACTTATAGTATATGTGTTCATACATTCATCAGTTGTAAGACATTTGTATTGCTTCTACCCCTGACTATTGTGAATAATGCTGCTATGAATATGGGTGTGCAAATATCTCATCAAGATCCTGTTTTAGACAAAGACTTCAGAAGAACAATTTTGAAGATTCAAATACTGGAAAAACAAGGAATCAAAGAAAGGAAGACTTAGTTTCTCAAAAAAGAGATCTAAGAACAATCAGAGTCAGTTGTTAAATAGTTTGAAGATATAAAAATGAAAAGAGATGCTGAATGAAAAAGTACAGGAAAAGAAAGCATATTAAATAGACTTAAATTATCAGAGGAGAGAATTTTGAAAATTGAAGGTACAAATGGTCAAATGGTCTAAATGGAAAAAAAAATAGATATTTAGGAAAAATGAAGAAACTATAAGAAATATAAGGTTTTTAGAAGAAGAAACATAAGGATAATGGGTATTCCAGAAGGTGAAGAGATAAGAGAACAGAGATCCTATTCAAAGATATAGTACCTGAGAACTTCCCAAACCTAAGGAATAAATTGCACATAGAAGTCCAGGAAGCTGAAAGAACACCCAAATTTCAAAATACAAAACAGCCTTCACCAAGGAAAATCATTGTTAAATTATTATATGAATGATAAAGAAGAAACAGCTAAGGCTGCTAAAGACAAAAGACTGTGATATACAAATATACCTTGATTAGACCATCACCAGATTTCTTAGCAGTACAATCAAGGTGAGAAGGCTGTAGAATGACGTATTTATAAATCTAAAAAATAACAACTGGCAGTCAAGAAAACTTTAGTATACAAAATTATCATTAAGTTTTTATGGAGAAACTATAACTAATTTCCCAGACAAACACAAATTGATGGAATTTACCACTATTGATCTGCCCTACAGGAAGTACTAGAAGGAGTTCTTTTACAAGAGAAGAAAAACAGATGAACAAAAGACCTTGGAGCAAGATGATAAGTGGTAACACAGAAGTAGAATTATAAACAAGAATAATATGCAGCAGTAAACACTAAAAGGGATCCATGAAAGGATAGAATTTATCCATTCAAATGATGATGCATTGTTTGATACAACCCTTATGGTGACCACAAAATAAAAATTCAATATAGAGACACTTAGAGGAAATGAAGTAACTGAGAGATACAACAGGGGAAGTCACTCAAGAGAACAGGCAGATTGAAAAACTTGGGAAAACCATAGAAGGGTTAAAAAACCAAAAATAGAAAGAATAGAAGTAAATTCTCATTTGTCAATAAACATCTTAAATATTAATTGTCTGAGCTCATCAGTTAAAAGACAGCAATGACAAGTTTTATAAAAAGGCATGACCAGAAATATGAAACAAATAAGAAACTCACCTTAGCTTTATAAATAAAGACCTAAAGTGAAAGATTAGGGCAACATATTTCAAGTCAACAACACAGAGGAAAAAAAAAGCATAAACTGCTGTTCTCATATCTGATAAATAATACTTACAATGAAAAGGTACTAAGTTATTAAAATGGGCACTATACAAGCATCAAGGGAACAAGAAAATATAACTGTCACCAATACTCAGGTGCCCAACACAGGAGCACCCAAAATTTATAAACCAACTATTAATAAAACTAAAGAATACATAGAGAGCAAAACAATAAATAGCAGCCGATCTGAGCACATTATTAACATCAAGAGATAAGTCATCTAGACAGAAAGTAAATAAGGAAATATTGGTCTTAAGTAGAACGATGGATCTGAAGGACTTAATAGACAGTCATAGAGCCTCCTGACATCAGTGAAGTGGATATACTTTGTTCTCAAGTACACATGAAAATTTCTTAAGGATAGACCAAATATTGGGACACAAAATATGTCTCAAAATGCTATCAATT
The DNA here is from genome assembly GCF_000260355.1 of Condylura cristata. NCBI lineage: Eukaryota > Metazoa > Chordata > Mammalia > Eulipotyphla > Talpidae > Condylura > Condylura cristata. Next base: position 32,009,367 of record NW_004567125.1, on the reverse strand, counting down.
GAAATTTTGTCAATCATCCTTTCTTATATAGCTTTATGGCAATGGAATAAAGCTAGAAATCAACTACAAAAAAATTTTTGGAAAAATAACGAACATAGAGTATAGAAAAAAATGCTTTGAAAAACTTCTGTGCCAATGAGGATATCAAAGAAGGATTTAACATTATCTGGAGAGCAAAAAAACAAAGAATTAAGCTGTCACTCTCTATGGGATGCTCTAAAGCAGTATTGAGAGAGAAGTACATAGCAATATATGTCCACATCACTCAACAAGAAAAATCTCAAACTATTAAAATTTCAATGACATCCTTCAAAGAAATAGAAGAATCTGTTATACAATTTGTATGGAAGCACAAAAGACCCAAATAACCAAAATAATCCTATGAGAAAAGGAGAAAAATTGAGTTATCACACACCTGACCTCAAACTATTCTATACATATTAGTAATAAAAACAGTATGATGGGGCCCTCCCTGGTGGTGCAAAGGGTTAAAGCACAGCACTACAAAGCCAGCTGCAGCTGCTTCAGCATGAGTTTGATCTTGGTCAGGGAGGTGACCCACATGGCGCGGCAGACCTCTCCTGCCTTGCCTGCTGCTCCCCTCAGCAGGGTCCTTCATCAATCTGCCTATCCTGCTCCTGGCTCTGGTGAATCCTCTCCCTGCCCCTGCACCTCTGACCTGTACCCCGGTTGTGTATGCATAAATAAATAAAAACAGTATGAAATCAGAGTAGACACAGAGACACGAATCAATGGAATAGAGTAGAAAGCCCAGAAATAAACCCACACATATATGGACAGTTAGTTGCTGGCAAGAAGTCACAACCATAAAATGGAGAAAGGAAAGTGTCTTTAGCATCCTATACTCCCTAAACACAGATAGTGATGTAAACTAACATTACTGCAATAAAACAAACAAACAAAACCAAAGGATGTTGGGAAATTTGATAACCACATGCAAAAAATGTAGAAACTAGACCCTTATTAAGTCTCTAAACAACAGTTAATTAAAAATATATTAAAAAGTTGGATGTAAAACCTGAAACAATAAAGAAAGGCATATGTGCCTAAAGCAAAGCATAGGTGATACACACCTGGATATATTTGGCTACTCAACTCCAAACTCAAGGGAATCACAAACAATAACGAAAAATCAAACTAAAACCCTTTTTATCTTGAAAAAAACTAATACAAGAAAACAAAAAGCAAATTACAGACTAGGAAAATATATTTCCACATCATACCTACTATGAAGAATTAATTTCCAAAATACATAAAGAACTCATACTACTTAACAATAAAACCAAACAGCCCAATCCATAAATGGACAAATGAATGAGATTACTTCTCCAAAGAAAATATTCAGGTCATTTACAGGCACACACACAACATGAAAAACTCCCTAATCTTAGAAAACCACTCATCTGCTTCCATTTACTTTGTCTATTGTGGACATTTTATATAAATGGAATCACACACTGAGTGATATTTTTGACTGGATCTTTTACTTAGTGTGATGTGTTCAAGGTTTTTCCATGTTGTCGAATGTAACAAATGTGTACACGTTTTGCTTAAAAAACACATTTTTTGTGTGTATGTACTAAGGAGTGGAGTTGCTGGGTCAAGTGGTAACTCTATGTGAAAGTTTTTGAGAAACATGTAGATCATTTTCCAAAGTGGCTACGCCATTTTACATTCCCACTAGCAATAAGGCAGGGTTCATATTTCTCCACATCACTGCCAGCATTTGTTATGTCTTGTTTAGTTACAGCTATCTTACTGGGTATGAGGTAGTATCTTATCATGATTTTGATTTGCATTTCTATAATAAATTTTATGATGTGGAGCATCTTATCACATGCTTCTTATTCATTTCTAGGTAATATTGGAGAAATGCTATTGAGATTTTATCCATTTAAAAAATTAGGTTATTTATCCTCTGTTGTTGAATCGTAACAATTATTTATATTTTATCATTACAAGTCTTTTATCATGTATATAATTTTAAAGTATTTTCTCACATTCTAAGTTGTGTTGTCACTTACTTGGTGTTATATACAGTCAAGGATTGAAATTATTATAACATCAGATATGCTTTGGTGTCATGCTTTAGAAGCAACTGCTAAATCCCAGGTCACAAAGATTTATATCTACCTTGTCTCCTAAGAATTTTATTTTAGCCTCTTGCTTTGGAACTAATGAAAATGAGGACACAGCTCTCAGAATTTATGGAATGCAGCAAAAGTGGTCTTTAGAGGGAAGATAATTGCAGCATAGGCCCAGATTAAGAAGCAAGAAAATCCCAAGTGAACAACTTAATATTACACCTAAAGTAAATTGAAAAGAGGAACATTAGACCCAAAGTTGTATTGAAGGCAATTAACAATATAAAAATAACAACATAAATAAATAGAATAGAAACTTAAAAACCTGTATTTAAGATCAATGAAACCGAGAACTGTTTTTTAAGAAAATAAGCCTCTAACTAGGCTAATAAAGAAAAGAGAAAACAATAAACAGAATCAGAAATGAAAAAGGAGAAGACACCACAGATAGAATACAAATACAAAGGATGAAAAAAGATTGCTATGAAAATCTGTTAATAAATTTTACAATCTTCAAGATATGGACAAATTTCTAAGACAATATAAGTCTACCAAGATAAAACCAGGATGATACAGAACAGTTGAATAAATTGATCACAAGCACAGAAATGGAAACAGAATAAAAATATCTTCCTCAAAATAAAAGCCCATGGTCTGACACCTTGGGTGTTGTACTTCAAAGATGTTATGGAGGTTTATGCCATGTAGTGAGTGTTTCGCCTACCTTTCCTTCCATATATTTTATGGTTTTGGGTCTTATGTCTAGTTCTTGAATCCATTTCAAGTTGTTTTTTGTATAATTTGTGAAGTAGTGATCTAGCTTCATTTTTTTTTTGCATGTAGCAGCCCAATTTTCCCAGCACCACTTGTTGAATTTCTTTGTACCATTGTATATTCTTTTCTCCTTTGTCAAAAGTTAGCTGTCCATAAGCCTGTGGGTTTATATCTGGGTTTTCTATTCATATCCACTGGTCTGTAAGTCTATTTTTGTTCTGGTACAGTTTTTATTATTATAGCTCTGTAGTATAACTTGAAGTCTGGGATTGTGATGCTTCTGGTCTCTTTCATTTTAGTCAGGAGAGTTTTGGCTATTCAAATTTTTTTTGTGGTTCCATATGAATCTCATCAATATTTGTTCTATTTCTTTGAAGAATGTCATTGAGATTTTTATTGGAATAGTGTTAAATCTGTATATTGCTTTTGGTAGAATGGCCATTATCATGATGTTAATACTTTCAATCCATGAGCAGGGGATGTCTTTCCATTTCTTTGCGTCTTCTTGTATTTCTTTTATTAGTGTTTTATAGTTTTCTTTGTATAGGTCTTTTACCTCTTTTGTTAGGTTTATTTCCAAGTATTTGATTTTTTTTTGTTTCTATTGCAAAGGGGATGGATATTTTGATTTCCACTTCTTCTGATTGGTTGCTTGTGTATAGGAAGGCTACTGACTTTGGTGTGTTGATTTTATATCCTGCAGCCTTGCTAAACTGGTTAATTGTTTTGATCAATTTTTCTGTGGAGTTTTTAGGGTTTTCCATATATATATTATCATATCATTTGCAAATAAAGATAGTTTTACTTCTTCTTTCCCTATTTGGATTCCTTTTGTGTCTTTTTCCTGTCTTACTGCTCTGGCTAGGACTTCCAATATTATGTTGAAGAACAGTGGTGATAGTGGACATCCTTGTCTTGTTCCTGATCTTAATGGAAAAGCTTGCAACTTTTCTCTGTTGAGGATAATATTGGATGTGGGTTTGTTGTATATGGCTTTTATCATGTTGAGGTATGTTCCTTCTATTCCAATGATTTTGAGGGCCTTAAACAAAAATGGATGCTGAACTTCTCTGCATCTATTATATGATTTTAATTTTTCTCTAGGGGAGATAGAGCACTTATTTATTGCAAACATTTTTTTTAACAATTTCATTTGTTTTTTCACAATATGGATTTCTCTTCTCAGGTGTGTTCACCACAGTTTTTCCATCAATAAAGCATTCACAGTCCCCTAACATAGTTCATTTTGTTTTCTTCCTTTCCCCTGTACCTATTTTCTATTCCCCCTCTGCATCTGAACATCTCAGATCTATTGTTTGCTTTCAAGGGTATTATGGACTTAGATTTGTCTTTTATGTCTATTCTTTCCACATTAGATATACAGGTGGTTACAGTTTTGTACTGTAAGCTCCCAGCGTTGAATGTTCTTGATGGCTAAAGCACCTGTATCAAAGTTCATCTACTTCAAAGAGGGCTAAATCAAACTCATGGCCAGTGACAGTGTAGATAAGAGCCACCCCCCCATTTGTTTACAGGTCTTGTTTAATTTAGGTAACTGGATGAGACTGATTGTGTCTTTCCTTTATCCTTCATTTGCCTCTCTTCCCATTCTTCAAATTCCCATTCTTATGATATGAATTTGCCAATCAAGTCTGCATAAACACTAGCACCCACCACCCCACCACCTTCAGCCCCCGATGAAACAGGTCATAGGGCCTCTGCTTTTGCAATCTCTCTCTACCTGTGACTTCACTGTGGTTTAGGTTGTACTGTGTAATTTCCATGTCTTTTAAGTAACCTCTTGTTTTTAAACATTTCCTGATGGCTATTGCTGACAGGCAACTTAAGGTTCAGTCAGATATTATATTGATATACTGAGACCTACATAAAACAATATTCTAAAGAGAAAGCAATATTCAACCATATTGTGATTCAAATTAATTCAAAATTACATTATTAGGAAATGGTTGGTTCAACATTCTGACTTTGTTGTGTCTTGGCTATTTAATTTAACTGAGTAGTGCATGAATCTGGGCAAAATCTAAGGAATAGCTATTGGAAGTCTTGATGCTGGTATTCACACAGGGCCTGGCCTCAGATTCCCAGGCTTATAACTGCAAAGGAAAACTGACATAGGTTTGGGAAGGGCCCATATATAATTAAAGGACTGAAGAACTTTGAAAAATAGTAATGAAATACACTGTGCCTGTCTAATATGGGTCATAACCACAAAGTTAATTAAGGACTCTAAAGGAAAGAGAGTTCAGACTCTGAGGAGTCCATGCTTATAGTGCTGGCTGGGCTAGGTCTGATGGGAGATGAGGTGATATCCCACCGGAAGTCAGGGGCAGAGCACATTCAAGGCAAAGGAGTCTCTCTAGAGGAGCAAAGGTTTGCAAACATGAAGGATGTGGGGAGAGGGAGATGGCCAGTATGTGAAGGGACTGTAGAGACATTGTGGAATGATCGCACTGGAGGTCCAAGAGGAGGGTGGGCCAGCTGAAGAAACCACAGAGGAACCTGGAGAAGCTGGCTTAGTTGAGTGGTGATGCAGCTTAGTCGAGTGGTGAGGACTCCTGTAAGCTTTGGATTTTTCTATCAGAAGAAGACTCCAATGTGGGCATTTTGTCACATGAAAATTGGTCCCCTGCATCAGTCAACTTATTCTTTAGTAGCAAATAGTCACCTCAAGTTACTAGTGACTGATAGCCAAAAGCTTAATTTCTTGGTCACAGTTATGGTTATCATGGATCTCCTGAAGCTGCTCAAAGGGATCTTCTTCACTGCTGCACAAAGATTAAGAGAGTGGCCCCTCTTTAGGAGGAGTTTGTGTTGTATCAAGAACAAAGCACAGAGGCAGAACTGCACAGAGCCTTTAAAATTATGCTTCACAGAGCCACTTAACATCAATTTCCATTCCATTTCATTGATCTTGCTAAGTGACAATGTCAAGACCATGACCAAGCCTGACTTTCAACTGAGTTAGAACTGTAATCCTCTCACAGGGATGGACCTAAGACTGTGCAGGGTGTTTCTCCCACTCAACAGAAATCAGGAAAGGAGATAAAGGGTGAGCAAAATTTGTGTGAAGAAGGAAAATCCTCTGGATTTCAAGAAATATCTTCTGTTGTTACCACTGGGAACTCAGAGACATCATGGGAGAGGAGAGAGGATGTATAATTGGGGTCTCCATTAATCCCTGGGAGTGAGGTGCAGGGGCCTGAGTCAATGGTTGTGCTGCTTCTCACAGACGAAAATGAAAGACCTTAATTCCCAAGAGAAGTCACCCCAGTGTCCAGGTACAGCAGCACCATGCATGGAAGAGCAATTACCTCAGTGTACTATCCCTTGGGATCTAAAGTATATAAAAACTAAGCCTCTCAGAGATGGCCAAGGCTTGGGTCCCCTCATCCCTACCCATTGTGAGTTGGAGTTTGACCCTGAGGCTCTTGAAGCACCTAGTGGGAGCCATTTATCAAAGACATCTTTCATTAGCCATCTGATCAATAGCTTCCACATTTTTCCCAAGTGGAGAAACTAAGTTCAAATGGGAGTGGTGACAGGGAATGATCTTCAGGGAAGAAGAGTGTCTCTCAGGCAGAAGATGGGTTTATCAAGCAGAGCCCTTATGCTCTGGTCAGGACCAGTTTTTTGTGTTAACTTAATTTTTTAAAATAATTAATATGTTTATTTTTACATCATTTTGTGCATTTTTCCATCTCAGTTGTAGTTCCCGTGGGTTTCCCATCACCAAATCACCCATGTGCCATCACCATAGTCCAGTGCATTTCCCTCCCCACACTGTTTTTGATCCCATTCCACTCCACCCTCATAAAATGTCTCTGATATATAGCTGTTCATTATTATTGCTATTTTCTCGCCTGGTCTGTTACACTCCTGCTATAAGTGAAACCATCCGGTATTTTTCCTTTTCTTTCTGGCTTATTTCACTAAGCACAATCTTTTCCAGCTTACCCATGTGTTTATATATATATTTTTGGTTGCTGAGTAATATTGTCTTGTGTATATATACCACATCTTTTTAATCCAGTCATCAACTTTTGGGCATTTGGGTTGTTTCCATGTCTTTCCAATTGTAAATAAAGCAGCAATAAACATGTCTTTTTGAATCTCATGGAAGCTCCATGTTTAGCAGTTTGAGGAACCTCCAAACAGTTTTCCATAGTGGTTGTACTAGTTTACATTCCCACCAGCAGTGCAGGAGAGTTCCTTTTTCTCCACCCCTCCAACATCTGTTGTTGCTAGTTGTTTTAAGATATGCCATTCTCACTGGGGTGAGGTGGTAGCTCATTGTGGTTTTAATTTGCATCTCCCTTATTACAAGTGATGATGAACATTTTTTTTCATATGATTGTTGGCCATCTGCATTTCCTCTTTGGAGAAGTGCCTTTTTAGTTCTTCTGCCCATTTTTTGATGTTTATTTTAGTTGAGTTTCATCAATTCTATGTATATCTTTGTGATGAATCCTTTATCACTAGTTTTGTATGAGAAATTTTTTCCCAATCAGTGTTTGTTTTTTGTAATGTCTCTTTTGCTGTACAGAAGCTCTTTAACTTGATATAGTGCCATCTATTTATCCTTGCCTTCACTATTGTTGCATTGGGTGTTGTATCTTCAAAGATGTTGCTAAAGTGTATGTCGTGTAGTGTTTCGCCCATCTTTGCTTTCAGGTATTTTATGGTTTCTGTTCTTATGTGTAGGTCTTTAGTCCACTTCGAGTTGATTTTTGTGTATGGTGCAATGTAGTGACCTAGTTTCATTTTTTTTTTGTGTGTAGCTTCCCAGTTTTCCCAGCACCATTTGCTGAACAAACTTTCTTTGTTTCATTATATATTCTTTGATCCTTTGTCAAAGATTAGCTGCTCATAAAACTGTGGGTTTATATCTGGGTTTTCTATTCGAATCCACTGGTCCCATACAGAGCAGTTTGCCAAAAGCAAAGAATGTGAGGATGCAAGTAAATTCTAGGAATGTTCAGTGGGTTCAATGTTTGTCACTACAAATGTGACCACATCCTAACCCTGGTAGCTGTGAATGTGATTTTTTAAAAATAATATAATGGTTTATTTTTACCTCAGTTTGTGCATTTTTTCATCTCAATTGTAATCCCCGTGGGCTTCCCATCACCAAAGCACCCATATGACATCACCATAGTCCAGTGCATTTCCTTCCCCATCCTGTTTTTGATCTCATTCCCCACTCCCCCCCCCCCAAATGTCTCTGGTATATAGCTGTTCATTACTATTATTATTTTCTCTCATGGTCTGTTATACTCCTATTATAAGTGTAACTATCCGGTATTTTTCCTTTTCTTTCTGGCTTATCTCACTAAGCATGATCTTTTCCAGCTCCATTCATGTTGCTGCAAAAGGCATGTGTTTATTTTTTGATTGCTGACTAATATTCCATTGTGTATAC
>NW_004567125.1:31979801-32000948 GCF_000260355.1 Condylura cristata | reverse complement strand
TTTTTTTTTTTGGATAAAGAATTTTTACAGACATAATTAAGAGAAAGATCTTCGGATGATATAATCTATGGTTAACTGATTGAGCCCTAAGTCTAACGACAAGTGTCCTTATAAGAGACAGAACAGAGAAAACAACGGATAGAAGGCTGTGTGAAGATGGAGGCTGAAGCTGAAGAGATGCAGCCACAAGTCAAAAAGTGACTGACCCATCAGAGAAAGGGAAAGACAAGAAAGCCCTTTCCCTTTCTAGAGCCTTGGTGGAGTGTGGCCCTGCTGGCACCTTGATTTGGGACTTCCTGTTTTGAAAATTGTGGGAGAACACATTTCTATTGTTTTAAGTCACTCCTTGGTGATACTTTGTTAGGCAGCCCCAGGCAACTCATGTAGTTGGCAAGTACTGTCTCCTCCCCACCCACGCAGCCTCTTCCTACAAACCTAAATTACACATTAGTACACTCCAGGCTCTGAGAAGTTCTGCAACTAAGAAACCATTTGCCATTGAATGCATTGTTTCTAAAACATTTTAACTGGGAACATTGTTCATAAGTAACAAAATAATAATCGGAATTTTCCCATTTTTATTTATATATTTTTATGTCATTGTTCATTTTTGCACAATGTTTAATTTCTCTTCTCAGATGTTATCCCCATAAAATTACCACCACCAAGATACCTGTGAACATCACCATAGACTTTGGTGCTCTTCCCTCCCATTTTGATCCCTCTCCTGCAATGAATGTCTCCAACTTATAACTTGCCTGCTAGTTTCGTCTTTTTTCCCTGATACCTTGTGAGGTTTTCCTATGTTCCTCCTGTAAATGAAGCCATTTGATAATTGGAATAATTAAAAGGGCGTCAGGTGGTTTGGAAACTGCTACAGATTAAATAGCTGTGAATGAGGGTGAGAGGACATCTAGAGTGGTTGTAAACACATTCCTTGAAAACCCCATCCTAGGGGGAGACTGGCTTGGGTAGGAAGGAGCTTCTGCATCTCAACAGGGAGACTGTTATAGGTGTGGTCTGAGCCCTCTGTCTACCAGTAGGCACTACTCTCGGTCTCTTAGAAGCAACCTACTGAAGGTATCAATTCTGTTGATGTCAGATGTGACATCTGGATGTCCTAGATGTGAGAAGGCACATTTGTCAGGCAAATTCAATGAAAGTTGAAAGGACAGAGGTAGGAGTGTCTGGGGAACTGGAGGAGGCTAAGGTGCAAAGAAACTTTCAGTACAGATGGCCAACAGGCATATGAAAAAATGCTCAACATCACTTATAATCAGGGAAATGCAAATCAAAACCACAATGAGATACCACCTCACATCAGTAAGGATGACCTAAGTTAAAAAACTGACAACAAATGCTAGTGAGGATGTGTAGATAAAGGAACACTTTTACACTGCTGGTGGTAATACAAACTTGTCCAACCATTGTGGAAAGCTGTGTGGTGTTTCCTCACTACTAAAATTGGAGCTGCCATGTGATCTAGCAATTCTACTACTAGGGATTTACCCAATGGACACAAAAACATTAATTCAAAACTCCTATGTTTTTTGCAGCACTATATATAATAACGAAGATACAAAAACAGATCAAAATCAGATGACTGCATCCAGAAGATGTGGTATATCTACATAATGGAATGTTACTTAGTGATCAAAAAAGATAAATTCATTGCAGCAATATGGGATTATTCTCAGTGAAACAAGTCACAAAGGAAAAGAAATATATCTGATGATATCACTCATAAGTGAAATACAGAGAAACAAGCAACAGGCCAAAAAACCTAAACAGAAAAGTTGTAGGCAACTCCAGATCTGAGGCTTAGTGCAGCAGAGGGGAGTAAAAGGGATCATAATGGGGTGGGAAGATCACAAGGGACCTAAAATCATAAAATATATAGAAAAAAACATAGGCAAAATATTCCATGATGTCGGCTTCAGGAGTATCTTTGTGGATCTATCTCCAGCAGCAAGGAGAGCAAAAGAGAATATAAACAATTGGGGAAGCAAATTAAAAAGCTCTGTGTCTCCAAAGAAATTGTCACTAAAACAAAGGAAACCCTATGTGTGGGGAAAATATTTGCACACTGTACATACAACAAGGGGCTGATATCAGTGATCCACAAAAAACTCAGAAAAAAGAAAACAATCTAATAATAAAAGAAAAGGCAGAGATGCTAAATAGGTACTTTTCCAAAGAAGACATACAGATAGCCAATAGGCACCTGAAAAAGTGTTTGTCATCACTTATTTTTTTTTAAAGATTTATTTATTTATTTGTACAGAACTGGGGTACAGGCCAGAGATGTGGAGGGTGAGAGCATTCACCAGAGACAGAGCGGGGAGCAGAACAGGCAGATCGACGAAGTACACTGCTGAAGGGAGCAGCGGGTGGGTCAGGAGAGGTCTGCCACGCCATGTGGTCACCTCCAGGGCAGGTGGGGATCGAACTCATTAGGAGGTGGCTTAAGCTTCTTTGTGTTGCGCTTTAACCCACTGCGCCACCAGGGAGGGCCTGTCACCACTTATTAATGGAGATTCAGAATCGAAAATTTGGGATGGAGGCATTACAAGACTTGAAATTTGAACTTAGTAGTTAAGCTGCCTATAGAAAGAAAAGTACTTAATCTGCTATAGAAAAAGTAGACTGCTAATACAATGTATTCAGAGGCTCAGACCAGAGGTGGGGACATGGAGAATGAAGGACATTAGAAAATCAAAGGTCCTTACACATCAACCTAGTTATACCATAGAATAATTAATTTAACAATAGAAAACAGTTCCACGAAGGAATGAACTGTTACTCAAAAGAACACTGTATCAGTATGATTTCTACAGTGAAAATGTAGCTCCCTCTGCCTGCTTATGACTGTGCAAGCGTCTTCTCATCTAACCTTTATGTATATAGCCAAATTCTTTTGTGTCTTTGGCCAACTCACCATCTATTTCCAGCTCTTGCTCTTGTTGATATTGTATATGTACATGTACATGTACATGTATATGTATATGTATATGTATATGTATATGTATATATAGTTGTGGTAACATTGACTTACAACACTGTCTGGTTTAGGGGACTAGGTTTACTTCTTCTTGTATGTATGTCACATGCCACACCCACTGTATTCTTATGATTTAAATGTCTCATAAACCTTTTATGGTGGGACTTTTTTTTTGTTTAATTGAGTTTAACATCTTAAAGCCTGTGTTTTTTCATTGGTGAGGTTAGCCCAATTATATTTATTCATATATTGGGTTGCTGCTTTATTAGAGACTTATTGTTGATGAAATTTAATATTTTGGTCTACTGTATTTCTTTTTTATTCTATCATTTAAAAAAACTTTACTGAAGTACCATTGGTCTACACTATCTATGGGTTCAGGCATACAGTATTATAGTGCAACATGTATGCATGCTACATTATGAGCTCCACCAAAAAGTCCACAGCCATCCATTACCATACAATTGATCCTAATTTTTATTGGGATCTGCAGTGGATGGTAATATGTCAACATGATGCAATACCACAGCAGTACCACCTGGTGACATAGTTATGTTCTGAGAAATGCATTCTCAGAAGATTACAACCATGTTCTAACATCATAGAGTATGTCATTTTCCTAACAATACTCCCTTTCTCCATACAGCAGTTCGGGAGGGCATTTTGGAACAGGAGTTGGGTCATCTATGACTTCTTGCTCCTGTAGCACAGGCAGTGAGCTTGATGATGTCACTAGGCAATACGGAGTTTGGAATCTTTGTCATACAGGGTCCATTGCTGGCCTAAATATATCTGGCTGACGAGAACATGAAGAAACATAGTAAATATAAATGATATTTACACTATGGCAGTAAGTGTGAAAATAGGCATACACGTGGATAATGAGTAAAGACAGTATGAAGCAACTTGGGCTATGTGACTTGCACATGTATTTCAAAAGGAGTATTTTGTATTTTATTGGACTGAATGGCAAGAGAAAGAAATTAAATTTAGACACAGGAATATTATGACTTATACGTTAGCAGGACAAATAATTAGGACTGGGGCCTTGAGGGGAGTTTTAAAACTCTGATAATACCAAGTCTGTGAAAATTACAATTAATTACAATCAACTAAAATTGATTGTAATTTCAGTGTTTGGGAAGAGTAACTACTATGTCCTCCTTTCTCTCTTATTGAATCGTCTTACTAATTAGAAGTTTCTAAAAGGGGCTTCTCTTTCTGCCCTCTTGTACCTATGCTAGTGCCCTTTATTCTGTCACTATTCCCTAATAAACCTGCTTTTTAAATATTAAAAAAAGTTTCTAAAAGGAAGTATATAAAGTTGCTGGGGAATGACTCTGGCACTAAGCCAAATGAGAAGGTAGGCTATTTCTTGGCTAGTAATAGCTTTATTATTTCATTCAGAAAATGTTCTTAATGAGAGATTATGAAGATCAAAATATACGTTTGTGTTATTTTGGTGAGTGCATGTATGCCCACGCTTAAGAGAAATTCTCACATTCACTTCTACAAGAGGACAAATAAAAGCTCTTGAATGATCTCACACAACTGTTTGTATTTAAATTCTCTTGAAAGTTCTATTATCCACCCCAGGGATCCTCACCTTGCCAGAACTGAGACTTGAAAATTGCTTCCCATTCATCTCTAAGGATAATTCCAGCCTCAAGGGTTCTAGTTCCTAAGACTGTTAATTTTCTCTCTGACTATAAAGAGAGACAGAAGGAAGCGTTCTGATGCAACACAGCCCCCCCCCCAGAGATTTTATTCTCAATTTTTTTCAGTCACCCCATAGACCACAGCAAGATAATTACTGCAGTGGATATCAGGAACATTTTGTCAAGATAATATACCAGGATAAGGAGAAATCAAGGGTGTAGGGACTGAAAGGTGACCTCTCAATTCCTGGAAACTAGAGGTGAGAGCAAGAAACCCACCAGTTGAATGGCTTTCTGGAGTCTAGCCATGATTAGAAAGGTCACAAGAAAGAGCCCAGACAGATGATAGTTTCAGATTCATTTTCACAATCATTCTGAGTTGTCCATATGTCAGCATTCTGAGGGGAATGGGTTGAGTGCACAGCTTAGTCTGCACCAGCTCACAGGGTAATCAGGGGCTTGAGTGTGCTGGGTCCTCAGGTCCTACTTTGATGTCCATGCTGGGACTTCCAGAGAAGCTGCTGAACCAGGATGACCTAGAGTCCTCCATCAGCGTTGAGGGACTGGACTTAGGATGTGACCCCTGATATAGCCCAGAGACACCTTCAGCTACCCTCTCAGGAATGACTCAGTGCCACCTGCATTGAGCTGCTTTATCTCACAGCGTTTCCTCAGGCACATCATCATTCCAAGCATTTCCAGACTTACTAACTCAGCAAAAGCCTAGCGTGAGCTTGCTGTACGCCAGTGCTATGTGCTTGGGAGTGAGGGCATGAGCTGGGCTTTCAAATATCGATGTTATTATTTGACTATCAAACCACCAGAAAGAAGGGAGGCAGAGCTACAGTGCAAGCAGAATGGACACAGAATGCACATTGCCACTGGTGGCAAAAAAATTATATTTTACAACTTTGAGCTATAAAGACACACTCCCGGTTGGATAGAGTTAACTGTTTTCCTTCTCAATTTAAAGGATGCAAACATTTAAAGATTTAAATTAATTAATTTAAAGATGCAAAGATTTTTTCTCTATGCCTGGTGGGAAAGGCTTACCTATCCTTCAACATAGGTGAGAAGTGCTGTGGAGGGCGGGAGCTAACATCTCTTCTCTCATCTCTCATTTTCAACAAAGGTTATCAGATTTGAAATTCCAGCAACAACAATGAAATGGAATGGCTTTAAAGGTCACTAAAATGTGGGTTTTTGGGAATCTGTATCTTAAGATAAAAGGAGCTGATTTGAACAAGTAGATAAACCACCCAGGTTAAATCTGAGAGAAGATATCTCTTTCCAGTCCTTCCTGACTGTCTGGAGAAGGGGGATTAGGTGGAGGAAAATATCCTTATCCTAAAATTTTCTGTGGGAATGTGTCCAAAAATCTGAGGCAGACCATTAGAGGATTCCCAATGGTGTTAGAGAGGCCACTCACAGGAGATTCTGGAAGCTGGGGATGGAGGAAATGTACTATTTTGTCACTGCACTTGGTAATTCTAGAAGGGAAGATGTGTCTGGAAAGCATAATGAATAAGACACTGGAGAGACATCACATCATCTTCAGAGGTAGGGGGTCCAAAGTATCAGAGCTGCTGGTTTTGAATTCACATCGTGTTTCAGGCCAGTCGACATATTGAGGAGGTAAATCAGAGCTGCCGGCATGGTATCTTCTCAGGTGGAGACTGAGGGCAGCTGACCCATCAACTTAAAGGATCACCAGGCAAGAGGCAGGTGGGTGACTGGGCTGGGCATTGGGGAAGGACATCCAGAGGCCTCTGAACCCTAATGAGGTGGATGACTTCTATCCCTGTCAGGCAGTAAAGACAATCAGTCATCAAACAAAACAGATAAACATAACATGATTAAGTAGGGGTGTCTAGGGCTTAATTAAGGTAGCAGAGCTTGATGCGTTGCTTTTGTTGGAAATTAACGTGCAGAAAATCAGGAATTCTGGAGTTATATCAGCTGTTGTTGATTCTACACTTTTGGGAGGAGGGTTGTGATACTATCAGTTGTCTGTGGCTGCTGTAATAAAGAACTACAAATTGGGTGGCCAAAACAACAGAAAACACAGTTCCAGAGGCCAGATGCTCAAACTCAAAGTGGTGTCAGGGTCTACTCCTTCCGGAGCCTCACAGGGAAAATCTACCCCTAACTGCTCTCCTGGATTCTGGTGGCTCCAGCAATCATTAGTATTTCTTGGTTTGTAACTGGGTCACTTTGGTCTTAGCCTCCATTTTCACTTTGGTACAGTCTGTGTATCTGTGTGTCCTCTCTTTTTTTTTTTTTCCTGTTTGACACATAGATTCTTTAGACATTTATTGTTTACATTTCATGTATTTGGGATTAATCTAGTTATCCTTTATTTCTTGATCAACTCCACTGTGATCATAGAAATATTCTGTATAATTAAAAATGTACAAATCTGAAAACTTTCTTAAGTTGTTGTATGAGGTCACTTTGGGGTAATGCATTTTTTAAGGTTTTTTTATAGTGTGTTTTATGTTATTCAGTTTGAGACTGAATTTTTTTCAGTTTTTTTTATATTAATACCTCTTTCATTAGGAATTGAAACTAAATATCAAAGTTCTCTACTATTTATTTCTCCTCTTAATTCTTTTAATTTTTGATTTATATGTCTTGTAGTGATAGGATAGGGTGAAAATCCTTAAATTTTACTACTTTTGTAGTTTTCAGTGACATTGTACTATGATTTACCTAAATATGATCATCTTTATGTTATCTTTCTGGGACATTTTTGAGCTTCTGGAATATGTGGGATGATATCTTTCATTGATTTTGAAAAGCTACTGGTCTTTTTTTCTTTAACAATTGTTTCTGTTACTCTTTCCTTTCTTTCTAGGATTCTTATATTTATTTATTGCATTTCCTTCAATAATTTTACACAGCATTGTTTTCTGCCCCATTAACTTGTTCTTTTTGTCTCACTGCTTGGGTATTTCATATTTAGCCAATTGGTGTTGTACTGCCCAATCTGCTATTAAAGCAGTAAACTGAGTTTATAATTCTAGATTTTATGTTTTACCTCTAGAATATCTCTTTATCTTCACTTTAATATTCAAAATCTTAGTTAAAATTTGCATTTCATATACCTTATCAATAATTATTTATTTTACATATTTTAAAAAATTTATGTATTTTTATGCCTTTCTTCATTTGCATGCATTGTATGATTTATCCACTCATATTTGGTCCCCAAAGATTTCCCACCACCAGTTCACCTATGCACCATCACCATAGTCCCTTGTGCTCTTTCCACCCCTTTTAAACCATTTCCTTTTCCCCCCACCCCCGAAGAATGTCTCCAGATTATAGTTGTCTGCGGATTTTGATTTTTACTTTGTTAACTACATCAATAATTAATTTAAACTCTCTTTTAATATGAAAGAGAAACTACATACATAGAAGAAATGGTTTAGTGTAAACCTCAAATCTAGTATGATTTTATCTCAAGATGTTTAATAATTACATCCACAGAGAACCTTTTATAAATAAGGTCATAGTCTGTAGTTCTAGCTGGATGTGAATTTAGAACCAGAGTATAGTTGACTATTCTTGGAATCTTTGTTTTCTGTGCATACAAGACATATGATAACAATGTGTACCAATATGGATCAAGTAAAAACTATTTATGCAATGTTCTTAAATTTATCCATTTGGTAATAGTGCCAAGAAATCCCTCAACTGAAATCCACTGAACCATCCCTGACCTTAGCATGGTGCATAGTAAATGCCTAATAAGAGTTATTTCTTTTTTATTCCCTTTAAGAGAGGCATCTGGGAGATAAGAGTTAAAAGAGAAGAACCAAGGCTATCATCCATGTAAAAATCCTCTGACAAGGTCCAGAAGGATTTTTTGATTGTAAGTTGGCTCTAAAGGCTAGTGATTAAAGAACAAACCCTTCTCTTTCCAGAGATGTGAAAATAATGCATTTCTTTGGGGAATAGTTTTCCTAAAAATGTTTCTGGAAATTCAATTCCCCAGATTAATTTCCAGGCACTCATGGTGCATCTCTACTGAAAGAACAAGTCAATGAACTTGAGGCAGGCTCCAATCAGAGTCAAAGAAGGACTGATGGGTTTTAGCTAGAGGATTTCTCAACTTTGACACCACTGAAATGTCAGACCAGATTATTATTTGTGGCAGAGACCACCATGTGTGATTTTAAATGTTTGACATGATCTTTGACCTCTAATCATTAGATGCCATTAGTAGCACTCTCTTTCATGACAATCAAAAATGTCTCCAGATGTTGTCAATATACCCTGTAAAGAGGAGTGGAAATGATGATCTCTGTGAGAACAACTGAATGATAATAATAATAATAGAGGAGTTGTCATTTCTATAGAGCAACTACTGAGAAACAACTTGATCACTTTTTGCCATGCAAGTGGGTAAGAGAGAATGTGGAACATCAACAGTCTTGAAAAACTGTATTGAACAATATTACTATAGGCCACACATTGAGTTAAGCACTAGACGCACATCATCCTATAATAGGAAAGAATTTTAGAAGTCATTCAGCCAGTTTTTTTTTAATGTCTACATTCCTTTACAATAAAAGTATTAGTTGGGAACTTAAATTGAAAAATTACCATATGGTCACCATTGGTATTTCATTAACTCAATGCTAAAAGCTGCTCCTGTGAGCAAAGTGTTCTCTCCCCTCACATATACGTATAACCAGAAAGGTTCAATAACATGCTCAAAGTCATAAGGCTAGTGGCCAGCTGAGTGGGAGTTCAAATCTTGCACATAATCCAGAGTGAATTTTCTTAATCATATGAAAAAATCTCACACACCATATTTCTTCTATTTGAAATGACCTTCCCTTATTTATCTACATACAAAATGACCCACCTGATTTTCATCACACAGCAAAATTCATCCCTTCGGCAAAGCATTTTCTGACCCCTTTTTCCATGGGCAGAGTTGGGCACTGGACCCTCTGGTAATCCCCAGAATATACATATCTTTTTTATTTACTCATATATATATTTATTGAATTTTTTACACTGTCTTTGGTGATTTACTAATTTACTTGTACCCTTTATCAAAATCTAAGTTATTTGAAGGCAGCATTAAGAGTCTTTTGTAGTACTATTACATATATAAATATTTGAATAATATACTTAATACCTCACAAAACTCTCCATTCCATTTGGGAGTAGATTTGTCTTTATTAAAAGAACTGTAAATAACCTGTTTGACTTTCATTCTACAGGTAAGATGAAATATTTAGTTCTTCCCTCTCCTTATTGCATTAAAATTTGAGAACAACTTTTACCTGTTCAGAGAAGCCTCCATTAACCACATCATCCTAAAGTATTTGTCCTAGTAAGTTCTTATAAAATCACTTTGATTATATTTTCTGTTATAAAGGATATGCTTTCCTTCTTATCTTTATCACAAAATTAAGAAATTTGTCTATTTTTTCCACCACCATGTTCTTTGGTAATTGGTCCTTCAATGAATTTCAATTAATTTTCATTGAATGAATGAATCATTAATTAACACTTAGGGGCAGGATAATTAATGACTTTGATGTGATGGGAAATAAGAATGGGTAGAAATTTAAGAACTTACATTCCAACTTTAGGGTGGCATTGACATTGGAACAACAAAGAACCAGAGACAGAGAGAAGTAGGTAATTGGCAGTTAGATGGGAAAAACATTTTTATCAATTTTCATGATTAGAGGGAGTCAACCCATAGAAACTGAAAAATATCCAACTTATGTGTCATTGATGATTTGGACACCAGAGGAAGTATGGTAGACACATATCAAACACTGACTTTTCCTGGTCTCTTTTTGGGCATATGTTAAAGCAAATCTCTATCTAAAGTCTCACCCTTCTGGTATGAAAAGAATGGGTTTTGTATACTTCTCCATATACTTCTCTGAACTTCCTCACTGATGATAATAACAAATACCACTGTGGACCAGAATTTCCTAACGTTGGAGGTGATGTGTGTGAACAATCTTCCAGGACAATTTAAATTGTCCTCGGAGATGAGATTGAGGGTAAGAAGTTCAAGTGTAAGTACTTTTAGTTAGAGAGAGACATTCCTCCTGAATCTCTTAGTCATCTTTTCTGACCATTGTGTTCATTACAGTACTCAATACACATTAAGTATAATATTCTCCCTCCCATCCTATGAAATCAAGCCTCAAAATGATAGTTGACTTTATGGACAATTTGCCATCTACCACCTCAGAATATTTTGTCCCAAACTTTGTCACTCTTTATAGTGTATATATTTTGGGTCCACATTTTGAATGCTATCTCCCCTCAGATGCTTCCCAGATTTTGACCTTCCCTTTTCTCACCCAAGATTTGGAAGCAGACCTTTCTGCATGCTTTTGAATTTAATTTTATGCAACTTCATAATTCCATATTAATGTTGGCAATGTCCCTCTATTTCATATTTTCATCTCTTTAAAATTCCACCTCCATTTTGACTTTAGGACACCTGGGATGGGATTTTTTTCTGGTATTCCAAAGGTAAAGGTAAAGATTAGTGCTTGCCTGAACATAAGACTTTTACAAAGAAGTGGCAAACACAGAGAATCATTTTGTTATTCTTCATATCCTGGCAAGAGCAGCATAATGAATTAATTATCACACTTTTTCCTACTAAGATTGAGCATTTCAACATCCTCAAAGACTCTAGGTAGCTACTATCAAACAATTGCAATTGGCATGTAAGATGAAACTGCCACCTACAAAGACTTCTCGTTAAATATCTTGTTCTTTCTTCAGATGAATGAAGCTTTATGGAGCATGGGTCAAGCTAATCAGTCCATGATGTCAGACTTCACTCTCATGGGGCTCTTTAGCTACTCAAAACCACATCTGGTCCTATTCTCCATTGTGGTCACCATATTCACCATGGGCCTTTTGGGCAATGCCACCCTGCTCTTCTTGATTCACACAGACCCCAGGCTCCACACACCCATGTACTTTCTGCTTAGTCAACTCTCCCTATTG
Source organism: Condylura cristata (assembly GCF_000260355.1). Classification (NCBI taxonomy): domain Eukaryota; kingdom Metazoa; phylum Chordata; class Mammalia; order Eulipotyphla; family Talpidae; genus Condylura; species Condylura cristata. Next base: position 31,989,281 of record NW_004567125.1, on the reverse strand, counting down.
GATGTTGGCTTTCCATTGGTCACCATTCCCAAGATGGCAGTCAACTTCATGCAGGGAGATAGTTCTATCTCCTTTGGAGGTTGTGGAGCTCAGATGTTCTTTCTGATGTTGATGGGTGTCTCTGAAGGTGTTCTGCTATCCCTCATGTCTTACGATCGCTATGTTGCAGTGTGCCACCCCTTGCATTATCCCATACTCATGAGACACCAAGTGTGCCTGCTCATGGTGGCCATCTCCTGGTTTTCAGGTGTGCTTGTGGCCTCCATACAGACCTCTATCATCCTGCACTTCCCATACTGTGACTCACGCGCTGTGGAACACTTCTTTTGTGAACTGCCTGCTCTGCTGAAGCTCACATGTGCAGCTACCTCTGCCTATGAGTTGGCACTGTCCATCTCGGGGGTGCTGATTTTGCTGCTGCCCCTCTCGCTCATCTTCACCTCATACAGCCATGTTTTGAGAGCCATTCTCCATATGAACTCAATTGAAGCTCGACACAAAGCCTTTGCCACGTGCTCCTCACACATCATAGTAGTGGGACTCTTTTATGGGGCAGCTGTATTCATGTATATGGTTCCAGGCTCCTACCATAGTCCACAGCAGGACAATGTAGTTTCCCTCTTCTATAGTCTTGTTACTCCCACACTCAACCCCCTCATCTATAGTCTGAGAAATCGAGAAGTTCAAGTGGCTTTGGCCAAGGTCCTTACCAGAGTTGTTTTCAGATCGAAGAGATGACTTCATGTAGACATTGAATTAGTTGTCTTGGGAAACTTTCATACCTGGGACCTATCTTTAATTTGCAGACTACATGGTTCAAAGCTTACTCTGACCAGCTCCCTTCCTCCTTCTTGTCTTGCTTTTCTCTTATGGATTTGTGGAATACAAATGTACTGGGGTTCTCAGTTAAACAAGAAGAGGGACTGGGTTTCTACCCAGATCTTGAACAGAATGAAATACCACAAGAATGCCAAACCAACCGCAGAGATGGAGATCCAACTTGTGGATATTTTAGTCACCTGTTAATGACCTGCCTCATATCACTCTTATAAATTTCTGCACAGTTAGCAATGAAGTTGACCTATAACTCCTGATATCATAGTTTCAGGGGCTGGCACTCTGACTGTAAATGTCGTGTGTCCCTATCCCTGATGGTTTTCAGCAGTATCTTTGTTTGAATTGTAATTTAAGTTTATGCAGAAGTGGAATACTGTCATTCAAGATGACTAACTGGTAGTTCAAGAACATGCTACTTTTGTGGTATCAATTATTATAGGGCAAAGATAGAAAATGATGAAATCCTCTTTGAATAAATGTCAATGCCATCTTAGACTGAGTATTCTCATTTTAAAGCTTGCATTGTCATCACCAATCCACACAACTTTATGATCACTCAGTTAAGGATTTTCAGGGAAATAATGTACCTCTATTCTTTATCTTTGTGGAAATAATAAAGTATTTTTGGATTAATAATCAGGGTCATTGGAAGATAGAATTAACATGTTATCCTAAGCATTAAAAAAAATCTATCTCATTGTCATAAGGATTTTGAATGTCATGTACTAATCTGTGTATAGGGATATTGTGTGTGGAGGAAAAGGCTTATTGAATGGGGACTTTTCTGTATTTGAATTATGTAATCAGGCCTACACTCAAGTCCAACCCCTATTTTAAGAGTTGGGTGCAATCAGTCTATGTACATACATACAGGCATGTACTCTATTACAGTATGCAATAGAATACTGAATAGTAGAATTATAGGATAGCATCTCTAATTTCCTATACTATACTATATTGTCAGGAATGACCAATATTGAAATTTATGTGCTCAATAAACTTATTTGCAAAGTCACCCGCATTTTCTATTATTACAGAATACATTCTCAGCAACCTTATAAGTACATATGAATATTCTCTTGTTTACATATGAAGACACTTAGCAAAGAGTACCCACATGACTTGTCCAAGGTCACTCAACTATGAAATATGGAGCTGACATTCAAATCTAAGCTCTCTGAATCCATATTCAAATGTATTGCAGTGTTTCCAACAGGCAAATGATGTTGATGATTTACAAGAGAAGTAAAATAAATGGATGGAGGAATAGCATTGGAGAAAAATTTTCTGACTCCAGCTGACCGTGGTCTGCCTTGGGAAGGTCACTTTGAGCCCAGAGGTCAATATATCAAGGCTAAAGGCACACTAGGGTGCCTTTATTATGGTTTTAATACTGTAAACACGGAGCAGATGAGTGGAGGTAAGGAGGACTGTTTCATGCAGTTTTACAAACCAGGAAGATTAAGCTAGAAGGAACTTGAGTCCTTTCTACTGCTCTTTTCTTTAATTTCTGACTGTTATTCCCAGAGCCAATAAAATTTCCCAGAAGTCAAAAGAAACATTTGGACTTATAAAACTAGACTGGAGGGTCCTCCCTGGTGGTGCAGCAGGTTGAAGCACAGCACTAAGAAGCTAAAGCCACTTGAGCATGAGTTCGATTCCCACCCCAGAGGGGGCCCACATGGTGCTGCAGACCTCTCCTGACCCTTCTGCTCCTCCCCTTAGCAGTGTACTCCATTGATCTGCCTGTTCTGCTCCCCACTCTGTCTCCGGTGAATCCTCTCACCGCCCTTGCACCTCTGGCCTGTACCTCAGCTCTGTATGCATAAATAAGTAAATCTTTAAAAAAAAAAGTATGTATTTTACCCCAAACTTAACACACTTTAAAAAATATCCAAGTAAGTCCTCCCTGGTGGTGCAGTGGGTTAGGGCACAGCACTGCAAGCTAGCTTCAGCAGCTAGCTTCAGTGCGAGTTTGATCTCTAGCATTAGAGGTGATCCACATGGCGCGGCAAACCTCTCCTGTCCGCCCACTGCTCCCCTCAGCAGTGTACTTCGTCAATCTGCCTGTTCTGCTCCCCGCTCTGTCGCTGGTGAATCCTCTCACCTGCACCTTTAGCCTGTACTTCAGTTCTGTATGCATAAATCTTAAAAAAATATTCAAGTAGTGACTAAATGTACTTTCCTTTTCTCTGTTAAGGCAGACTAGATTCATTATACATTCTAGGCATACACTGTAGCCTGGAACCATACAGTGGTGTGGGCTGAAATATTGTGGTGTCTGAAATATTGTGGTGTGGGCCAGGTACTGAAACATTCTATGTGATGGATGACACAGAGGGAATATAGAAAAAGTAAGGTTCTATGGAACTGGCTGATTTTGGCTTAGACATTTCATGAACATTGCCAGGATTGGAAGACTTTGGGCCATGTTAGAGCAACAAATTCCAGGCCCATTCAGTTTCTTCCTCTGCCTTCATCTACATCTGACCTGGTTGGATCTCCCATCTCTTCTTCTTCCTTCTCACACACAGCTGACACCTCTATAAGATAAACTTCTCCATGATACAGTGTACATATTTATGGTTATAACAGATAATACCAAATTATCCTCCAAGGATTACCATGCATGGAGGAGAGTTTTCATTTTTACAAGTCCACAGTAACAGTCGAAGATTTCTGTAGTCTTCTCCATTAGATAGTATGCATAGACAAAAATAAAAATATAGATTTGAAAAAGACAAATATAGATTTGAATAACATTATAGCCAACTTGAGCTGGTTGATATTTACAGAACACTATGCCAACAACTGCAAAATGCACAACTTTTGCAAGTTTACATGAATATTCACTAAAATAGCTCACGTGATGGTCATAAAACAAGTCTCAATAAATTTCAAGGGATTGAAACATTGAATATGTTCTATAATAGTGTAGTGGAATCAAAATAGAAATTAAATAAAATTAGAAAAATACCAGATGGTTTCACTCATAGTAGGAATGCAAGGGATCAGGGGAAAAAAGAGAGAGAGAGAAACAAATATAATAGAGTAAAAATGAAAACAATGAACAACTATAAACAGAGACATTTTATCAGGGTAGAAGGGGGAATGGGATCAGAACTGGTGTGGGAAAAGTGCACTGGACTGTGATGATGGCACATGGGTGAATTGGTGGTGGGAAGCCCACGGGGATTACAATTGAGATGGAAAAATACACAAAATGAAAAATGATGTAAAAAAATTAAAAATATATATTAAAAAAAGAAAAACTTCTAAAAACCAAATATCTAGTTTAAAATTTAAAGGTGAAAGACTGAATTCTTTTGCCTTAAGATTAGGAAGAGGGAAAAAATGTCTGTTTTTATTTACACTTAACATTTAACCAGAGGTTCTAGCTAGTGCAATAGAATAAGGTTGGGGAAGGACTGCGGGAGGACAGGCCCCTTGAGTCACTGCTTCCTTTAGGGATACCAAGGATAAGCATCTGGAGGGAACAGTCATCTCTGGAGTGGAGCTGGGGACGTGCGGACCTGTGTCCTAGCAAAGAGCAGAGCCAGAATCCTTCGGAAAGAGTAGGGAAGACTGAACAACTCAAAGTCAGGAATGGTGCCAGTGTACCAGGAGGAATATTGGCCCTTACCCCGCCAGGTCCCCAGGCTCTCTCAGGGTCTTGGCTCTGAAAGGAGAGTGATAACTCTCTGAGAGCATAGCCTGTCTACCATTTCAACAAAGAACACCTAGGAAGCCAGGGACTGCCTTTGGCAGTGGTAGAGTCACTTGACTGACCCCTTCATAGTATCAGGTTTGTCTGTGGACACCCAGCCCACACCACTGTATGCCCGCAACCTATGCCTACAGTTATAGTGAGTCTAGTTTGCCTTAGCAGAGGCTTTTGTGCACAGCTTGGGGAGGCAGCCAAAGAACTGGAATCACTATTTCTGCCACCTTCTTTGCTCCACAGTCCAGGACTACTGTGTATATGGCCTTTTTGGCAAAAAACTTCTAGACATGGACTTCAGAAAGACTGAACACATATACAAACCCTCCAGCCTGTGTCTAGAAGGAACCATAAAGAACTCAGTCTGCCCAGTCGGCTTTTCTGTGCCCATCCTGGGGAGGCAACCGAAGTGTAGACTTGGAACCTGTGCATTTCTGGGAGCTGTTTCATTGCAGAGCTGGGGGCGGGGGAGAATGCAGCAAAAATGCAGAAGATGAAGAAAAATATAATAACTTGAGGTATATTATTATTGAACAGAAATCAGAAGTTGATTTAAGCAAGAAAATAAGGGAGTTGCAGGATGCTAAAATACCAATTGAGGAGATAAAAATCCCCTGCTATCGAAGAAGACTGGATTAGTGACCTTGAAGATCACAGTGCACAAAGGACCAGGTGTAAGAAGAAAAAGAAAAACACTATTTTATTAGTGTACTCTAAGACTGGTCTGACTCCATTAGGAAAGGCACGACAGTGGGTTTCAGAGAAGGAGAAGAGAAAGAAAGAGTAGAGAATTTATTTAAAGAGAAAATAGGGGATGCCTGGACTAGGAAAGATGGCAGCAGAGCCAAGTTTCTGCTTAGATCTGAGAATAAACCTAAAGGTTCAGATAAGCACTGAATCTGGAGGAACCCCTGGCAGTGAGCGAAACTAGAGTTCCTCATGATAGCCAAGGACAGATGCTGACAAAAGGGACAGGAGGAATTTTATCTTCAGAGAACAAAGGGTGGGTGGAAACCATGGTTCCTATCTTGCAAGGCAGAACTAAGTGTTCAAGATTTATACATAGGAGTGCTTGGGGAGCCAAGCAGATGGGTGGGGGGCAGAAAGGAAAATGGAGCCCACCTCACCCAGTTCCCTCAGGAGCCAGCGGATGTGGGAAGACAGGACCTAGCCCGTAGGGCGAGACTGCATGCGAGAGTGCAGGCAGGACAAGGGGCTCAGACTGTGAACTACAGAACTTAGGTCTGAGTTCTAGAGAAGGTCCAGCAAAGTAGACCCAGGGAGGAGACAAACTAGCGATGGCACACTGTGAGGGAGAGATCCTTTTGGGGAACCCCTCTACTCACAGAAGACCTGTTAAGGGGAAGGATGCCCTAAAGGAACTCTGCAGAGTCTTGTGGACTCCACCCCCTACTCCAGCTTTCTGGGCCCTACCCACTACTCCAGGGATTGGAAACTACAACTCCCAGCAGTACCAGGGAGAGAACTGCGAGGGCCCAAGGGCGGAGCTAGCAGGAATTCTGGGACATTTGGGGGATAAATAGGGCGTGATTACATCTCTCGCTCTCTTGCTCAGGTAACAGCTCTCTGGACCGTGTGACTCGGTGTTCTCAGTCAGCCAAGCGGTAAGCTATTCCAGTTACTTTGTATCCCACTCTCTTTCCCTGGGTTGTTTCCTATTCCTTTCTCCTTTTGTAAATAAACCCGTTATTGCCCCTTTTGTGTGTACCTGCAGTATAACTGAGTTGTGAGCGCGGGTGAGGCCCCACAGACAGGCAGCCCAGTCCACTCTGGGCTACCCTGTAACAGACCCAGCTACAGACTAGTGCACGCTGGCATACAGCATCGTCTACTAGAAATGTGGAGACTCTGCACTCTTGAACTTTCAGGGACTTTATTTTGGGTGATAAAATAATTTGGAGCTAGGTATGGTTGATGGTTGCAAAGCCTGGTGACTATCCCAAATACTACTAAACTGCTCATTTAAAATGGTTCATTTTGTTCTATGAATCTTAGTTTGATTTATGAGATGAATGCAGCAGGCTGTTGCTCGCAGCTGAGGACCCAGGGAAGCACCCTGCTGCTCAGGCAAGTCCAGCAAATAGGGGGCAAGTCTGCTGCCCACAGGCTGGGGAGGAAAGAGCCCCCAACCCAGACCACACAATGTTCAGGAAAAGACAGAAAAGCCCAGAACAACAGGCAGTTGCCCTCTCCCCAAAGAGACAGGCTCAGCAGGGACAATGTGGAACAGACAATTAGTACGAGCCCTAGCAAGATGAGGGACTGAGCCCCATGAAGGAGGACAGAGGGTAAATTGGACTTGGCCAGGGAATCCTGATCAGTCTCCACGCCGCCTGGCCCTTCCTGCTTCCACATCGCGCTTGGTCCGGGACGCTCTCCCAGCAAGAGCTGGCTCCCCTCTTCTGGACACTGTCCACAGGCAAGTGGGGAGAGTGGATGAGTAAGTGTCAGAGCAGGAAAGAGCAACTGGGTCAACGGAGGCGCTAACAGACTGCTGTGCCCCCTCAGAGAAGAGGCTTTGACTCTTCCAGCTCAGTTCTTACATCGGAATATTGAAAACAAAATGGAGCAGGAAGCCCCTCTGTGTCTGTCTTGCTAAGAGTTGGCAACTCTGGTCTTGTATCTCAGAGCTGTAAGACCTTTAAACAAGAGAGACAGTGAGATAACAGAGCTGATCACTCCCTCTTGGGCATTTAGTCTTATATGTGGAGGGAGGCATGCCTGTCTCAGAGGGAGGAAACATTTCAGTCTCCTCATATGGCATCAGGAAGTTCCTAAGAAATGTTATTAGCAGGATGCTGTTAGTAAGAGCACACAATGCAGGGTTTTTTGCTGAGTTGGTGGCTGCAGTAGAAGTGGTACTGGAGGAGCAAGCCTGGCTTCTAGGAGACAGAGAAGGGGCATGTTTGACATTTGAAAGTGAAAGTCTGCTGGGCTGGAGAGGTGAGCAAAAAAGGGGGTCAGGTCAATGGTGAGGAGTAAGAGGGGCTTGGCTGCTACCTCCATCTCTGGCCTGGGTGGCTGGTCGACCACTGTATAGAAAGAAAAGGATTGGGGTGAAAGGCTGAGCTGGGCTTGATTTAGGGTCTGTGGGGTCGATGCAAGTTCAGGGAAGGTGGGTGCATCCAAAAGGGGTGCTGGAGCCTTGGGGGCGGGCTTAGGGGGACTGAGTGACCTTGACCAGAGAATGCGGGTGGGATCCACGATTTCCTTGCCCACCCATCCTCCCTCCTTCTCAGTGAGCTCCTTGAGGGTGAGTGAGACCATGATATGTGTGTGCGTGTGTGTGTGTGTGTCTGGGTGCATGTTTGTGCCTACGTGCCTGTGTAGGTCTTCAATAAAAACATAGATCACCATAGTTCCGTGCACCTTTCCACCCAATTTTTGATCCCACTCCTCCCCCATAAAATGTCTCTGGTATATAGTTGTTTGTTGTTTTCATTTTTTCTTTATTACAATTGCTTCCCCCCATGCCTTCCCCAACCCCAGTCTCTCATGCTTTGCTATTAGTGAAACCATCAGGTGTTTTTCTTTTCCTTTCTAGGCACACAGGTGAATTGGTGGTGGGAAGTCCATTGGGATTATAACCGAGGTGGAAAGAGGCATAAAATGAAGAATGATGTAAAAAAAAATCATAATCCAAGGAACACAGGTGTTTTTTGTTTTGTTTTTTAAATAGTCGCTTCTTCTTACATCATTTTGTGCCTTTTTCCATCTCAGTTGTAATCCCCTCGGAACACAGTTTTTATTTATCACCCCACTCAAGAAAAGCCTCCATGTACCTTTCCCCACGCTCATACCCTGTTCTGTCATTTCCGTCTCTCTCTCTCTGCCCCTTTCTGCCAGTCCCAACACTGAGGGTTTCTCACTTCCATGTGCCTTTACACTCTAGCTACATGTGCTGTACCCAGGCAGACGTCACAATTGATGTGTGGTTCCTCGTGTGGGTGAGTGTTTCTCTTCCAAACCTCACCCTGCTCCTTTGAGAGAATTTCTCTGTGGTGGATTTGCTGGGTCAGGAAGTACTTACAATTTCAGCTTTATTTGAGTGCCAAGTTGCTCTCACATGTTCTTTTTGTACCATTCAAAAGCCCCCCCCTGAGGTGTTTGAGTGGTCCTCTCACTCCAGTCTTGGTACAGGGCTAGAGGATCAGCTATTTTGAATTTGTCCAGTCTGGTGAGTGGACAAAATGGAGTCTTGGTGGGATTCCTGGCCCCAGGTTTTAAGAGGGTGGGCATTTGGTGATGTGTTGCTGGACATTTGAAGGGAAAGGGGAGCAACTTCCCTCCTGTGGTTTGCATATTCACATCTGCTGCTGGAACAGGAGAAACATCCTGTCTTTACCATCAACTCAGAATTCTTATCCACAGTTTGGAGACTGCCTCACCAAAGATGCTTAATAAGTGGTTTGGAATTAACAGGAAGTAAAACATGGTGTGTAGACTCTTGGGAACTGGAGGAGAGAAACAGCGCAGCAAACAGAGGGCCCAGAGGAAGTTCCTCTGTAGGTCCAGAGAACACAGGTCATAGGAAGATGACGATGGAACAACCACTGTGGGCTGAGGCACAGGAGAAGGAAGGGTGTGACAGGAGTCCTGAACTCCACAGAGGCAGGGAAGAGAACTGAAGGGAGATAACAAACGAGTGCAAATGCCTGAGGCAGGAGCATGCCTGGCTAGTTCAGGGGTGCTCAGAGACACCAGCAAGAGCACAGGGAAGAGTGGAAGAGATCAAAAATAAGAAGGGGGGAAATGGCCAGCTTCCAGGTGTAATCCATAGATAACTTGTAGCTTCAAAATGCCAAGAATTTCTTTTAAAATCAATAGCATTATTCAAGATGCTGAAGTCCTTTCTTAGTTTCCATTGAATAAAGAAAATTATAATTAAATGAAAAGTCCTA
>NW_004567125.1:31975399-31976951 GCF_000260355.1 Condylura cristata | reverse complement strand
AAAAAATTACTCAAGTAATACTAGTTTACAACATTATATAACAGCATTACAGCTGAACTTCTGTATGTACATTAAGATAACCACCAAAAGTCTAGTTTCTACCCACCACCATAAAATCACTTTAACAATTTTGCCTGTCCCACAATCCCCTTTCCGTCTAGTGTCACTGCTTTATCTCACATCCTAAGAACTTGTCTTTGCTTTGTTTGTCCATTTGTTTTGCTATTTTTTGAGTTTAGCAAACTCGAAAAACTTTGAGTACAGCTTTATATTCATCATGTGTATATACTGGATCATCATTACCACCATAGGTTTAGTTTCCGTCCCACACTGGAACTAAGCAATATAATTGACCCCCTTTATAAGATTTGATTCCACATTTTAATGAAATAATGTGGTGTTTGTTTTTCTGTATTTGACTTATTTCATTTAGCAGAATGCCCTCAAGTTCCATCCATGTCACAAATGACAACATTTTCTTTTCTCTTAGGACTAATAGTCTTTAATGTATGGATGTGCCTGTTTCATGTATGTATGTGTTGGTGAACAGTGATTGTTTCTCTGTTTTGTAAATAATGCTGCATTGAACATGGTGGTACAGATACCAAAGAGATTTAGTGTTTTCATTTTCTTTGAGTATATGCCTAGAAGTTTAATTTCTGTATGGCACTTGTATTTTTAATTATTTGAGAAGCTTCCATGTTATTTTCCATATTCCTGTACCCATATTTAATTTAAAAATTATTTTTCATTAAAAAAATAGTTGTGTGTGTGTGTGTGTGTGTGTGTGTGTGTGTAGAAGAACTGGTGGACAAGACAGGAGAGGGCTGTAGTCTGCTCCACCATATGTGGGTCAGCTTCCTGACTGGGCATCAAACTCAGGACTTAGTGATAGCACTGAGACTTAACCCCTGGGCCACCAGGGAGGACCCCTCAAATATAAATTAATTTAATAATTTACAGGTAATCTCACACAGCAGCAAAGCTTTTCTAGATTGCTGTAGCATTGAATAAAGTTCAAATGTTGCAGGGCTTCCTTTTATTGTAAATATAATTTCTTCTCTGTGCACTCACAAATATAACAAAGTACTGTGCATGGTATTTAATAAGAACGTGTAAATTTTACCCAAACTTTGTTCATTTTTATTACAATATTAAAAACTGTTTAATAGTAAACTATTGAATTTACAATTACAAAACAGCACACACAACTTAGAAAAAAATTTGCAAGGTACGAGAACAAAATTCAAAGTAAGTCTTAATTATTTTAAACAAATGCCAAGCTAAAAATATTGGATAGTGATAAGCTGGTACTTTTGAAGGAGAAAGCACTTTATAATGAATAGGTATGTTGCTCAAAGTGAAAAAGCCAAAAGTAGACAAAAGCATTGCAAGTGGTTCTTAGATGTCACACATGTAACACATTTCATCAGTTTAAAACACTGAGTTTACATTATCATTTTTTTAAAGATTTATTTATTTATTCATACAGAACTGGGGTACAGGCCAGAGATGCAGAGGGTGAGAGAATTTACCAGAGACAGAGTGGGGA